>NC_142345.1:939642-1248690 GCF_054954075.1 Amborella trichopoda
ATTTTAGTCAATGCTAACAAGACTGGAAAAAATAATAAAAAAGAATCAAAAGATCATAGAACTACACAGTCTTTTCAAAAATAAAAATAAAAATAAAAAGCCTTTTCAGGAAAACATAGAACTACATAGAGCACAGAGAACTTACTATGGATATGGAAAATAGTTATAAACCTTCTTGTTCAGTATATTGAAAATTACATTCAAGAAGTACCTGCATAGAGCAAAACGGAGAGATTAATCAACATAACAAGAGATTGGATATTTTTCTTCCTAAACAGTAAAAGAATTAATGGACAGATATTTGGTAATGATATGGTCAAATAGTAGAATATACTCAATTAACTTACATCGAAAAGTTTCATCAGGTATTAAGAGAGCATATGCATGCACACTTCTGTGCATGCATGCATGCTCGTGTGTTTACATGGACATATACGTGTATGCACGTACGCATGCATGTCAAAAGTTCATGTCATATCTGAATGTCTTTCAAGTTTTATGCTGCATGCATTTCAACATTCATGCAGCTATTGGTCAAAGAGATAGTCAGTTGGACTTTGGAGTTAAAAGATATGCATTCTTGAACGGATGACCTACTATCATCCACACAGTGCTACCTGATTCAACCGGAGTGCTAAATAAATATATAGACACTGACTCCCAAATATTTTTTAACTTTCTCACAGAAAACTCAGAATAACAACAATTCCCAAATTCAAACATCTAAATTTAAATATGAATAAAATAAACAAATATAAACAAAGAAAGTCAATTGCTAATTAAAGTCAATCACCAAATGATCAAATCATGAAAATGAATCTTATTTTAAGTTCAAATTTTGTATAAAAAGGGCTGGCATTTTTTCATACATTTTTATGTGGAGTCATGCCACATCCAATCCAAAAGTATATGAAAATAACACATTAACACAATCATAACACATTAAAATTCCATAATCCAAATTCCAAACCAAAGTACTAGACTACTAACACAACCAGAAATAAAATATAATAACAGTCACAATCCATAATTCATAGTCCATAGACCATATTCCATACTCCATAGTCCATACAATCCCATTTCATAATCCACAAATCTAGACTTGACGAGAAGACCCTTTAGTCTTCAATGAGCAGCCTGGATCAATCGATTAGTAAGCTTCCAAAATGGAAAATTTTGAATCTATTTTTTTTAGAAACTTCAAATTCGAAGTTGAATCCAAAACAAAAAGATGATGTTTGTCCAAAATGGAAAAAATTGAACCCAAAACAAAAAGATGATATTTGGATCAATTTATAGAAACTTCGAAGTTGAATATATCCAAATTCAAATTTTAGTTTTTTCTTTAGTTCTTTTGGTTTTAACCATCAAAATAATTTAACACTCAAAATAGTTTTAAGGTTTATAAACCTTGCCCTTCCCCTTCCCCTTCCCCTTTATTTTGGAAAAATGCCCACATGGGGCTTTTCGTTCTAGGCGGGTTGTTTTTTGGATCACTCAATTTACCACCCAAGTAAAAATAAAAAGAAATAAATATAACTTTTTTAGATTATTTTTCATAAATAGGATATCTATTTTGTTATTCATGAATTTCCAGTTCCCTAACCATGAATTCTTATTCAAAAAATAGAAAAAGAAAAATAAGCAGTCTAATTTCACGACGTATTTACATACCACATGAAGAAAAAGCCGCCAGTGACCAAAGCTGATTTCTGTGTAGAATTTTCCCTGAAAAAAAAAAAGAAGAGATAGCCAATAAATACCTTCAAAAATAAAATAAAAAAAATAAAGGACCCCAAATAAAGTGAAATTCTAGGGGAAAGGAAAAGTAAAGAAAACCATGAATGTTCTTACACTTTAGAAGAAGCAACTTCGTGATCCTCTGCATCTGCAGCAGCAGCGGCCAAGCACACAATCTGATACTCCTTTTCATGGCGCCTAACACCCCAAGAACCATCAAGGGAACACCCCCAAGTTTTTGAAGGAAACCTCGACTGTACGTACGTTCTCTGATGTTCCGGCAAAGGTGAGAAAGAAAGATCCCGAATATCACTAATCCTATATGGTTTTAAGCTCAGAGCTCTAGGGAATTGCCTTCTGGAAGCTATATAAACGGAAGATAGCTTGAACTGAGAAGGCTGGAGTGAAGCTGACAAATTGAGAGAAGCCATAACTGAACCAGCAGCGTACAGTTACCAAGAATAAGATGAAAAATAGGCTAAGAATTAATGGAGCCAAAAAAACTGGTAATAGAACAAGTTGCGGAAGAATATGAGATGCAATTAGAGAGTTTCAAAGGAAAAATCTGAAGTTTTATAATTTAAAAAAATAATAATAACAACTCAAATAAACCAGGAACCCAGAAACGAAGGGGGTAGTTTTCAGGAAGATACAGACTGCAGAAAACAGAATAAACAGAGGCAAGAACAAGAAATCCTAGAAGAACAAAAAAAATCCGATGATCGATAGAATGAAGCTCTCTGGTCAGGACTGAGCCAAAAAAAAGTTGAAGACAACTTTGTGTTCAACGATGGTGAGCCAAAAAATTCCGAAAAAAAAAACAGATAAATTAGGTTTAGAGAGAAAAGGAACCCATGTGAAAATCCCTGTAATTCATGGAAGAGAAGAACCGAGGAATTAGATTACAGAGAGGAGTTGCAGAGAACATAGAAGAGAAAGAGATTCTTCGCGAAACCAAACCGTATTTATTTTTTTGGCTCCTTTCTAATGTCTAAATTCCATCTTTTTTAAGCATTTTATATAGAGCCAAAAAGGGCAGGACAACCCTATCAAAGACGTATATATCCCATCAAGGATTTATCTTTTCCTTTTTTGGATTATGTTAGAATAGATTATAGGACCGCCAAGCCCACATAGAAATACGGGCCTTTTAGTAAATCCATTTTTGAAATGGATTTTAAGCTTTACTTTTTAAAGACATGTAATCTCTAACATGGATATCATAAAAATAAAATAAATTTTAAATTTTAAAAATAATAATTCTAATAAAAAATATTGAGTAAATCTATTTTTTAAATGGATTTTAAGACTTACTTTTTAAAGACATATAATCTCTAACATGGAGATCATGAAAATAAAATAATATTTAAAAATTAAAAATAATAATTCTAATAAAAAAACATTTGGACTGTTAGTTTCTATTGTTTTTAGATGAAATACCTACTTGCATCCATCTCTAAAATGAATGCTTTACACTTTCTGGACCGCATGTGTAGAAATGCGATCTAGGCCGCATGAAACAATTTTCCTTGATTAAATATGAGTACCTATTTAAGGGTGTGGTTTTTATAAGGTTGCAACCTTAAACAATTTAATTAAGATGCACCTCCAAAATTTATCATAACATGTAATTTTGTTGTAAAAAAATATTAGGATTATCTTAAAATATATTTTTATATATAATTAAAAAAAATTAAACTCCAAAAATAGTTAAAATCAAGTAGATCTATAAACAATGGATGGTATGGATAATGTGTAGCAAGATACATTTTTTTTTCATATTCATACATCTCGAAGTCGAAATGATCAATTAGAGGGCTTTCAACATTAAAACAACATTTTCGATAGATTTTTGAGGTGCATCTGGAATTCTACATTTTAAGGTTGCAACCTTGTATAAACTTTTTCTTTATATAATGTACTTAACATTTTTTACTTTCAATATTTGTACTCCACCGTGTAGTAACTTTTTGCTTAGAGGTATTTTTAGGTAATTAAACAGAGATAAATTTGAAATTCTTATAAAACAAACAAACAAACAAAATTTGTTATCTATAGTAGAGAATGACATTATTTTTATTATTTATAAAGAATAATAGTATCATGACATCATCCACATAGAGCAATAATAACTTCTTAACCACTAATAGCTATAACTATATTTCTATAGAAATATCTATCTTACCTTTCTTAATTATAAAATTTTTCTCTATTAAATATATTTATATTATAAAACAAGTATATAAGTGTCTAAAAAAAGATAAATACATCAATAGAATACTCATATGTGTGAGTACCCAAACATGCTTCTTTTTTCTTCCTTTTTTTTAGAAAAAAAGTGTAGTTTCTATAAGTCTTAAGTTTTAGGAAAACAAAGTAAATCTTGACCTTGAATCCATATCCAGAAAGTACTTTGAGTATCGAGAATTTCTGTAACGGTGCAGTTTCTATAAGGTTGCAACCTTAAACAATCCAATTAAGACGCACCTCCAAAATTTATCATACATGTAATTTTGTTGTAAAAAATTATTAGGATTATCTTAAAATCTATTTTCATATCTAATTAGAATCTTTTAAACTCCAAAAATAGTTAAAATCAAGGAGATCTATAAACATATGAAAATCTTGAAAATGGACGCCCTAGATAATGTGTTGGAAGATGCACTATTTCTGAGATTTAAATTATTATTATTTTTATATTCATACATCTCGATGCCGAGATGATCAACTAGAGGGCTTTTCAACATTAAAACAACTTTTGCAATAGATTTTTGAGGTGCATCTGTAATTCTACATTTTAAAGTTGCATCCTTATAGAAACTTTTCCCTTTCCGTAATGCCATAAAATTGATTTTTAAAATCTACTATAAAATTTGAAGCTCAAAATGGTATAAATATTACGGACATGTAAATATTTATTTTTACAGCGAAATAGACGATCTAGATAATGTGTTATAATATACACTATTTTTAGGGTTTTGAATTCTTATTTTTTTAACTATAATTGTAAAGGTTGAGATGATCAATTTGAAGGTTTTCTAACACCATAACCACAATTTTTGGTAGGTTTTAAGGTGAGGCTTTACTAGTTTAATAGGGTTACAGCCTATCAAATTATTTTCCAAACACAAGATATAATTGAGATTATCAAATTACACACGGTCAAATAAACCAAGCCTACTCCTACAGGAGTATATTGTGCATCTACTACCTTAGATGAAAATCATGTTAGGTATAGTTTTTAGATCTCAAAATTTAGGGACATAATTTTTAAAACCCAACGACCAACCTTAAAGAAAAAAAAAAAAATTTAATAATAATAATAATAATAATAAATAATAAATAATAATAATAATCACTCGCACTCTCTACACGCTCAAATGAAATGACATCTTAAGATTGTACAAGAGCCGTCTAATTTTTTTAAAGGAAGATTTAGACATTCAAAAACTCAAAATCAGAAAATAAATAAATAAATTAGAAATAATAATTATACTCAGATGGATCCCAAAATTTTTGGAATAGAAAAATCTCCCAATTAGTTGTTTTGCCGGAGGAAGTTGTTGTACAGTATTCAATATCGCTCCTGCGGGAGCATGCTATACACCTATACACCAATTTCAGTAAAGTGGTTGGTTTTGATATGACTATTTCACTGAAGTACTTTCCTTAGATGGAAAATTGTTTCATGGGAGCTGGTCCAGAAGGTGTAAAACACCCACTTGGGTGGAATGATCGTCTAAAATAGCATCTTTGTTCATAATTGATTGATCAAATTTTTTTTTGTGTGCTTTTTACCATTATAATTATATTTTCTTTAATTTCCTCGCATATTATTGACATGTTATTTTTACAATATCTTTTTGCCTGTCCATTGCATTTAGGATCCCTTTCAATTTCCTTCCAACAAGTTGAAAGGAGCTCATGTTTTGGTGGACTAAAAGGTGTTTTGATAAGAGATTGACTGAGGCACATTTAAGATAAGAATCAGAAATACCAAAAAAATTCATTTTTTGGAAGGAAAATTTTTATATAAGGTTGCAACCCCTAAAATGTAGAATTAAATATGCACCTAAAAAATCTATCTATAAAGGTTGTTTTAATGTTGAAAACCTCTCTAATTGGTCATCTCGACATCAAAATGTATGAATATAATAAACAAAAAAAAGTTTTGAGTCTCATATATAGTGCATCTTGCAACATATTATCTAAACCTTCTATTTTCAAGATTTTTATATGTACATAAATTTACTTGATTTTAATTATTTTTAGAGTTTAAAATTTTATAATTAGATGTGAAAAATAGATTTTTAGATAATTCTAATAATTTTTTATATCAAAATTACATATTATGATAAAAATTGAAGGTGCACCTTAATTGGATTGTTTTAGATTGCAATCTTATAGAAACCACGCCAAGCGTTCACAAATTGTTGGCCATACATTATTATTAGAGCTTAAACTTAACCGCACCTTTTTGGAATATATTACTTGAACAATATATTGTCTAAGTGTTCACAAATTATTAGCCTTAACATTATTATTAGAACTTCAAATTTTATAATCAAGTATAATAAATTTTCACTAGAGTTTTGCTCAATAATAATTTGTTGTATTATTAGAGCTTCAAATTTCATAGTTAGAAATAAAAATAAATTTTTAAGCCTTCACTATCATTATCTAGTGACACGCATAAATATTGAGGATGTAATAATGAGACCCAAATAGGGGTACTTTGGTCATTTATGTGACCATTTATTTAATTTGACCATGGGACTGACTGGGCATTTGTAATGTTTATAAGGGTGCCTGTAATATTGTTGTCTAATCATATGTGCTCCCGCCCAAAAGGAGAGCAGGTGCCTATTGATCTTAACGCTACGAAAACACCATTCCGTGAACATGAAATTACAAAATGATCCTTCACTTTCATTAAGATGTCTCGCCTGAGGCCGTTTCATCCTACCGTTCGCTTTGATTGCTGAATGAACGGTCACGATTCCTTGATACAAATGCATGCATCACCTGGACTCCCGACCATATAGAACAAGTAAAAATCCCTACCGTCAATCTCGAGGATCGACTCATTTCTATCGATTGATAAAGCATGTACAATTTGGGTGGTATCTCCTTGCTAATAAAACTTGGGTTGTGCATGCCCAAAAAATATGCCATTTTGAAAATGATTCCACTCAAGCTTTTGAAGTTGGTAAGTTATTATTTATTTATTATTATTAATCGGGATTTTTATCGAGATATATAAAAAATTTTAGACGTCATGTTGTGGTACCCAACGAGATGACTTTAAATCTATTGGTAAATTGTTCTCTCTTTAGATATATAATATTAGGGTTGGGACCGAACCTATATGTTGGTTTTTAGGCGGGAGGCTTCGAGTCACATGTTAGGGTAAAAAAGCTGGCCCAGACCAAGCTTTGCAAGATACATTGTTTCGAGCTAGACTCAGGCCAGTGCTGGATACACATGTTAACAACCCTATGTAATATGTCTCTTTCTCGAATCATGGCCAAAACCAAAATAATTATATTGTTGTTCATAACCCTCTTCTAGGTTATGATTGTGTAGCCTGATTACCGACTTTAATGAAAGGTCAGTAATATGCTTTCGCATGTCACCACGCCGGCGACCCAGGTCATTCCCAATAACGCCCTTCTCGACCCTATGCAACTCCACCTACCCTGACTTCTCTCCATCCAAGTTTATAAAGCGAAGAAAAAAGTGATGCATAGTGTTGATTTCTATACTCTTTTATCTGCAACTGAGTCTGCCTCAAGATTAGATTCCTAATAGAGAGGCTTATTGGGCATGTTGGGGCCGGTCAATATCACCTATATGTATTTTCGAACAGTTTCTACTGCTCCTATGAACAAGAGTTACCATCATGCTCCATTATAAGCTTTTTTAGAATCACCTTCATTGATGAAAACTTCCTTTTTTATTAAATTATGCAGAAGCAACAAATGCACCCCAGCTTTGTTTGAATCACATTCCTCTTGAGGGTGCTTGAATAGGTTGTAATGACATGACCAAGATGGTCTCCTAAGTGGGTTCTTAGACCCACGTGGCCACGATTATTCATTGAGCTACCATCAAAGTTAAGTTCGAGTTCAATGTGCAACAGTGAAACCCATCTAAATGCTTATTTCTCTCCCATTTTTCCTTTATTGATGAAAACTTACAGTTAACATTTAAAATATATTAAAAAGAAAAGAAAAGAGAGAGTGGAAGACATCTATTGGGCCTTTCGTTTAGATGTGTGCAAGATGGCGATTTCCTTGCAGTTCGCCACAGAGAACGTTGAGAATTCCTTCCAGGCTCCGCCCATAAGATGATTATGGAGTTAAACTTGATCATGAAACAAGTAGCTCAGTCTCGAAGCACCGAAAGGTCCTACTATTATGTTTGAGCCAAATTAGCCATAGGACCATAAAGATTGATACTTTCCTCAGAGTGTGACCGGGGTGGGAGGGATGGAGGGGCACCATTTCTATAATGAGTGTGAAAGGACCAAATAGTATAAGCAAGTGGACAGTGTAGATGACTAGGTGGTTCATTCCCTTGTTTGCAGTATGCAAACATCAGTAATGGTTAAGGTTTAGGATCAAGATCTCACCTATTACTAAGTTCAAGTCTTATGGGGGTGGAGACTCTGAACATTGGATGTCTGGGACACTACCACATACAATCACTTGGCACTGGGATTTTCATAAAAATCACCTTGTATTGGGCTCCGATCTCGTCGAGTCATCTCGCTGTGATAGCTTTTGTGTAGCATAAATCACTGACAATATAGTTCAATGTTCCAGACTACATTCTGGCCGGTGCAAGAGGCAATATCCGCGATAATCATATTCAGATTGCCCCACAATCATGGAAATATGGAAGAGTTTTTGACATTGAGGACTTCATATAGGCCAAGAAGTACTTTTTAAAGGGATTGTAGAACATGATCGTTACTGTTAAATGTCACAAACACCTCAAGCTCCCAGATGTGAAATTGAACAGTTGAGATGTTGCCATTTTTCTGCACAAAGGGAATTATTGGACTTCTAGCAAAGTCAAGTCTACACCATTAGCTGCCAGACTTCATAGCATAAAACTAAATGTGATTGTCACTTTAGGCAAATTGTCATAGTATATACTTTTGCTTTCTTAATGATATTAAGAGAGACAAGTTGCCAAAAACAAAATCTTTCATTTAAATATGAAACAAGTCTCTATAAAGTGTTATACTATTGAAATAAGGTGCACCTCAAAAATCTATCTGAAACTGTTGTTCCAACATTGAAAAACTCGTCGATTGATCATTTGAACCTCGAGATGTATATATATGAAAAAAAAGATATAAAGTCGTAAAAATAGTGCATATTGTAACACATTTTGTTGTTTATAATAGCTTTAAATTTCATAATTAAGTGTGATGATAGATTTTTTAAAATGATCATTAGTGTTTCTAGCATGCAAACTACATTTTTTAGAAATATAAAAAAGAAAAAAAGAAAAGAAAAGGAAAGAAAAGAAACTAGGTTTTGTATACTCCAAAAGAAGTTAGTTCTTAAGACAAAATGGAGATCGTTCGATTTGGATGGTCATATATTATAAGAGTCCACAAACTCAAAATTCAAAATTTATTTTTTGGAAATACGAATCTCCTAAATTGAAAATCGATCCCAATCTATGAAATCAGGGAGATATTTATAGGCAAATCTTACCCAATAAAATAAATGTATAGTATGTTCTGAACTTTGAAAAAAGTTTATATAAGAGCGAGGCTCTAAACAAGGGGGCACCTCAAAAATTCGCTAAAAGAGGTTGTTTTGAAGCCCAAATACGCTAAAATTGATCATCTAGAGCTCAAGATGTTTAGACATGAGAAAAAATGGATTTCAAGTCTCAATTTTTGAACCTTCAATTTTCAAGATTTTCAAGTATTTATAAATCTACTCAATCCACACTACTTTTGAAGTTTTAAATTTTATAATTAGATATGAAAATAAATTTTCAAGCCATCACAAAGATTTTCAATATGGAAACATTATCTTTCGACACTATGTGAAGGCTTACCTTGATTGTTTAGAGCCTCGGCCTTATACAAACTATGGGAACTTTGAGTTAAACATTAAAAAAAACAATAATTGCACAACTCCATGCATGAGAGAGAGAGAGAAGGCATCTGGTAATAGGGTTGGGGCATTTCGATTCCCACAATTAACATATCAAAGAAAAAAAAGAAAAAAAAAAAAAAAAAGAAAAGAAAAAAAAAAGAAGAAAAGTACTAATGTTTGTTTTGGACTTTTGAGTTTTAGCTCCTTCTTAATTTGGAAAGATGAAGTATTCAATGACCTTGCCTTTTGAATTGAGGATTAAACAAGGAGGACGGCATGCATTGCACACGTAAGGGCGTTGAGTCCTAATGCAAATAAAATAATGTCGATGCTACTCATCCATAGCCCTGTGCCCTTGGATTGGGTTGGACCTTACTTTAAAAAAGATCCTTGAATAATAGCCGTCCATCTATTTCATTATGAAGATTACATATTTTAATTTGATGAAGCATTGCATAAAAAATAAAACACTCTAATGGGGACACCCACTGTCTTTTCCTAAACTATTGAGATTAATCAATATGAATCGTATTCTATTTGATATTATATAAGTTTATTTTAAAGATGGGTGCGGTTTCTACAAGGTTGCAACCTTAAATAATCCAATTAAGGCGCACCTTAAAATTTTATCATAACATATAATTTTGTTGCAAAAAATTCTTAGTATTATTTTACTTAGAAAATTTTAAAATCCAAAAATGGTTAAAATCAAGTAGATCTATAAATATATGAAAATCTTGAAAATGAACGGTCTAGATAATGTGTTTCAAGATGCACTATTTATGGGACTCAAAAACTTTTTCTTTTTATATTCATATATCTCGATGTCGAGATGATCGATTCGGGTTTGTTCAACATTAAAACAACATTTCCGATAGATTTTTGAGGTACATCTGTGATTCTACATCTTAAGGTTGCAACCTCATTAAAACTTTTCCCTTTAAAGATATTGTTTTTAGCTGACTTGGTCTTAGACTGGATGAGCCGTACATTGATTGGATGAGGGGGTTTGGTCAAGTCAAAATCAGTTTGACAATAGCCGAACCTGTGAGATTGGAATTAAAAGAAAAAAAGTTTAAAATTATGTAATATATTGAAAAAAAAGCTACTCAATTTTGTTTAGCTTATCGAATTAGACAATCTAATATGTCAAAACGATCAAATATTGAGTATAGACGGTTTTCTATCAAATCTTGTTCTTACTTTGGTCAAGACCAACCAACGCACCGATTAATAGTCCGACCGATTGGATAAGCAAGACAATTCGGCATCGATAACTATGGTATTAATTTCAAAGCGTAGGATTATTAAGCCTATAGACAAAAATTGAGGATTTAGGGTTTGGTTTTGATTTTAAGGACAACATATTATGTTAAGAAGCTTGACGGCCTAATTGGATGTACTCATTCTCACTAACTATTTCAATAAAATTAAGCAAATACTGAACTGTGTGGTGTTTGGCAGTGTCCATTAAAAAGTTGTATGAGATAAATTCATACGCAGTTCTACACACAAGTTTATTTTATAAAAAGAATGTTTTTAATTTATTCAAAGTAATATCTTGAAAATTATATAGTTTTAACTAAAAATAGCTGAAAATTACTAAACAAATAAATAACTGTATAATTATATAGATTGCACATAATACAAGATATGTACCAAATAATTGACAAAAAAATTATTATCTAGGTTAGATTAATTTATATAAATATTTTATTCTAAATAAAATTAGTTCCCATTCAAACATGTCCCAACTCTATGATGTGTGCTAACATTTCCATGCAGCCATCACTCTTTTGCACATAAAGCGGGGTCCTACAATAACTCGCCCTTTTGCAACTCCCAACCAAAACCTAGGGTGGCATTATCAGCCTTGCTCCACTTTCGTTTGGTGAGAATAAAAATGGAAAAGGTTTATATAAGGTATCAAACATATACTGTTCAAGTAAGGTGCACCTCAAAAATCCTCTATAAGGGGGTCCAACATTGGAAAACTCTCCAATTGATTATCTTGATCCCGAGATATATGATTTATGAAGAGAAAAATGACATTTCAAGTCTTAAAAATAGTACATCTTGTAATATTTTGATCGTCTATTTTCAAGATTTTCGAGTATTTGGATTGTCTATTTTCAAGATTTTCGAGTGTTTATGCATATGCTCAATTTGTAGCATTTTTAGAATTTTAAATTTTGTAATTAAAGATGAAAATAAATATCAAGCAATCATAAGATTTCCAGCATAAGAGCTACATCTCCAAATAAAATTTAGAGGTTTGCCTTACTTCTAGAGTGTAAGGTGGCACCTTATATAAACCTCATCCAAACATAAAAGCATGAAACATTTGTGGATACCGAGTCTTTTTCCTTGAAAGCAAACAATTATGGCAGTGCATCGCCATGAATTGGACCGTGGAGATGAACTCATCAAAAGAAAAATAGTGGAAACTAATATGTATCGAGTGCTCCCTCTCACCATTTGTCCTTTATAGTGCTGGTGCTCGTATTCCGATGCATCCAATCTCACTGAAAGAGTAAAGCATGTCATAATCCGCAATTTTAATCTCATATGAAAAACCAGTTTCGGAGCCCAAAAAGTAAAATTTTGCATCACTACCTCAACAATATGGATGCAAAAAACATAAGTCTTAAAACCCTAAAAGTTATTTTTTTTGAATTCTAAGTCTTCAAAAATTTATTAGATTTCATCATCATCATTATCAAAGCATTTTTCCAACTATCAAAAGAACTCCAAATTCAATAGATTTTCAGGCCATCATACTTTTTTTCCAACACCAAAAACTAGTGTTTTCAAAACTGCCTCAATGAAAAATAGTTACGATTAAAATTGTTTTATACACTAAAGAGACAGAAAAAGAAGCATATAGAAAAGGGTGTGGATCTTGCATTCTCTAAAAAAGGTGGGGTTGTGAAGATAAAAACCAGATGAGATCATTTTAGGAGTCTTGCGATTAATATGAGTTAGAATTTGTGGGAACACAGAAGGGAGAGAGAATATTTACATGGTTCAGGCCGAACCCTTATATCCACGGATCCAAAGCCCCATCCGGCTATATCTTTATTATATTGGATGAATGTTTACATCAGTAAGTTCATCTTTATATAGAGGAGGTTCACATGATTAGAAGAGACAATTATAGTATGATA
Organism: Amborella trichopoda; assembly: GCF_054954075.1. Classification (NCBI taxonomy): domain Eukaryota; kingdom Viridiplantae; phylum Streptophyta; class Magnoliopsida; order Amborellales; family Amborellaceae; genus Amborella; species Amborella trichopoda. Next base: position 952,676 of record NC_142345.1, read on the forward strand.
ACTTGATGATCAAGTAACTTAGTCCCTATCTTCTACATACTTAACTTTATCAAGAGATATATACATATACATCCATAGTGATGTATATCAATATGAATCTAAAATTTCTATATCCCAATACTCCCCCTCAAACTCAAGATGCTTTGACATAAAGCAACTTGAGTTTGAATAATACTAAGTAACCAAAAAAAAATTACATGTTACCACGGTCTTCCAAGAAATAACATTTCTTGGGCTCTCTACTTCCTTCTAGAGACTTTCTCTCTCTAAGGTCTTCCAAGAAACAACTTTTCTTGGGATCTCTACTTTCTTCTTTAAAGACCTTCTCTGAAGACCCCATCGAGTTTGAATAATACTAAGTAACCAAAAAAAAATTATATGTTACCGTAGTCTTCCAAAAAATAACTTATTGGGCTCTCTACTTCTTTCTAGAGACTTTCTCTGTCTAAGGTCTTCCAAGAAACAACCTTTATTGGGATCTCTACTTTTTTCTTTGAAGACCTTCTCTGAAGACCCACTCTCTTCAGAGGCTTCTCTTCTTTATAGAGGCTTTCTCTCTCTAAAAAAAAAGATAATCACACATGATAGAGCAACGGAAAACTCTATCATTTCTAGAGGTTTTCTCTCTCTAAATCTGTAAAAAAAATTATCATCATACAGGATGGAGCAACGAAAAACTCCATCATCAAATAGAATTGAGTAATGAAAAATTCAATCATTGAAACATAGGCATCTGGAACAAACAGATCATTATAGATTAAGTAATTGGAGATGCTGGGAGAGAAAGGACTGAGAAGTAGATGCGAGTCTTGGTGGATGATGAAGAAGGAATGGTGGCCATGGAGTGTTGCAGAGCTTTAAATGTAAGCAGCCATGGCTCTCAAACTAATGGACATTCATCTTATTTAGCTAATGGGTTGCCTTTGGAATATCATTCAGAGCACCATTCGATTGATGCAGGCCAAGTAGAGGAACCCTTTCCAGTTTCCATCTTATTCGACCGATGAATTGTTTTCTGAATATGATTTAGAGCACCATTGGATAAATTGAGCCCAATAACAGGAATCTACTTACCAATTTTCCTCTCAAAGTATACACAATGATTACAGTGAGAGAGAGGAGCAAAAAGGGTGTGGTAAAGTCACAAAGAGGGAGAGGGGTTCCTTAGATAGAAGAGAATCAACTTGGGAGGTTATCAACAGCTAAGCAATCACACCATTACCCCGACTCAATAACTGATTACATTGAAGTCAGGAGCAACAATGGGAGTAGGAGAGGGAGGGGCCTCATCAAACATATGAAGCAAAAAGCTGTGAATCATCTTTTATCAACTGGATGGAGGTTGAAGTGTAAGGTATGTGATAAAAGATATGCTTTCCACTATGTTTCAGCGAGCGGAAAAGCTTATTACTCTCTCCTTTAAGCCTGTATGACATATCAAGAAGCAAGACTTTTACAAAGGAGCTGCACAATCGATGCATTGAGCTCTGATACCATGTTAGAATTTGTAGAAACATAGAAGGGAGAGAGAATATTTACGTGGTTTAGGCCGAACCCTTACGTCCACAGATCCAAAGCCCCAACCGGCTATATCTTCATTATATTGGATGAATATTTACATCAATAAGTTCCTCGTTATATAGAGGAGGATCACACGATTAGAGGAGATAATTATAGTATGATAACTTGATGACCAAGTAACTTAGTCTTTATCTTCGAAATACTTAACCTTATCAAGAGATATATACATATACATCCATAGTGATGTATATCAATATGAACCCAAGATTTCTATATCCCAACAATATGTTGATATGCATCCCCTCTTTATGATCTATTTTTGAGATGGACTGAGGACTTATTTTTTAGGTGTATGTAGTCTTTAACATGGAGATCATAAACATAGGAAAAAAACTAAATTTATAAAATTAAGAATATTATTTTTTGAAAAAAAATAGATTTTCGAGTTTTTATCTTTTTTGGAGAGACCATCACTCTGCATCAATCTTGAAGATGGATGTAAGATTCCTCGGAGGTAGCACTTTTCCATAGTAAATTCCAAATTTGTATAAAAAATGGGATTGTATTCAATGAGACCATTTACATTTCGTATACGGAGGTCACGATTACTTACAACCATCTAATGTGAAATCTGATAGCTTGAGTGTGTCACAAAGTTCGAGAAATTTTATTTTGAACTTTGAGCTTGGTCAATAAATAATAAATACAACTACCTAATTTCATATTCAATGGTCAAGATTAATTGTGACCACCTTGTATCAAAAGTAAATGGTCTCATTATATATTTTCCCATAATATATATATATATATATATTATTTAAATGTTATCCTAAAAATATATAGTCATATTTATTTAAATATTATTTAAATAAAAAACACTATTCAGGTTGGATCCGGGTCCATGTGAATGTTTTTGGGTCCAATATTTGGACCTGTGACCAATTTTTGAACTCATACCCCGACCTGGGACGGGTCAGGATGTCGGATCCCGGGTCCATTGCCACCCTTGGTGGCGGCAGAGGATGTGTGTCAGGGGCCGAGGTGTACATAAAAGTGCATGGATCTTTCATAAAAAGACTAGGGATGTTATTATCATATATATTCACCAAGGAAAAATCCAAGCATATGGTCATTGTACTTAAAAATAAAAATGTTTAGTTTTTTTTTCTAAAGGAAAAGTTTATATAGAGCAAAGGCTCTAAACAATCAAATTAGAGCCCACCTCAAAAATTTCACTAGAAGAGGTTATTTTGATGGCCAAATATCCTCAATTTGATCATCTTGATATCAAAATTCATGAACATAAGAAAAAAATGAATTTCAAGTTTTAGAAATAGTGTATCTTGTAGCGCATTTTTGGACTGTCAATTTTCAAGATTATCAAGTTTTCATAGATCTGCTAGATATATAGTATTTTTTAAGCTTTAAATATTATAATTAAATATGAAAATATATTTTAATGATATCACAGAAATTTATAGTATTGAAACCACATTTCTTGATACTATTTGAAGGTGTGCTTTACTGATTGTTTAGAGTCTCGGCTCTATACAAACCATTTTCTAAAAGCCGGATCTCAATTGTATCTCCCTCTTTTTATTTTACCACACCAAAAATTTCCCACACATATTATTTTGGTCCTAGCAAATAAATCATAAAAATTAACTAAAACATAATTAAATTAATGAATTTTAGAAAAAAAAATTCAATAAATATAAGTATATTCATTTTAAGAAGAAAAAAAAATGGTAGATGAGGCATTCAGGGGGTTTCTTCACTTGGTTGTATACCAAGTTTAAGGCAAAACATATGCCTTGGTTTCCAAAATAGGAGAGGGCCAACCACTATAACAGTTCCCTGTACAAGAACTCCAATTCATTCACTTGAAGCTCATCCTCTTTATGAAAAATGATCTGCTTGCCCCGAAATAACCTAGACCTTTCGATACAATCAAATAGATTGCCACAAGGGCGCCATATTCTAGGAGCCCAAACTACGTGATTGAATAAATCCTCCTCTATCTGTTGCGGGCCGAGGGTTCCTTCTCCTTCTTATGGGATGTTTCGGCTTGCTGGAACCAGTCCCTTATCCACGAGGTTTTGGACCGCTCGAAGTTGGCGTCCTCTTCCTCTAATGCTGGGGAACACTCAATTGCTAATTAATGAGGGCGTGGTTACTATATATTACTGGTGGTCAGGGGACAGAAGGGACCTAATAGAACTATTTTACTAATCTGTGGACCAAGGGATGTAGGCCTAGGAAAACTAGAAATCCAGATCTTGACAGGAATATGAACTCAGCTGGTCTTGTTGGTAGGTGAACAAATCAATCTCGAGATAGAAGCCCAAGCAACTATATTGGTATGGGTAGGTTTTCCACTTGCTTAGCTTGCCACTGGTGTGGATCGACGTATTTAATTTGATTACCACCTCTGGTGCCTAATAGAAATAAAATTCCAATTCTACAATTTTTGGAAAGGCCATAGTACACAATATTGCTCTTTCCTTTTTGAAATGTGAATGCAACAAGATAGGAAAGTGTATATTGAATGCAACAAGATAGGAAAGTACATATTACATCATTATATTATCATTATACATATAATGAAAGAACCACCACAACAATTGTGTGGGTCACAATTATTTCCTAAAATAATTTCTTGTCTCTAAGAATTTCTTTATGGTATCAGAGCGATTGCTGCCATCCATGCAGCACAATCGATAGAGGGTAAATTCAAAGAGAGACAATTCGATAATTCAATTGATAGAGTGAAATAGTCACGTCTTTTTTTCATCTCCAAAGGAAGTTTGTCCTCACATCCAGAGGTTAGTCCCTATTTACCATTGCTTCACCTTTACTTTGCCATTGCTTCACCTTTTCTTTGTCTTCACATCGGTCATCCATACCATCATACCATTCATATCATATATACTTTTTGCATCATCCATATCAACCAAACCTCTCACACCTAGCCCATATTCTCTCATTCAACCCTTACCCACAACCCGCACTCCCTCTTACACATCGAAAATAAATAAATCTCACTCACATTTCTCAGTCGATCCATCTATCCTCAAAATACCTCTTTATTCGAATGGATACTTCATCCTCATCAAACAAATATCCCTATCCCTCCACCCTAAATATAGGAAATTTTATGTCTACTAAATTGACACAAAATAACTATTTATTATGGAAAACCCAAATGCTCTCTCTCATTGAGAGTCAGGAACTTTTTGAATTCATTGATGGTGATTATCCTGCACCAAGTCAAAAGATTTCCTCTCCTAGTAATGGTGAAATTGAAAACTCATCCTATAAATTATGGCTAAAATCTGACCGACTTCTTAAAGCTTGGATCACAGGGACATCATTAGAAGAATGTCTTAGCCTTGTTGTTGGCCTTAAGACTTCTGCAAAAGTTTGAAAATGCTTGAAGAACTCCTATGTAGGTAATTATTAAGCTAGGGAATTTCAACTTACCCAGCAACTCCAACTCTGCAAGAAAGGGAATTAAACCATATCATAATACATATGCAAATTCAAGTGTATTTGTGATGATTTGGTAGCTATTGGAAAACATGTTCCTAGTGAAAATAAGGTTTTTTTGTTTTTTTAATGGATTTGGTCCAAAATATGACATTTTTTCTACCATTATGTTTAAGCTTCTGATTTCTTTATATTCTGAAATTATACCTCTTCTTTAAAGCCATAAGATTAGAAATCAGCTCCATGTCTCTGAAGAACACTCATATCCAAATCGAAAAGTGGCATTTATTGGACAACAAAAGTTTATTGAACCCAACAGAGGTAACTATAATTATAGAGGTAGAAGAAGGAACAGCTTTGGTGGTCCACATTTCTTCAACTCTCGAGGACATGCATTTGTTCAAACTTGCTAGATTAGTAATGTGGGTCGTGAGGTGCCCAAGAAAAATCAAGACAGTGGTAGTACACTACCTATGCGATACATGGATCGAGGCTTCCAACAATATTCCTAGATACAACAGTTAGCTCAGACACCTCAATAAAAGTGTCAAATTAGTGGGAAACTTAGATATACTGCATTGAAATATTGGTATCGATTCAACCACATGTACCAAACAGAAGATATTCCTCAAGCCCTTGTTGCAATAAATATAGCTGATTCACAAGACTCATAATGGTTATCGGACACAGGTGCCCCCACTCATATGACATGAGATTCAGATAAGTTGTAAAATCTTCATCCTTATAGAGGCACAGATACAGTCATGGTTGGGAATGGTGAACAATTAACTATTTCACATATTGATGATGCAAGTATTGATATTGAGTTTGAAAAATTCAATGTTTCTAATGTTCTTTTAGTGCCTAAAATGAAAAAGAACTTGTTATAAGTTAGTCCATTTACAACAGAATTCCTATGTATTTTTTAAATCTCCTCAAATGGATTTCTAATTAAAGAAATGAGCACATGAAGAACTTTAGCCACTGGCAGTAGAAAGGGAGATATATGAAATCAAAGTTTTACACATCCTCGGAGTAAAGTTGTTCATTACTTAAAATCTCAACATTTGATTAATGTTGATGTATGGAATAAATCTCACTCTGCTTGTGCTAGTTGTCAAATGGAAAAAAGTTGTAAACTTCCTTTTAGTGGTGTTGATAAATCCTATGTTGTTTGTGCTAGTTGTAAGATTTGTTCAGATTTATGAGGCCATGCTCCAACTGTATCTAATCAAAGTTATCGATTTTATATGGTGTTTGTTGATGATTATATTCGTTTTACTTGGATTTATCCTTTGAAATGAAAGTCTGAATTTTTCGTTGCATTTATGAATTATATGGTTGACAGGATGTTTAATAAAAGAATTCGACTGTTTCAATGTGATGGAGGTGGTGAATTTGCTAAGAAAGAATTTGTTGATCATCTTAATAACAATGGAGTCATATGACAATCATCATGTCCGGGAACCCTTGAGCAAAATGGAATAGCTGAAAAGAAACATAAAAATATTGTGGAACGTGCAAGAATCCCTAAACGTTTTTGTATTGAAGCCTTCCATGCTGGCGTATTTGTTATCAATAGAATTTCTCTTGCTAATTTACGAATGGATTCACCATACAAATTATTGTTTGGACACTTACCAGACTACTTTCACTTCAAGTATTTGGTTGTCTGTATTTTCCATATCTTGGAAACTATGCTACAAACAAATTTAATCCATGTTATCTTCCATGTGTATTCTTAGGCTATAGTATCCAACATAAGGGCTACAGATGTCTACATCCACCCATACGACGAGTCTATATTTCTAGACATATTGTATTTGATGAAAATATATATCCTTATGCTAATCACAATTCTTTGTTTGATAGTGCTCAGGTTTCGGGAGAGTTGTCCACCTATGCAAAATGGTCAGAGTGTTATGAGCCTGACATACATACTCATTCTTCTTCTGATTCACCTCCACATAAACCACCCATATGAGAGGGCCCTTGATGTATCTAATCCCTCAGGTCTAGTTTTTCCCTTCACCATTGATAACTCTCAGACTTCTCTTATAGAGGAAGATGTCACCCCTGCAACACCAATCCAAGATATTCAGGATGATACAACACACAATCATGGTGATGAAAACATTGCCACTTAAGAAACCAACCGATCTAATTTCTTTTCAACTTCTGAGCATCATCATCATCACAAGATCTCAAGATGGTACTCGAGGACCTCGAATTCTCCCATCTATGCCAGCAATCTCAAGTGCTCCTACTTTTGAAGCTATCCCTTTTGAACCTAAAACCAATAAGTCTGCTTTGAGTCATTCAGCTTGGCATCATGCGATAAAAGAAGAAATTGAAGTCCTACATGTTAATTTAACTTGGGAGCTAACTCCACTAGGTATGAATGTTGTTAGTTATCATTGGGTCAATAAAACGAAATTAAAGTCGTGTCGTAATCTAGAGAGACTTACGATCAGATAAGTTGCTAAAGAATATAATCAAGTTGCTGGAATTGATTTTTCTGAAACATTCAGTCATGTTATTAAGCCTGCTAATATTCGGATTGTTCTCACCATATATATTGTGCGCCACTGACCTATCAAACAGCTTTATGTGACAAATATCTTCTTGCATGTCTTTCTTAAATAACCTGTATTTATGAAACAACATCCCAGATTTGTGAGCTCAAAATATCCAAATCATGTCTGCAAATTAAAAAGAGCTTTATATGAGCTCAAGCAAGTGCCTCGGGCCTGGTTTGATCGATCTAATAGTTATTTATTATGAATAAGATTCTATTGCAGCATAGTCGATTCATCTTTATTTGTTTCTCGCATTACTCAAGGCACTATTATCCTTCTCCTTTATGTTGATAATATTATTGTTTTTGGTAAACAACATTTCTCAACTTGGAAGGGATTTTACCATGAAAGATATTGGACATCTTCACTACTTTCTTGGCATAGAGGTATCTTATTTTTCAGGATGTATTTTGCTCGCACAAAGAAAATATGCTCGGGATATTATTGGCCGTGCTTAGATGTTCGGTGCCAGACCTTATTTAACACCAATGGCAAATAAATAATAGTATTCAGGGGAATTCTGAACCATTTTCTGATCCATCTCTCTATTGGAGCATTGTTGGTGCACTCCAATACATTACTATAACACAGCTAAAACTTTCTCATAGTGTTAATATTGTGTGTCAATTTATGCATCCTCCTACAATCGCACATTTGCAGCTAATTAAGCAGATCCGTCATTATCTCAGTGGTACACAATCTTGTTGTATAAGAATCTTATCTACTAGTTCATTTGAGTTATATGCCTTCTTTGATGCAGACTGCGTTGGGTATCCAACCACTCATCATTCAACCACTGGTTTTTGCACCTATCTTGGTTCTAATTGCATATCTTAGAGTGTTAAGAAACAGTCGACTGTGGCTCGTTCTAATGCTGAAGCAGAATACCGATCTATGGTATCCACTACTGCATAATTGTCATGGCTTTCTTTTATTCTTTGTGATATTGGGGTGCCTCTTCCTCAGCCACCAACTCTTTTTTGTGACAATATTAGTGCTCTCTACATGACAATGAATTATGTTTTTCATATACAAATAAAGTACATTGAATTAGACTATTATTTTGTGCATAAAAATGTTGCTCTTGGATTACTAATCACTCGTTTTGTTTTCTCTCGCAATCAAGTAGCTGATATCTTCACCAAACCTTTGCCACGAGGTGTTTTTCATGATCTATGCTTCAAACTTAAGCTTCAAATGCCTCCCCATCCGAGTTTGAGAGGGAGTAATATAAATAAAATTCCAAATCTATAATTTTTGGAAAGGTCTCAGTAGACAATATTGCTCTTTTCTTTTTGAAAAGTTGATGCAACAAGATAGTAAAGTATGTATTACACCATTGTATTCCCATTATATATACAATGAAAGAACCACCATAACAATTGTGTGGGTCACAATTATTTTCTAAAAGAGTTCCTCTCTCTCTCTAAGAATTCTTTAGCGTTGAGGCACTAGTTTAGGCACGGTGGGAAATCAAGCAGGAAGGTAGGAAGGCTTAGGGGGAGAAAGAAACCGACGGAAAGAGCTGTATGCGTGAGGTGATGATGTGATACTGGTCTTTGAGGTTGAAGATGCCCCCTCATCTTCTACTAAACTAAATAGTTATATGTATTACAATCTAATGATTGAAATAATTTGATGAGATTTGATCCCCAAACAATCTTGTTTTTTTAAACATGAAGATATAAAGAACCTGACAGTGGTTCGCCCAAGGGAAAATAAAATTGTTCTTTTCTCATAGTAACATATGAGAGTATTTTCGAGCAGTTCAGTTGGAGGAATAATCTAATATACTAGGCTAGATATAGTTATAGTTACTCTAGTTGCTTTGCTTCTCAATTTTGAATTCCTTAAATATTTTTGAGAAATTTATCAAAATACACTTAATATTTCAACTATTTAACATTTTACAATAGGTGTATTTTGATAAATATCATACCCATTTTGATGTGTGATTTGATGGGCTATTTAAAATTTGATCTGGATGATTTAAAATCAGATAAAAAATTATAAGTAAAATGTTAAATAGTTTAAATCATAGATTTATTTTGATAAAGTTACCAGTATTATTTTGAAAGAAGTGAAGCTTTACTTTTTCTTGCTCAAGGTAGCCTTATAAAAAATGCATCCATGTCTATATAGAAAATAGTCTGATAGGGATGCAGCCTTTTCAAAGTAAGTAAAGCCTCACTTCATAACTCATCCAAATTACAATTCACGTATTGGAAAACCTTTACATCGATCATCTCGACTTGAACGATATGGTTGTGAAAAAAATTAAGATTTTAAGTGGTAAAAATATTATATATTATAACAAATTATCTGGACCGTCAATTTTACCTTAAAAATAAATATTCATGGATCCACAAAATCTGTACCTTTTTTTGAGTTTCAAATTTAATTGTCTGTATAGGAAATTAATTTTAGAGCCATCAAAGATATTTATGTTACGAAAAGTATTTTCTTGATGAGGATTTGAGGTGCCTAGCCCTTATAGAAACCCCGAGGGGAAAAGTTTGTATAGAGCCGAAGCTCTAAATAATCAAATTAGAGCCTACTTTAAAAATTTTATTAAAAGATGTTGTTTTGATTCTCAAATATCTTTAAATTGATCATCTCAACATCAAGATGCATGGATATGAGAAAAAAATGGGTTTCAAGTTTTGGAACATTGCATCTTGTAACATGCTTTTGGACCGTCAATTTTAAAGATTCTTACATTTTCATAGATCTGTTTAATCTACTCTTTTTTTATGCTTTAAGTTTTAATATTAAAGATAAAAATATATTTTAAGACCATCATAAAGATTTTTAATATTGAAACTAAAATTTGATACTATTTGAATGTGTGCTTTACTTTGATTGTTTAGAGCCTCGGCTCTATACAAACCGCAATTAGTGAGTGATGGAGACGTGCGCCAAAAGGAGGTATGATTTTTTAGAGAGAGATGAAAAAGTGCAGAAAAAGGGAGCATGATTTCACCAGATATTCCGTGAATCCAAACATAGAAACACATGAACAGATCTCCTTTTATGCTTCCAGGTCAGCTCTCTCTCTCTCTCTCTTCTCTTTTAGCAACTGCTGGGGCAGCCTCTCTCTCTCTCTACATTTTCTAGCTGATAAATTTTCATTGATTCTTCTGAAGTTCTAACCAACCTCTCAAGGTTTGCTTGCTTGTTTTTCCATTAATTTATCATGTAGCATGTCCACACACAGAGAGAGAGAGAGAGAGAGAGAGATGAAATGTATTTCGATGATCATGTGATTCAACTTATCTCGTTGCTGATAAAGCAAATTAAGTTGCTATGTGTTTTTTGGTAATATTATCTCTTTCTTTTCTTTTGAATGTTTTTTTGGTAATATTATCTCTTCTGCAAATTGAGTTCTCTCTGAGTTTTTTTACTTATCCTCAGCATTGAGTTCTATAATGTCCATCATTTTGCATTTGCTTTGATTTCACATTCTTAGATGCTTGCAATTTCATCAAAGCCTGCGATATAGTTTTGAATGCACCCCATTACTGCATCTTGTGACATTTGGTTCCAAATATTGAATTTGACATGCTATTTTTCTTGGCAAGCTCCATTTTTTTTATGATTTTTCTTATTGTTTCTTCTGTGATGTGGATTATAAACACGATAGAAAACAACAGCCAGCCGATTGTACATGTATTGCCATTTTAGTTATTTCAATTCAAATTGCGGTTACATTTTTATATGGGGTATTTCGTTTGTTTCTTCTTCTTTTGATGATTCACAATCTTATTCTTAATGAAGTTTGAGTGTGGATTTGTGGTTATTTTACTTACTGGATGTTAATATTGTTTCTTTGTGGCACAATGCTTCTAGATGTTTATACGTTGAGAGGAACTCAAATTTGACAACTTTATTTGGCCATATGCTGTGGCACACCATGGAAACTAATCATGACAAGAAGGTTCCAGTGATTAAAAAAGTCACTGACTAGGTCTCACACCGGTTCGAGTCACTCGTACCTGCCTGGGCCGGGTGACTAATGCGAAAAACTAGATGAGCCTTACCCAAGTCAAAGACCTTTTTTCTTTTCTTTTTTAAAATTTTATTTGGGGTTTGTCAAGACTCGGCTGAGTAGGGCTGTCCCAACTAGGCCAAGCTAGCATCTGACTCGGGCTTGAGACCCTGGCGAATTCCAGCCTGAGTAAGGGTTTTCAAACACTGGCATATACAATAAGGTGGTGGTTATTGCTTTGTGAATGAGGAATTTGGATTTTCAGATCTATTGAGATGCTATTTGTTGGTATAGTTCTATGGCTGTTTGTTATCACTTTTTTTTTTAAGGGGGCATATGATATTGGTTTCTTTTGTTGTTTCCAAACTTGAATTTTTAATCATCTCTAATTTCTTTGGACACCTTTGGTGTTTAAAAAATATCATCTGAATCTTATATAGAATTCTAAGTGGAAAACAAACTAGGGAATGTTTTGAAGATGTGTGATTGTTGTTGTCATCAGAACTTATGAGTTGTCACTAAAATGAAAGGAGTTTTATTCTTTTCGTACATGTAGACACATTAATATATTACAGTTGCGGACTGTTTTTTTTAAAAGGGCATATGATATTGGTTTCTTTTGTTCTTTCCAAATTTGAAGTTTTTATCATCTCTAATTTCTTTGGATACCTTTGGTGTTCGAAAAATATCATCTGAATCTTATATAGAATTCTAAGGAGAAAAAAACTAGGGAATGTTTTGAAGAAGTGTGATTGTTGTTGTCATCAAAACTTATGAGTTATCACTAAAATGAAAGGAGATTTTATTCTTTTAGTACATGTATACACATATACATTACAGTTGCTAATAAAGTATGGCATCGCCATTCCTTTCCATGAGAACCCTGTCGGTGATTGCTCAGTAAATGGGGCTTCTCTCTCTTTTTTAGTTTATAAGAAACCATTCTATATACAAGAGTTCTCTAACTTTTGTTTCTTCACAATTCCACATCTCATCAGCTTTTGGGCATAAAACAGAAGCAATGATTTAAATGGCTTAAATTTAGGTGTTCCTTTGTGTAACCTGTGGTTATCAACCATGATGGCATTGCACTTATGCAAGAAATGACAACCACCAGGTTTTGATCTGTTCTGTTAATATTAATAGTTTACTCTCTGGCTCCTCTCTGGCTTTCTCTTCCAATGACTACTATCGATGGAGAGTTGGAGTCTTATTGGATCATGAACCCCTCAACTAATATTTGCTACATGCTACTTAAATGACACCAACGATGTGGTCACTTGCTAACATGGTTCCTATTATTTACATGTTAACTTTCATAAAGATTATTAATGTGCTTCGGTCTCTGCCTTGTTATTACTACTATTTCGCTTAATGCTAGCACAGCTGCTGCTTTCAGGAAAATAAGTCAAAGAAAGCACAAGATATGTAGTTATTTATTTACTTTTTTTGTAATTTATTTGTTGCTGACTTTTATTGAACAACTATGAGTTGATGGCAGTTAGAAAATGGCATTGTTGGCTTGGCCTGGTGTCCCTTCGAGGAGTTTCTCGCATCATTCCATCCTCCCTAGAAACACCAAGCTGCATAATCCAAATCTCTGCATATGGCATCACTCTTTTGCCTTTAGAAATGCTTCAAATCATAGGAGGTACCACAAAGTTTACTGCGCTTTTCCAGTTCCACAGATTCAACTGAATTGTGTGATTTGTATAAAATTTGTGCTTTTACTTGTGCAGGAAAATCCATGAAAGAGAAAAAGGTCTTGATGGCTACCAACCTTTATTACGTGCAAGTATGGTATGTTCATACACATATATTTCACTATTCTCATATTTTACGTGTTCACTTTAATCTTAAAATTATCGTGACAGGGTGATTCTAAAGATATTTTAACGGATACTGTCTTCGAAGGAGATGGTGTTTCATCAGGCTCTGGTAATGGTGAAGTTTTGCAAATCACTCGTGAGGAGTTTATTGCAACCAATGATGCACTGGAAGAGGCTAGACTGAGGCAAGAAGCTGCTGAGAAAGAAAGAGACCGCTTGACCCAAGATTTGGCACTTTCAGAAGCTAAGTTACAAGAATATGCTGCTACCATAGATGGCAACAGAGAATTGGCAGTGGCTGAGCTTGAAGCCGCGAAATCCCTGTTCCATGACAAGCTTCAGGATTCGCTTAATGAGAAATTTGCATTGGAAACCAGGTTGGTTTGCTTTGTTCTTGAAAAACTTCTTGTCTTGTGGAGTCATAATTCATTACAAAGAAAAATAAAGAAATGGGTTTTGTAATTTGGCTCTTTTCTTTTATTCTTGAAAAGCGTTATACTTGATTGAATTATCATTTTTCCCAAAATAAAAGGAATAACAAAAATTCAACACAGAAACCTTTCTTTTATTTTTTTAGACACTTATTATTTGATGAAATTACATTTAACAAAGAGAGAAATCAAGAAAATTGCCTTTAAAATGTGGTTGGTAGTTTTCCTTCTTTTTGAAAAACTTCTTTGTTGATTGAATTATCATTTACGGATAAGCGAAAAAAATCGCCTTGGAAACCAGGTTGGTTCTTGCAAAACAGGATGCAGTTGAGCTAGCGGTGCAGGTTGAGAAGCTGGCTGAGATAGCTTTCCAGCAATCCACCTCTCACATATTAGAGGATGCGCAAATGAGGGTATCAGCAGCTGGAACATCAGCTGCAGAGGCAGCCTATCACATTGAAGAACAACTAAGAACAACTACTGAAAACACACTGTCATCCATTGTTGAACAATCTAATGATACATTGGGAAAGGTTTTGATGGCAGCCCAACAAGCCAGCGACCATGCAAAGAGAGCCATGGAATCCCTTACAGATGGGTTGCAGGTGGTGGATGAAATGGTCTCTGTTCATTCGATGAATGTAGGTCTACAAAGTGCAATGAGTGAATTGGAACGGCAGCTAACCTTTAAACAAAATGAGGTTGATAGATTGAGCTCTGAATTGGAGTTGGTTCAAGCTCGTGCTAATTCATTAGAGGCACGTGCCAACTCTTTGGAGAACACCCTAGCTGAAGTTCAGGAATCCACCAAAAGGAAGCTTTTAGAGCAAGAAGAGGCAACAAAGTCATTGTTGAAGAAGTTCAAGGAAGAAGCAGCAAAAAGTGAAGCCTCCGCTACCATGGCCTTGAAGGTGGAGTTAGAGGGCATAAGATCCACAGTTGATGCTGCCAAGAAAACCATGGAACTAAAGGATCGAGCTTATATGCAGAGATGTTTGGCTCTAGAGCGATCTCTAAAGGCTTCTGAAGCTGCTACCAATGTGTGGAGGCAGAGGGCTGAAATGGCTGAATCTCTGTTACAGGAGGGAAGGTTGGTGGGAGAAGAGGATCAAGATGCTACCGTTGTGGTTAATGGAGGAAGGTTAGATATTTTGACTGAAGATGATTCCCAGAGATGGAGACTTTTGGCTGATGGTCCCAGAAGAGATATTCCTGAATGGATGGCTCGTAGAATTAGATCCATCTGTCCCAAGTTTCCACCTAGGAAAACCACAATTCCTGAAGAATTGACTGTGTCATCCTCTTCTTTAACTTTGCCAAAACCTGAGGAAGTATGGTCAATTGCTCAAGAAAAGCCAAAGCAAGGGGACACATTTATCAAGCAAGTGATTGAGAAAGAAGCGATTGGAAAGCAGCGGAAAGCTTTGGAACGTGCTTTGCAGAGGAAAACTATACAGCGACAAAGGATTCCTGAACCCACAAAATTGGGTAAGCTACACGAAATTTTTGATGGGATAGCTGTCATCAATGGCTATGGGCAATAGTATCCATTGGATCCAATGAAATTATTGACAGTCATGGATAGAATGGGACCCATGACATGCCATTGTTGGGTTGTCCTCTCAATCCCCATCCATCATTTCATTGGACTGTGATGGTCCCAGTGGACTGTGGAAAACCGCAGTCCCTAGGGATATATTATTCTTTCCTTTTCTGTTTTCAGCTATTTGCTATATGAGATTGTTGATTTGTCAACATGGGTTGGATTGTGATCTTGATGCAGAACCTGGCACTGGCACTGGGCATGAGATTGTGGTGGGTATTCCTTTGAAAGCTATATAGTTAAGATGATGCTACTACCCAACAACTTTTCCGTATTGTATGTCGAGAAATAAGATGATTTCCCAATTCAATGTTATTCTATTAATCTGTTCCAGGGTTTCATCCTTTTTCTGTGACAACGGTTGTTTGCTGTGTGCCCCATCAAGTATATTACTAATAGTACAAATTGACGTTACACGTATGAATTCATACTTTGTGGATTCCATTGACATGTTTTATTGAAATTGTGCTGTTGTAATGGGGACTTTAAATTTATGCAATAGTTTGAGCGGTTTTCTTTGCTTGTGTTGTTTCTTTTATTCTTTATCATCATTTAGATGCATGCTGTTTCAGTACCATCACTATCGTGAACTGATCAGTTTTTTGCAGTTGTCATATCACATGGTGATTTTCAAGTGCTTGTGTTCTTTTTGCTTAGTTGTTTACGTTGGATGACCCTTTTTATTAGTTGGAACCTTCTCCAATCTCCATCCTTAGGATGAAGAGTTTTATTCCAAGTACCGACCACCTTGCCTAGAGCATTGTAACTTTGTGCTGGAAATTCTTACTGAGTCAGATTTCTACTTTGATCCAAATCTTTTAGGTATTTCTTTTGGTTTAGTTTTATTTTTAATGTTCTTTTCAAATCGTCCTCAATAAATTTGTCTTCGAAATGGATTTGGTCCAGTTAAGGATTTTTTTATTCTGCCAACAATTTAACTGATTTCATTTAATTAACAATCAGTTTCCATATGTGGTGGAAAATTCTTGACATAAGGTTTTTCATGTAAAAACTCTAGAATAAAAAAAACAATCTAGAACAATGAATCTACAACGGGCAATTTCCTTAGGCTATGAGCTACACTTTATTAAATCCCTCCAAATATGAGTTTCCAAAAGCTGTTTGATAACATATATGTTTTTGACTGATTTTTCTTGGCCTATAGGTATTGTTATTAGTTAGAAGAGCCTTGCATTGTTGTACTATATGACATGCAATTTGGTGTCACGGTTTTCTCGTTTTGAAAAGAGATACTTGGATTTCGTGCATTAGGCAGTTTTTAATAAATCCCATTTGTGTCTTTGTGCTATATAAGTATGTGGTACTTATCATATTGTTATAAATGTATGATGATGATGATTGGAAATTACGTTTTCTTTTTCCTTTTTTTTTTCTTCTGTGCAGTGTTGCATGTACTTATTTTAATGGTTGCTGCAATGTGAAGTTCCAAGGATTCAATTGGGAAAGCTCGAGGAGGAGATGGTACCTGGAACTAGCTCCAAAAGCAGCTGATTTGTCGCATTGTGGGATTACTGCTGTGTGGCTCCCACCTCCTACAGAATCAGTTGCTCCACAAGGTATACACTTGGAATTTTGATAATTTTGATTTTTTGTTGAGCATTCCTCTGCATAATTACTACGTCTAATGGATTAGGTGCTATTTTCTTTTGCTCAATCACTTTGTGACCTATTCTTTTAGAGGCATAGGTAACTGACTTTCTGATGTTAAACATCATTCTGTGACATGATTTATGCATTAAAATGTTTCTATTATGGTTTGATATTTCTCGAGTAAGAATCTGCATGAACAGAACATTGCAATGATGTAAGTCCATTTGAGGATCCAAGTAGTGCAACAAATTATTAATAACATTGAAAGTTACTAATAACATGGTATTTGATGCAGGTTACATGCCTTCTGATCTGTACAATTTGAACTCAGCTTATGGGACGGTGGACGAGCTTAAGCAATGTATAGAGGAATTTCATAGTCAAGATCTTTTGGTGTGTTTTTACAGACCTTCGATGGGAATGCTGTCAATTGTATTTCAAGTTCACTGGTCATTATTAGTACAGTATGCATGACATGCATTTTGCTCCTTGGTTATTCTGAGGTTGCATAGAATTGCATATTCATGAGTCGTCAAGTTTGCTTGCATGAGTATTTGTTGAAAGTAATGTCTTTAAAACATGATGACTTTCTAGTCATCACCTTGAGAGAAAGTGGGTATAACGCAATTCCGAGTGGGGTTTAAAGTTTGTCCAATGGGAAGAAGGGCATGTAATAAAAGGCAAATAAAATTGTCCCTTTTATTTTTTAGCAAATTTTTTTGACTGCTAGACGGTCTTCTTTCCTTTCGAGAAATTATCAGTAATTCCTAGGTTGAGGCCACGGTACTGTGAATGTGGCTATGGGCACATCTAAAACATCAACTTCTTGTGATTTTACATATGTTTTTGGAGTATTAGACCTTGATATGTTGCCACTTTCTAAGTATCCATGCATCATGGTTTTGTGTCTTTTCTATTCTGCCAACTATAGATATCTTTTCATTTATCCATATGTGAGTACCTAATTTTGAAGCTTGTTTTTACAGGCTTTGGGTGATGTTGTGCTTAACCATCGATGTGCGCAAAAACAGGTGCATTTTTTTATTTGGTAATGATAAATTCATTTTCTTACTTCAGTGTGGCAATTTATGCCAAATATTACTGTGGAGTGTTGGTCAATATATTTTGTTTGTGGTTCCATATTTGTAATAATTGAGCAAAAGCAAGACATGGCACATATATTGTGTTGTCCACATCATACTGGCCTTTTCCTTGTGATCTAATAATGGAATAGGGCTCATAGGCCATCTTATTTTACTGGAATTATTATGGATTTATTCTGTAATATCTATTTAGGGGGCTTAGCAGCGGCCTTAAAATTAAGTTGATTTGAAATAACTTCTGCTTGTGGTTTCTCTAATGAATTTTGTATTCAACTGGATAGTTCTTCAATGCATAAAATTCATTTCATGTGTATATTCATTAGTGATTTTCATGAATTACATTCATCTGAAATTAAACTTTTTTCAGAGTCCAAATGGCGTGTGGAATATTTTTGGGGGGAAACTCGCATGGGGGCCTGAAGCAATTGTTTGTGATGACCCAAACTTCCAGGGGCTTGGAAATCCTTCAAGTGGTATCTATCTTACTTGCAATGCTATTTATTTTTGCTTGTTAGATGAATGCTAAAATGTGCTTTCTTAGCTTTTGGAAATTATAAAATTGATGCCTACCTACTCGCTTATTGGATATGGATTGCCCTAGAATCTAAAGGTTTTAAAATTTGCTAGACTAAGAATGAATATATGGAACAAGTTTAGTAATAATAGGAATAGAAACAAGGAAATAGTTAAAATTAATGACCAAGAAATTATTTTCGATGTCTTGGGTCAATAATCCAGGAGAATGGAAAATTTGAGGAAGATGTCGTGATAGAATTAGAGCTGGGTGGGCAAAGATTGCCACGTAGTAATGAAACTTGAAGAGAAGTTCTATAGGACGGTTGTAAGACCAGCCATGCTTTAAGGGACAAAACGTTGGAGCTCAAGACACAAAATATCTATACGATGAGTGTAGTTGAGATGAGGATGTTGAGATGGATGAATAGCAAGACAAGAAAGGATAAAATTCAGAATGAATACATCCGAGGGAACTTAGAGGTGGCTCCAATAGGTGATAAGATGAGGAAAACAGACTTAGGTAGGCTGGCTATGTGCTGCGTAGACCTAATACAACACCGGTTAGGAGGGACGATTTGGTTCAGGTGGAAGGCTCTAAAAGAGCAAGGGGAATGTCAAAAAGATATGGATTGAAATAGTGAGAAGATAGGTTGACTTATGGTCTAACCAAGGTATGTCTCATAATAGAGCAAAATGGTGGAACATGATTCGTGTAGTTGGGATAAGACTCGAATGAATGTCGATGATTTTGAACAAGTTCCTTGTTGTATGCCGCTGTACTAGTTCTCATGGACACCATACTTGAAAGTTATACCTTTATCTACATAACTTTGATGGAATGTGATGTTCACTTTATAATTTTTATAGGACTTTAATTTACTTAATTGAGGAAAGATGTGTCAGGTAAACTGTAGTCGCCCATTTCTCTTAATATTTGAGAAATATTACAAACAAAAAAGGCAAAATTTGGCTGGCTCCATAATTATGTCTCTCTTTAACTCTTTTTTCTTTTCAAACAGCTGAACTTTTTGGGCAAAATTAGTGGGAAAATTTTAAAGTGAAATTCCCCTCTCCTATCTAGGTGATTCTTCAAGACTCGAACCTTAGTTCTACTTTGAAATCAAATGCTTCTACACCATGGCCACATTGTCAAAGGACATGTGAAGCTCTTCTACCCCTTGACCATTAAATTAATTTCCTAAAGTTAGCGAAAAAATAAATGATACTTAGCAATGTTGAAATACGTTTTCTACTTGATGCAAGACTTGTAGAATAGCCTTATATTATGGTGGTTCGTCCTAATCTGGATTCTCCTTTGTTAAGTTGTACTTCATATTTCTTGGTATTCTTTGTGTAGGTGATATTTTTCACGCAGCACCAAATGTCGATCATTCCCAAGAGTTTGTACGGAGAGATATCAAGGAATGGCTAAACTGGCTTCGAAGTGAAATTGGTTTTGATGGCTGGCGCCTTGATTTTGTGAGGTGCAAAAGATAAATTTTGTTACCCTCACAAATATATGTTTCTTTATCATATCACTCATTTTCCATGTATAGAGTCTATTGGATATGTAATCTTATTATCTGTTCTCATTTCTTCATCTACCAAAAGGAAATTCGTTCTACTGGCTCTTCTTTTTTGCAGAGGTTTCTCAGGAGGGTATGTTAAGGAATACATTGAAGCCTCAAATCCTGCCTTTGCCATTGGAGAATATTGGGATAGTTTGGCATATGAAGGTGGCAATTTATGTTATAATCAAGGTTGTCACTTTGTTCTTTTGCAATGAACTTGACATTAGCTGAACGATAGTTATGGATTTTCCGCTTGGAACCATGCTGCCATAGACTTTTTTCTCTTTTGGATTTCATGTCTTTTACGATTGAAAAAGACATATCTATCTATAGCATGGTGCAAATTTTGCATCTTCAATTTGTATAAATTCCTTGAGCTTTCAAGTGTTTCTTATGTAGTCTCCCAATGAATCTATGAGGGTCTCCTCTTGGAAAAGCAGTATATGATTATTTTCTTGGTAAAAACTATGCTTACAGAGTGTAAATACCTGAGATACATATGGAATGTCATTTTTCCAAGTTTGCCATAGATGTGGAACATATTTTACTTCGAAGTTCTAAATTAGTGCTACTACTTCCATTAGTTTATGACTCAGGAGTAGCTAGGCACCAAAAAGTTGCTAACAGGGCTTTGACATGCAGATGCTCATCGCCAACGCATAGTTAATTGGATTAATGCCACCAGTGGTACTTCATCTGCGTTTGATGTTACATCTAAGGTTTGCTTTTGTGATTGCCTCTTTCTTTCACGCACACGCACTAGAATTATGGTCATTTCTGCCTAGACAAGGAATGTGAACTACTGATGCAAAGTATTTTGTGTTTGAGAGTTGTTCTCTCACTCAAAGTTCCAAGTGTATGAAACCCTTCACCTTATATAAGCTTACTTAACTATGTATTGCAGCCCACAAAAGTCTTCCACTGTGATGACAGTTATTTTTATTAAACCAACATTTTAACCTATGACTTTGGTGACAATAATGAATTTATATGTCCTTAAAACTTCAATCCTGCTTTTTAGAAAAATAAAGTGATCAGAAAATTGTGACGAAACCAATTAAAAAGTAACGTATTGAAAATACTGAAGAAGGACAGAAGCTATGTTTCAATAAATCATTAGTAAGGGTTTATTTGCCATCAGGGTAACACTATTAGCAGATCACTCCATTGCAATTAGTATGATAGAAAAGGAAAGACCTCATGAGCTATTTTCTTTTCTTCTAAAGCATGAGCTGAGAGCTTCCAATAACCACCATGTTCTAAACGTTGAAATTGTGTTCCATTGACGACCAACATGATATTAACCATATTGGATTCTCATGCAGCTTAAATATGGTGCCAATTTTCTGCAAAACCAACAAATGAACCAGGCATTACCCCTACACTGCAAAAATTCCCATCTTTTGTGACTGCATTTTATTTGACCCTTAGAAACTTTCTTTAAAGAGTTCTGGGTGGGACACGATTTATTCAAATTTTTTATATTACATAGTTGTGAGTTGATCAGTTACATCAAAGGATATGTGGATTTTGTGATACAATGCTTTTATCGTGATACACTTACTGAACAGGGCATCCTCCATTCTGCTTTGCACAACCAATACTGGAGACTAATCGACCCTCAAGGAAAACCAACTGGAGTGATGGGTTGGTGGCCTTCACGTGCAGTGACCTTCTTAGAGAACCATGATACTGGGTCAACACAGGTCTCTCTCTCTCTCTCTCTCTCTCTCTCTCTCTCTCTCTCTCTCTCTCTCTCTCTCTGATGAGCATCCTTTGACTGTGCAAATAAACTGAACCTTTTCTCCCTTTCGTTGCTCTATTTTTTTGTTTTAGGGGCACTGGCCATTTCCACGCGAGAAGCTCACACAAGGATATGCTTATATTTTAACGCATCCTGGGACGGTAATTTCTCATCCATTCTTCTCTGCTGTCCCTTAAGTTTGGATTTTCATGTGGAATTTGGGGAATAAAGGCTTTTTAGATCTGCTTCTTTGTCTATCCTTAACTTCGCTTCCTGCATGGAATTTGGGGAATAAATGCTTTAATTCTGCTTCTTTGTCCATCCTAAACTCCGCTTTTCACATGGAATTTGTGAATAAATGCATTGATATCTGTTTCGCTGTCCTTCCTAAACTTCACTTTTGACATGTAACTTTAGGAATAAATGCTTTAAGATCTGATTCTGGCTTTCCTTTTCAAACTCTAACTAATCCTTCTCTCCCTTCTTCCTCTCTAAATTTATAAATGAAAAGGGACATGGTTCATTTTTACGAAGTCACAAAAGTGACACCATTTTTAAACCTTTTTAACAGAAAAAGATTGGTTTGATAATGCTTACACAACCAGCTTTTAGGAATGGACTGAAAATACAAGAGCCTCTTTTGCTATTTGAGAGCAATAAGATCATTTCTTTCTGTCTCTCTTTCCCTGCACTGGATCCGATACTTGGGGCCTTGTTTGCCATTTTGAAACTGCTAGCATTTCTGTTAATATCTCGAAAGTCTGGCCTTGCTTGCCCTTTTAAAACTGCTAGCCTTGCTGTTAATTCTTCAAAACCAATGCTTTTACTGTTTGCTATGGAAACAAACTTTTGCTTTAGCACATTCCCTCTTTTGCCTCATGCAGCCTGTCATCTTCTATGACCACTTCTATGATTTTGGCCTCCGAGATGTCATAACAGAGCTAATCGAAGCCAGATCAAGGGCTGGAATTCATTGTAGGAGTTCTGTGAAAATCTACCATGCAAACAATGAAGGGTATGTAGCCCAGATTGGTGATACCCTGTTAATGAAGATTGGCCACCTAGATTGGAACCCTTCAAAAGAGAACCAGTTGGAAGGAAGCTGGCAGAAGTTTGTCGATAAGGGTGGAGACTATCAGCTGTGGTTAAGACCGTAGTTAATCAGTTTACAGTTCCTCTCTCTCGCGCGCGCACGGGATTGGAACCTGTAGAAAGACAACCATTGAAAGAGAGCTGACGGAAATTTGTCCACAAGGCTGTGGATTACCAGCTCTGATTGAGACCACAATAACCTTGTGATTTTGTTTCAATCATGGTTTGAAATTAATAGCTTGCACAGAGAAATCAAGTGTAAAATCCCTATAAATTCATGGGGTTTGTAATGAACTATGTGCCAATCAAAAATAAAACAGCAACAAGCCATCTTCACAGTTATTTACCTCTGTAACTAATAGAAGTAACAGCATTGGGATGAAAATAGGATTATTTTGGGTATGTATTATTATCACATACGTATCATATAATGAAGTGTGCTGGCGTCCTTTTTGCTGCCTTTAATTTGCAATCTTGTTCCTCCGAGGAACCAAATTGTCACAGGGAATGAATCTTATGACGGCCCCCCGCTCTCTCTCTCTCTCCAGGAATGCAAAAACAAGAGATGCACTAGACTTGTATGCTTGTCCACAACTAAAGACTATGCCTGGAATTCACAGAGACAGAGTGCAGTTGAATTCACAGAAACACAGAGCAGTTGAAAGCTTGGTGGACAGAGAGAGAGAGAGAGTTGGAAGCTTAGCCAGAAAAGACAGAGCAGTTATCCCAGTTCATGTCAAGTTGGATTGTTCCGCTTTAAATTACATTTATTCTTTTGCTAAAAGTAATAAAAATATAAAAAGGTTATTTTATTACTCCTTTTTCTTTCTTTGAATGGTAATGATCTTCTTCATAGATTACAACCACCAAAATACAGAGACATCAAATGCTATGTATATGAGAATAAAGTTATAAGCAATGAAGAGGGGGCAGTCCCTTGCCTCACGAGAGTCAACCAACTCATTGCATTCACAAATGTGTGGTGCGTGGACCTCAACGCATCCTAATGCGATAAAAAATGTGAAAGAGTCTCCATGGGATATGTTGGTTTCCCCTCGCCCAGCTCTTGCCTCCGCCTCATTCGTTGAACAGGCAGGTAAAGGGGCCGCATATGTGAGTGCTATTGCTCCATTTGAGTATGTGATAACCCCACCACAGCCTACTGGTCCTGAGTTCCCCATGGAGCTCCCATGACCCATCAAAGTTAAATTTGAATTTACCCAATGGAGGGGGAACCAAAGATGATTTCTGGTGGCTACCCTCGGGCACAGGTTGAGAAGTGTGTATAATGTCAGTCCGTGCAATACCCACCGCCCACCTTTGATGTAGAAACCCATTCTGCTGCCATGGCTGAGATGAGATCGTGAATCTTAAATTGAGACGATGATGAATCCTCAAGTATTCATTTATTCCGCTCTTTCCAGTAAATCCACAGGGTTGCAGCCATAAGTACCCTCCAAAATGGTGATTCCCATTTTAGGGAGGGGAGGTTGAGCCATTGGTGGAGGAACTGAATTACAAAAGGGATAACCTGTTGCAAACTGCCATGCCTAAGGAGCGACGACCAGATGTTGATGATTAGTGGTAATGCAAAAATAAATGGTTGGCTGATTCTTCATCTGATTTACACATGATACATATATTAGGAATGTTACTAGCATCCCTTGCAGTATAATCCAAGTGATGCCCTGCACTTTGTGGGGTACAGGAGGGGACCCTTATTCTGCCAAGGTTCATAGAGGTGCAAGTGGTCATTATATAGCTATCTAAAAAGGGATGAACTATGAATTGGCCTCCGAGTAAGTGCCCATATGGTCTGATCCCTTCCGTTGGGGCAGAAGTATAATTGTTCTAGTAGCCCCCATAGATCTTAAAATTCTTTAGTCCCCGTGTCAGTCACCCTTCTGTATCTACAAATGATGTTCCAAAAGGGTTGGCTTCCTAGTGGCACTTGAATGTTTGAAACGAAGGCATTTGTGCTGTCAACATTTTAAAACAGACTAGGGTGTTGGAATTTGAGACGGGTCACCCAGCCATTTATCAGACCCAAATCTAGTATTCATCTCATCTCCTACAATTGTTCTACTGTTTCTTTTTTTAGAGAATGTTTACCTTCAATAATAAAAGAGGACTACAAAGTTGCAGCCTATCCGCAAGGCGGAAGCTCTAGGATTGTTCCACTGTTTATGTGTTAGCACTTACTTCCGCAAGCCAGTAGTATGTGAAGAAAATATCCACCACCATTTGGTCAAAAGCGAGCTATTCATGAGTTTTAAGTCTTCTAATTACCAAACCGATCTGCCTCTTAGGAGCTATATCCTTCT
This sequence comes from Amborella trichopoda, assembly GCF_054954075.1. NCBI lineage: Eukaryota > Viridiplantae > Streptophyta > Magnoliopsida > Amborellales > Amborellaceae > Amborella > Amborella trichopoda. The sequence continues at coordinate 978,077 of NC_142345.1, forward strand.
CCCAAATTAAGGTATTTCCGCTGTCCCCCTCAAAATTGCCCAAAAGAAAATCTCTGAAGTTTTGGCAATTGAGGAAGGCTGCAAAATACGGACATAAAATAAACGGGAGATTAGAGATGGTGATTTTATGAGAGTTATTCTCCCTCCAAGTGAAAGATATTCAACTTTCCAAGTTTCCAATTTCCTGTGAAATCTCTCCACTGCCAGTCCCAGGTTGATCTGTGATGTCTATCCTCTACCAAAGGTAAACCAAGGTATCTGCAAGGCATGCCGCATCCTACAATATTCGCTAGTTGCTGAATTCTCCACGTCTCACATAATGTCCCACAGTTTTCATCTTTTTCATGTTAGTTTTAGGGCAAGATATAACTTTGAAAGACTTTAAAAACAGCCAAAGACTCCACATCTTAAGTAGAAGATAAGCATCCGTTTAACACAAATACCATCCAAGCACTTCAAGAATAGCCCCGATAAAAAATGATTCCAGGCCAAATTCTTACTAGTATGGATGGGCGGATACGATGGTTGAGATGGATGATATAGAAGTGGGACGCAGGAAGAACTGGACTATTCGTCCCTCTAGTTGGCTCCTAGACCAGATACACGTGATGACAGCCCTTTTCCTCACGGGAAAGCTCGCTACGGCGAAGATAGTCGGTGGGTGAAAGAATTCTTTGACCTTTCCGAGAAAATTCTATTCGAACTAACTTAGGCATTTGAGGGGCTCGCCGAGTCTAGTTCCTGCGTCCGGGCGGAAGCCAGACACACAGGAGATAGCAGATGAAGAGCCGTAGCCTAAGCCTCCGCCTCGACCCGACCTGAGCTAAGTGTGCTCTAGCCAAAGCCTCCGCCTCCTCTCTCTGGTGGCCATCTTCTCTCCATACCTCCAAAATATATCTCCAACATCCACCATGCCCGCTTCCCTCAACCTCCTCCCAACCTCCTCAAACAACTTCACCGCTTCTTCATTCGAAAAATCATGCAAAAACTTGTTATAATCAAACCTTTGCACCTCCACACCATTCTCTCTTTGAACTTACTAATTTCCCATGCACCTCCACGCCTTTAAGCATAACCTCGATAAAAAACGATTCCAGGCCAAATTCTATGACAGATTACACGCTGTAGCCTAAGCCTCCACCTCGACCCGACCTGAGCTAAGTGTGCTCTAGCCTAAGCCTCCGCCTCCTCTCTCTGGTAGCCATCTTCTCTCCATACCTCAAAAAGACGTCCCCAACATCTACCATGCCCACTTCCTTCAACGTCTTCCCAACCTCCTCAAACATCTTCACCCCTTCTTCATTTGAAAAAGCATGCAAAAACTTGTTATAATCAAACCTTGGCACCTCCACACCTTCATACACCATTCTCTCGATGAACTTACTGAATTCCCATGTTCTCCCTTCCTTTGCTAAACCCCCCAAAAATACAGTGTCAAAATTAACACCTGGGTTATGCCCCTTTCTCCCTCTCTTCCCAAAATGCCCTTGCAAGAGCATAATGTATGTGTGCATTGTGGGCTCACAGTCTCTCTCTATCATCTCTCTAAAAACTTGGGTGGCTTCACATGGCCTCTTTAGACCTATTAGAGCCTTGATCAAGGCATGGTACACAGTCAAATTAGGGTTTTTTATGCTCTCGACCATTTTGTAGGCTTCCCTGATCTTATGCCTAGTAGCAAGCCCAAAAACCAGAGACCCATTAATGGAGTCATCAGGCTCCAAGCCTCTGTGTCTCATTTCTTCAAACACATGTTGGGCTTCGCCAATTTGGCCATTTTTGCATAGCCAATTGATCACAACTCTATAAGTTGACAATCGAACATCTAGTCCTCTGAAACTCATCGATTTGAACAATTTCAGGGCATCGACCCCTTTATCGGCTTTGAAGAGAGAATCAATTATGGCATCGCAAGTCTCTACGTCTGGTTCAAGCCCCCGATCCACCATTGAATTCCATATCTTCGAAGCCTGGATTATATTCCCAACCCCACAAAACCCAACTAGTAAAATCCTGAAAGTGATTAAATCAGGCTTTATCCATGGATCAAGCTTCCTAATTAAGGTTTGTGCCTCCTCTACAAGTTTCAATTTACAGAGACAGCCCACCACCCTATTCATTGTCTCCAAGCTATAGGGCACGCCATGCTGATTCATGAGATGGAAGGTCTCGATACACTTATTTATCTCTCTAGAACTCGCAAAAGCCATGACAGAAATCTCAAAAGACCTGGTGTTTGCCATTCCATTTCGAGCCATTTCTTCGAGGAACTCCCACATGAGTTGCAGGTTCTTAGACTTGCCTAAAATGTCAAGAACCTTGTTCCATGAAATGGGTGTGTGAGAGAAAGCGATTTGAGGGTGAGACTGAGTGTACCTGAAGAACTTGAAGGGTGGTTTCCATGAGAAGAGGAATTTGTTGCAGACTTGGATGAAGAATTCTAGGGTTAGGGTTTTGGGGTCACATGAAGAGTTGAGGAGAGGGAAAAGCTTTGAGTTTGGTGAGTCCCTTTGCTGGTAAAGAATGGTGCAGACTCTGAGGAGGTGGGTTGGGTCTGGGGTCATGGAGAGCCCTCTAAATTGAAGGTAATGACTGAGAAAGGGTTTTAGGTATAATCTTGATATTAGTAGCATGGGTGAACAAAAGAGAGAGAGAGAAAGAGAGAGAGAGAGAGAGGGTGGGATCTTAAAGCATTTGGGTAAATTCTTAGAGAGATCTCTAATTTAAAGGTCATTGGGAGAGAGAGAGAGAGGGTGTGAGGTCTTAGAGAGATCTCTTATTTGAAGATAATGGAGAGAGAGAGAGAGAGAGAGAGAGAGAGAGAGAGAGAGAGAGAGAATTTTGAAGTCTTTGGCCTTTTGGAGAGAGATCTTTTGAAGCAAATGGTTTTAGGGATAGTTTTGATGAGAAGAAAGAATGAAGTGTTTTTATGACAGTTTTGATGAAAGAAAGAGGGTGGAGAGAGGGCTTTTGGATTTTGAAGAGAGCTGGTTTTCAATGAGAGAAGAGGCAAGAGGGGGAGATGTTTAAGAACTCAACAATATTTATTTTTAAATAGTTTGATAAGTTACTGTAAAGTATTTTAGAAAATACTAAATTAGACTTTGGACTCGAGTGGTTAGCAGCTGACATCTAAGAACTGTACTTGTAAATTATGTTAAAAAAAATAAAAAAAGTCAGATAGATGGATAGAGAGAAAGGAGGATATTTTTAAATGTTCAAAGAGATTAGGAACCAACCTTGATAAAAAAAGTTAAACATAAAAAATGTAATCTATTTGTAAGTGAAATATAACATGCTAAGAGTTAACAGAGAGCATCTAATTTTTTTGACTGTCTTATCCAAGTGTTTTAGAAACATTTCTTTCTTTATTTCTTTTTTTAAAATTTCGAAATAGTCATGTGTTAATTTTAAAATGTCTCAAAATTTTAGACCAAAAAATATTCTCCATTGAAAATACAAACCCCAGGGCTTGTATACACCTTATGCCTTGATACCAATAATCCAAATACTATGGTCTCACATAAGATTATAAGATATCAGTAAAATGTGTAAGAAGCGCATACAACCAAAAAATGAGTATGAGGGGTAAAGCAAAAACAATAGCATATAAATATGTAATTTTCTACAAAGAGACCAGTTACCTTTTTTGTACAAAAGGTAAATGATCTTTTTGTAGACAATTTTTATAAATATGGTCATGACAAGTTGAAATCCATTACATAAACGAAATATGACACTTTAGATCACAAGAGATACACATCTCTCGGATCATTGGCAGAATCCTTGACAATCTTTTATTTTGAACTCGTTATCTTGACTAAACAATAGCATCAATCAATCTCTCTTTTTTCATTTTTTTTTTTTTTTTTTGGGGGGGGCGGGGGCGGGTTAGGTTCACTTGCGGCCACACACCCTAATTACCACGTTGTGGTTTTCATTCCTAGTAACATCATCCCACTAATACCTTCAAAAAACTAATTCCTAAACTATTTTTGAAAAAACATGTTGGGTTTGTCTTCCCCGCTGAATTATCAAAAAAAAAATCTCTCTTTTTCACCTTTACACCATTATTGAAAAGAAAACTTAAAAAACAGTTGAAAGCATTTGGCTCTCTAAATGAGAAAATGATGCAAACTAGGGTTGATTTTTCACAAGTCACCACCTTAATTCACTTAAACTAATGATATTTGAGAAGCCTTGATAGAAAAGACGAGTAGAGAAGAAAGAAAAATCACAAAAACAAGGAGGTATCTACCTCCAAAAAAATTTTAACTCAAATTTTTCCATAAAATGATAATTCTTCCTAAACCCTTCAATAACAAATATCTAACTAACTCTACTCCTAATAAAATCAGAAATAACAAAAAAATAAAAAGAACATTAAAACATAATAAAAACTTACTTCACCCATGTAAAGTAGAAGCCTACAAAAAATAACCCTTAAAATCCCCAAAATATATCCCTTAATCTCCCCCTTAGTTAAAATCCACAAAAACACCTAAATTTATCCATCAAATTCCTGCATTGGAAAATGAAACCAAATTTATGTGTGTGTTGCATATATAATGCTCTTTGCTAAAGAGAGTGGAAAGAAATTGCCTTTCAAGCCTTCTAGGAATGTGGATAAATACTTTTTTCACCCCCTTAACTAATATCCACTAGAAAAGCTCAAGGGTCATTTTCAAAGCTTTAACTCAATGCCCCTCTCTCAACTTTCAATGTTTTTCAGCCACTCAATGCCGTGCACAAGATTAGCAACACTCAATTTCCTCATCAACTCCCATCCATTATCTACTCTCACTGTCTTTTCTTGTTTTTCTTTTTTTGGTAATTCAGAGTACTTGTTTGTTTTTCAAATCGTTAGTCGCTGTTTTGAATATGTTAGATGAGAATGAAAATCTAGACCTTAATTAGGTTCAGGTAGTGGAACGGCCACGATCCCAACCCCATTCTCAACCATCTTATACAATGTTTAAATTTTTCCACGTCCACCTCCATTGTGTTTTGAATTTCTTCATCACTCATTAAAGATGTCCAATATTTCTATGCCTTTTCCTCTCAGGCTTTAATTCACCTAGGTATTTTTAAGTTTTTTTTTTTTTTTTTGTCTTCTTCTCGTGAAAGAGACTATTTTTAGGTTTCTCATCTCCATCATATGCACAACTTTTGAAGTTATTTTTCAGCCCCACCAATATAGTTATAAGGTCTAATAGCTTAGAACTCTTTTAGTTTTTTTCTTGTTTCTTGTCTATCATCTCATACCCCTCTCTCCATATGCTTTTCCTTATTTAATTAGCCTCACCCACTTTAACGAGTATCTCTCACACTCATTTTCTCATTCCCTTTTAATTCATCTAACCTACCCCCTATCAGTGTTTTAAATGCTGAAATCGGGTCGATCCGAGCCGACTTCGCAGTTTCCAGTGAATTATCCTAAACAATGCAAGTAAAAAAGGTAGAAATATCCCAAAAGTAATAGTAATTTGGTTTTTTTTAATTTTCATTAATTTAATATGTATTTTGATATATTTTTCAAAATTATATATATTAAGGCTTTGATTTGTTTGAGTACCACACATTGATTCCATGATCCAAAATGCAATACGCAAGGATAATGAGTTTTATAGGACTTTTAAAATAAATAAATAAATAAGTTCAATTACATTACATAATATAAAGCCAATATGAATGATGTGGAAACTCGTGTTTATATGGAGCACCACAATCATGATAATTGCCACCCTGACCATTGGGGATGGCACCAGATCGGGTCGGGTTGGATCCAAAAAATGATATGGGATCCGAACCTGAATAGTCTTCAGGTTTAAATAGAAAGCATGTTTTACATTTCCGATGTTGGAGTTACCTGTTTATAAAACCTAAATTCCTCGATTTCATTTTATTTTCAAGTTGCAAAGGCCTACTATTTTTCATTTTTTTTATAGATCTATTTATCATTGTATTGAATTCCAAATGTACAGGTAAAAAAGTTTTATTTACTTAAAAGGACAAAGTTTATATAAAGTTGCAACTTTAAAATGTAGAATTAAATATGTACTTCAAGAATCCATCATCAAAGGTTGTTTGGATGTTGAAAAACCCTCTAATTGATCCTCTCGACATCGAGATGTATGAATATGAAAAGAAAAAAATATTTCGAGTCTGCGAAATAGTGTATCTTGCACCACATTATCGAGACAATCCAATTTCAAGATTTTCATATGCTCATAAATCTACTTGATTTGAACTATTTTTAGAGTTTAAATTTTTATATTTAGAGATGAAAATAGATTCTCAAGGCACCTTATGAATTTTTTGTATAAAAAATATATTTATAATAAATTTTAGAGGTGCGCCTTAATTGGATTGTTTAAGGCTGCAACGTTATAGAAATCACACCCTAATAATAATAATAAGGGAAAATCTATTAACAAGATAAAAATTTGATATTTGGAGAAAAAAGTAATAGTTTTAAATCTATTAACAAGATAAAAATTTGATATTTGGAGAAAAAAGTAATTGTTTTAAGCAAAAATAAATAGACATCCGAATTGAAACAAAAATAAATTTGTATTATATTTATTTAAGTAAAGGTGTGGTTTGCATAAGGTTGCAACCTTAAACAATCAAATAAGGCGCACCTCCAAAACTTATTATAACATGTAATTTTGGTGTAAAAAGTTCTTAAAATTATCTGAAATTCTATTTTCATATCTAGTTATAAAATTTTAAACTCTATAAATATTAAAATCAAGTAGATCTATAAATATATGAAAAATCTTGAAAATTGATGGTCTAGATAATGCATTGCAAGATACACTATTTTTGGGACTCAAAATTTTTTTGTTTTTTCATATTCATACATCTCGATGTCGAGATAATCACTTAGAGAGTTTTTTAACATTAAAACAACATTCTCTAATGGAATTTTTAGGCACGCGTATAATTCTACATTTTAAGGTTGTAACGTTATAAAAAAAAAATCCTTATTATTGTTATTATTAGTATTATTATTATTGTTTAGTTTCTTATTATACAATGAATAAAAGTCCACTTTTCCCCACAACAATCTATAAAAGTGGGGATAAAAAGGGGAAATAATACCTTGCAAAGGGATTAAAGGTGTGAAATCACCAATTTTGCGTATTAAGCTTTTATTTTGCTTGTGTACTTCTTAAAAAAATATAATAAAAATAATAAAATTGCTCCAATTTAATATTAAGAAGTAAGACAAGTATAGCCGGCCCCAATTAATCGAGAAAAAGCTAAAATGATGATGATAAACTAAGACAAGTATACACATTTTGATAATTTACGTCACTTTAGTGACTTGTCAAATGATCAAAATATGCATAGTTATTCAAAGTTCGCAACATGGAACAAATATTTACAATGAAAAAATCAAGTTTCATGCGTTAACCTTGAAAAACTAGTGGTCTTTTTGGCCGCTAATCAAGTACATCAAATTACCAAAATGCTTCCACTTGTTCATAGTTCCAATTGATGAACAACATCAATATAGTTATTTTTCTTATACTTTAATAAATTTATAGAAAAACCCTATCATTTTAAGAAACCTAAAAGTAGTCCCCCATATTTTTTTGTTTACCCATCCCATTTTTTTATTCCCATACCCACAATTCAGATGTCAAATGTCTGAAGCATCATAATTTGGACATTGGACGTACAAAGCCATTTTTCTTATAAAGTTGTAAGTGATCTAACATCCAATGTTTGAACTCATAGTTTAGATAGTTTATAAATAGTTTAGATAATTTATAAATATATTGTATATATGGGACCTTATTGTAGACTTAATCCCTCTAAATATAACTATTATTCGGGGCAATAATTGTACAATATACTCCCACGGGAGAACACTATACTGATTCTCTTAGGGGAAAAAAAAAAAGGGTTCACACTTTGTGCACCCAAAATCATAATTTTATGAACATATATAAAATATCCATTTAGAGGGACTAAGTGTACTGCATGCTCCACTATGGTTGGTGTTATTTTAAAGGAAAAAGTTTATAGAGAGCCGGGGCACTAAACAATCAAATTAGAGCCCATCTCAAAAGTTTCATTAGAAGGCGTTATTTTGATGCCCAAATATCCTCAAATTGATTATCTCGACATCAAGATGCATGGATATGAGAAAAAATGGGTTTCAAATTTTTGAAATAGTGCATCTTATAATATATTTTTGGACCGTCAATTTTCAAGATTTTAAAGTTTTATAGATCTGTTCAATCTACACTATTTTTTAAGCTTTAAATTATATAATTAAAAATAAAAATATATATTAAAGCTATCACAAAGATTTCCAATATTAAAACCACATTTCTCAATACTATTTGAAAGTGTGCTTTACTTTAATTATTTAGAACATCGGTTCTATACAAACCGCACTCTATTTTAAATTACATTAGATGTTGAGGACACTCTTTCTCTAGTTTTTGGATAGTAGCGAGTTCGAATATTGGATATCCGAAAATAGCTTTGTATTCAGACATCCAATATACAAATGGATCATTTACTACAAAAGAACTCGAGCATTAGAGGTCAAAATTTAGGGTAATTTTAATATAAAAAAAAACAAAAAGTGAGGCTTGAGTGAAAAATAAAAATATATAACATTTTTTCAAATGTTAAAAGTACAATGCATTTCTATAATTTTCCTTGGTGTTTTTTAAGTTGCACTTAACAGAAATGAAATTAAAAATGCCACATTTGTAGTGTTAAATATGGTGATTCACACCCTTAACATTTTGCACAATAATTTTAACTTCTAAATAATATGCTTATAAGAAATACAAAGGAGGAATGTAGTTTAGGTGCATAAATTTTATCTAAAGCATCAAACATATATTTATAGAGCGAGGTGCACCTCCCAGTAGAGAAGGTTTATCCCAATACTGGAAAAGAGTCTAATTAATCATCTTGACCTCAAGTTGTATGGGTGTAAAAACCAATTGAAGTACAAAATATAATGTATGGTGTAATGCATTATCAAGAATGTCCATTTTCAAGATTTTCACGTATTTATTGATTTGCTTAATATCTACTATTTTTTAAGTTTTAAATTTCATAATTAGAAATCAAAATAGATTTTTAGGTGGGAAAATTATATATATATCCGTTATAGTTTATGTTATTACGGCTCTACCGAATAGTTTTCGTTATTATCACAATTTCCATTTTTTTAATGTCAAAACGAAAATTTTTTAAAAATACGACTTTACCTTTTTTCGGTTGTTGAACCACCGAATTCAAAATATTAACGGGGCCAATTTCGGTTTTTGAATAACCAAAATTTTTAAATTTTTGTTTCTTCAATAACCGAATTTTTTGTTTCTTCAATAACCGAATTTTTTGTTCTCTTTTGTGGGTTTGTGTATCCTCTCTCTCTCTCTACATTGCAAGGGTAAAAATATTGTTTTTTTTTTTTTGGAAAGGTTTCTATGATTCCCCTATATCAAAGAAGTTTTATCTTCCCCCTACCATCCAGCCGTCCAATTTTGATCGAGAAAGCCACTCACAGTTTGATCTTAGATCCGACGTCTCAAAGTATTTTATTTTTAATTTTTTTTATACAAATTGTATGGATATGAAATTTGGTATGTGTCATCTTTCATCGAGACGCACCTATAAAAAATGTTAAAAATAAATTTTCGATAAAATATAATGATCAAAATACCCCTTTAATCTTTAAAGGGTATTTTGATCATTTTATTTTATTGAAAATATTTTTTTTTATTTTTCGCTAATGCGAGTTTAATAGAAGAATGGACGTCCAAAATTTGGTGTCAAAATAGTTAATAAAAAAAAATTAAAAATAAAATAGTGTAGAGACTTGACATTATGATTACGGTAATCTTAGCCCTCTATTCAAAACGGACGGTTGGATACGGGGGAGGATAGAACTTTTATGCTGTAGGGGAAGCATAGAAAGCTTGCCCTTTCTTTTTAACTCTCTCTCCCTTTCACCGAATGTTGGTAAGTTAATAATCATTGAGATTTCTCCCAAATTTAGAGGTTCAAACTAGCTCTTCTCCCCTTATTTTATCGAATAACCAAGCCACAAGATTTCTCCTAATCTTCTAATCTCATAATCCTTAATATTTATCCAGAATTTAGGGGCTCAAACTAGTTGTTGCCCTTGATTTTATCGGATAACTATGACTTTCGAGAGGTAGCGAAAATATGTCACAAGGGAGAGAAAACATTTTTCGGGTTCTTGATTAACAGAAAATTAAAAATTTTGGGTTCTTCAAACACAAAAAAAATTTAAATTTTGGATTCTTCAAGGGTCAAAATTGGTATATTTTCAGTTGTTCAACAACCGAAAGTACTTTGAATTTGGTTGTTCAACAATCGAAAAATGGTAAAATCGTTTTTTTTTTTTAATTTCTGTTTTGCCATGACAAAAACAGACACAGTGCTAATAACGGAAACTATTCGATAGAACTGTAATAATGAAAACTATAACAAATATGTATGTAATTGTCCCTTTTTAAGTCATCACAAGAATTTCTGATACCAAAACTACATATTCATATAAGCTGCATCTAACTTTCGTTTTTTAAAGTAGCTGCCTTATATAAATTGCACCCATTTTATACAAAAAAAAAATGCTTATATAAGATGTCAACCTTATAATGTAAAAGTGGCACGTAAGAAATTGACGTGTAAAAGTTGTTTGAACATTGAAAAATGTTGTTACTTATTGCTTGACCTCAAGATGTATAAATATGAAAATATAAAGATTTTTAAATATTAAAAGTTGTGTATATTAAAAACATTATTTAGACTATCCATTTTAAAAATTTAAAAGTATTTATGAATTTTCTCGGCCAATACTATTTTTTGAACTTTAAATTTCATAATTAGAATTTTAGCTCATCATAAGAGTTTCTAGCACCAAACTATATATTTAGCAAGATTTAGAGGCAGTCCTTACTTTGATCTAGGGTTTTAAAAAAGCCAATTTTGATTGGAATCCCCTAATCCATATAAAAAATTGGTGGGAAAGGTCTTGTATCTAAGGGTGGCAACAGGTCGGGTACGAGTGGACTTGAATAGCATTTGGGTCCCTATTTTGGACTTAGACCTAACCCGTCGGGTCCAATAATTGGACCCATACCTATACTCATCGGGTCATAGGTTTGGTCGGGCCCATTACCACCTATGAATATGAATTTTTTTTTTTTTTTTTTTACCATTATATACCCATATTATTGATAACAAGATCATAATCACCCGCCATTAGATTTCAAGCTATTGAATTTGTCGTATAATAGCTAAAGATGACTACGAGTTCTTATTGTATACGATCCTTAATACACCCAAACAAATATGACTTTAAGTAAAGTATTTTGTCTCCAACTATTTATGGTACGGCTCGGGTTCATTTGGACCCAGACCCAAATAGTATTCAGGTCAAAAAATTAGACCCATACCCGGACCCGAAGTCGGGTCTACCCGTTATGTCCTGGATATGGTCGGGTCCTGGTATCCACCATATATCGAGAACCACCTTGTCTTGCTTAAACCGGTGTGTTCTCTGACAAAACTGGCCGGTTTTGTGAGGGAACCAGCTAGTCCAATCCGACTTCTGATTTTTATTATTTTTCAAATTTTATTTTATTTTTTATTATTTTTATTTTTATTGGCCAACTCACTTAGCCAAGTGACCTATCCCGACCACCGCCCTAGACTAATTTTTCGATGACCAAGTTTGGTCGCCTATGCCGTTTTTTCAAACTGCATTGATTTTTTATGGTTTTACACTTTACACCTTTTCCCATTGTATATTTTGTTCATCTCTGTGATAAATCCAATAACTACCGTAAGATCTCCCAAGGCTGATCCTGACCGTCCAATGGCCGCTACCCATCGATTCCACATTTTCACACCATTTCACGTCTCCCCGAGTCCGACCGCTGCTATCAAATTCAGTTGTGGACTTCTTCCGCGCTGCCGAAATCAACTGGCCATCGTTGCCATGGGATATGAACGGCCACGATTTGATCAGTTAGTGACCTCGCAACTCTCGACGACAATCACTGCAGTTAGGCCTCCACCTCGGATATCAACGGTCAGATTCCCCTGTCCATCCATCGACGTGCTTGATATTTAAGCGTCGGAACCCTATATTATGCTCTCCCGCTTCAGGAGTTGAGGGGTTTCTCTAACGTTTTCGATATTTCTCTCTCTAAAATTCTTTTTTTCTCTCTCTCTCTCTCTAACTTTATTCGTTAGAATCTCTCTCTAGCCATGACGACAGAGAAGGAGAGAGAAAGCCATGTTTACATGGCCAAGCTCGCCGAGCAGGCCGAGCGATATGATGGTATGTCTCATATGCATTTGTTACCATTTTTTTTATTTATTTAGAGTTTTTTTGTTTTACTTGGTTTTCGGCCTAGATCTTCTGAGTTATGGCAAGAATTGTTTTAACCATGATCTGCTGCTTTTGCATACAAACAAGTGCTAAAACTTCTAGGAAAATGCATTAGGTGTAGGGTTTGAGGATCAAACTTGTAGAAAAATGCATTAGGTCTTGGGTTTGAGGATCAAACTTGTACAGAAATGCATTCGGTTTAGGGTTTGAGGATCTATGGTTACAGGTCCCCATTTGTGCTCAAACGTTAGTTGTTTATGAGATGATATGCCCTTGATCTACTGGTATCTGTGGATGTTTAAGGCCGGAAATGCATTTTTCAGAAGCCTTATTCGTCTGAGAGAAATGCTTGAACTTGTGGAGAACGGATTGTATTTTCGAGTTTCAAGATGATGATACTGTTGAGGTCCATTTTTGTTTCCCTTGGTACTCTCGGTTTGGACTTTCTGAGCTGATCATTCACAGATCTTCCTTATTTCTATTGCCTGCAAGTATTCATTTGCAATGGAGTACAGGTAAAACAAATTTTTGAAAAAACTTTTATTTGAAGGTTTAGAATGAAAGGTTCCTTGTAACCTATTTCCATTTTATGTACAGTGTTTTCTAGTGCGATTGACCTAGATCTTCCATATTTTACTTTTTGAAGTCCCTTTTCCTTTGTTATCTGACGTTTTCGGATAAATCACTGCTTTACAACTGGTAAAGAAATAAAATGGCAGTTTTCTTGTGGTGTAATGTTCCATAGGTTCATTTATTGCAGCCAATTTTCTTGTCATTTGTTATTTCAGGGTTTTATCATTTGGAGTTCTTCTTCCTGTAATATTTGTATTCGCAGCAAGTTAACAGCTGAATAACTAATTGGAAATCAAGTTTTGAAACTCGGGCCTCGGACTTAGCCCTGGGCAGAGTCAAGTGGACTCGACCTGAGTTCTGTTCAGGTCAAAAAACCTATAAGTTCAAAAAAAGGCAAATTTTTTGTTAAAAATATTTAAAAATAGCAAAAGATAAACTAAGTAATAGAAATGATTAAAATTTTCAAAAAAAAGGTAACAGAAATCATTTGAAGTCTATAAGAGTCCAAACAAGTACATAAAAGATGGATTGTCGAAAATTTTGATTTATACCTTGAAATATTTTAGAAAAATGAAAGAATTGAAAAAATTAAAATTTGGAGTATGCAATAATAAAAATTCGCAAATCACAATAAAAACCATATAAATCATATAATTTTTTTCTAAATAATATATAACTTTTTAGACCAAATTAGTAACTTTTTAAATAATTTTTAACAAGGGCAGAGTTGTCCCCTGGAACTCCCCTCTGCTGTAGGCAGAGGCCGAGTTACTCAGCCAAGGTCTTGAATATGTTATATAGGTTTCAATTACATGCTTTAGGATCTAAGGTTTCAGTTGGTTCTTTTTTATTGGAGTAACTATGTTGTCTTAGCTCGTGTTCCATCCTTTGGGAGATCGTTAATTCTCATTTCTTAGGGAATGCACTTAACGACTGTTCTGCTTCAGGGTATTAGGTCGGTATTTCTCTTTTTGAGGCAGAGGGGGATACTTTTACGTTATGATCTCATTTCATTGTATTTGAATCGCAGTTTTTAAGTGAACTTATGTACACTATTGTGAACATATGGCTAATGTGCATGATCAGATTTGGTATGTTGTGCAATCTTTTTTAAACTATAACGAATTGTATGTCCTTGCAGTTCTTTTTATTTGGGTGAACTATTCTGTTTTTTTTTTTGGTAATTCAGTGGGGAATACATGCCCCTACCCGTTTTTGAAATGGTTAGTGGTTTTTAAGGTTTCAGTGGGAATGGAAGCCAAAACATGCAACTGAGGTATGGGGGGGTACTATCACCACGACGTCAGCCCTTTTCCCTTTGGGTGAACTATTCTTGTCTTTGTTAATTTAGGAATAAATGCTTGTTTCTTGAAAATTGAATGCTCCATTTGCTGATAAAATCTCCAGAGAATGTAGTTATGGATTGGAGTGATTAATGGATTTTCTTCATGTATGTTAGACATGATCTGTATTAGCTGCATGAGTACTGTGTGTTTGGTGTTTTGCAAGCTTTTGGGATCTAATTGTCTAACTAGGGATCATCATCCAAGTCCTAGCAGCCCTTGTTGTGACATGGATGGTGTGGTCACTATAGACTGGTCTTCCCTTCCTGGCTTAATGATGTCATCGTTATTATTATTGCATTCATAAGCTTGCATAATTTGTTTTCACATTGTACTGATTCCTTTGTTTAATTTGAAGAGTGATTGTATTTATTTTTCAAAAAAATCCAAAAAAATAAATGCATTCTAATGATGTAAATTTTATTTCCTTTGGAAAAAAGATATTCTGGGGTAAATATTGCATGTCATGGACTTTCTCATCCAATAGCACGAGGACCCTTTGTACATACAGTGCTGTATGGTATATTGTATACAACAGGGGTATCTTCTTTGTAGGATGGTGGAAGTTTATTGTTGTTGAAGGACTGTGGATGCTCTTGTGGTATCTATGGCATAGTTCTGCATTCTGAATATGAACTATATCTAGTCATCAAGAGCATCAAGAAAAATTGAATCTTCTGTACTAATACTATGAAATTGATAGATGTGATTCCGTATTCTTGGAAGACTAAGAGAAATAACAATATTTAGATGATTGTTGCTGTGATATTTTCTTCACTTGAAGGAAGACCAAAATTTATTTGTTGGTGACGTATTTAGTTTTAATACTTGGTGACTTAGTTATTTGTAATATTTATTATGTTTACATGTGAAAGGATGGCAGGACCTTTTTCTGCTGTCGTTCTGTTTTACTTTTGTGATGTATACATGTTGAGATTTTGATTGCAGGTTTCTTTGCACTATATTTTTGTTGCTGTTTGTTTAGGTGGGTTGTTTATTTAAAGAAAAGACAGGAAGACAGATTCAATAAGAGATTAGCCGGATTATCTTCTAACTGCTGTTTGCGTTATTAGAGTCATATTATAGTAGCTGACTTATCTAAGTAACGACTGTACCTACTTCTTCAAAACGCTGCTATTGTTCCTAGCCTGCGTTATAATTTGCTGATTCATCATCGTCAAAGCCTTTCTCCAATTAATTGGGGTCAGCTACACGAATCTTGATCCGCTATTCTACTCTACTAACCTCAATGAGACCATAAGTCCCCATATCTTTTCTTACTACTTTTAATCATATCCTTTTGGGCCTACTTATATTTGGCTGATTGACAAAAAAAAGAAAAAAGAAGTAGAAGGAACCCTAGTATATGTGGCCACAGGATGTCGTTTTGTTAATTGCTTTGGTAACCAAATGGCCAAGTATTTGCTTAATTTTAGGCTTTTAGAGCCCTAAACCCTGGCCACCAGCATTGATGAGCATGTAAACTGTCCGTTACATCTGCTGAGGAAATGTAAGTGGGAAAGAAAAAATATAACTTATTAATTAAACTCTTAAAGAATTAAATTTAAAAATGAAAATAAATAGCTATTGGTATCTAATTAGAGAGTTTAATTACCAAACACTAAGTTTTGTTATTTTCATGCATCGGGCTTATATTTCACCTTTATTTTTCACTCCATGCTGTATAAATTCGTCGGTTTATGGATTGTTTATGACTACATTTTTTTCACCATTAGATGAGAAGAATTTGCTTTGGTTATCATTTTCCCTTTTTTGTTTGATTTTTTTGGGGCTTCTACTTCCAATCCTTCCTCTGTCTCTCTCTCTCTCTCTCTCTCTCTCTCCCACACACACACACGCTCTTGCAAATTGTATGATAGCAATATCAAAGGCCCTTTTGCTTTTTGGCCCATAGAGAGGTTATTGATGGCTTTACTTGTTTTGATAATGTGTTCATCGTTGTAGAAATGGTGGAATCAATGAAGAAAGTTGCGAAATTAGATTTGGAGTTGACAGTCGAGGAGAGGAACCTTCTGTCAGTGGGTTACAAGAATGTTATTGGTGCTCGTCGAGCCTCGTGGCGCATCATGTCTTCTATAGAGCAGAAAGAGGAGACCAAGGGTAATGAGCAGAATGTCAAAAGGATCAAGTCTTATCGCCAAAAGGTTGAGGAAGAACTATCCAAGATCTGTTATGATATCCTCACCATTATTGATGAACACTTGATCCCCTCTTCCGCGTCTGGAGAATCAACTGTTTTCTATTACAAAATGTGAGTTCTTTTTTCTCTCTGTTGTCTTCTTTGCTCGACTTTGGAGGGTCGTATGCTATATTTGTTTCGATTTCAATAGTCTGGGATCTAAATTGTGAATGAACTGGAGGGTATGACCTCAACAGGACCAAAGAAACATTTGTCTCACTTCCATTCTTTCTCCGTTTCTGATGTCTTATTGAATGCAGGAAGGGTGATTATTACCGTTATCTAGCAGAGTTTAAGACAGACCACGATAGGAAAGAAGCAGCGGATCAGTCATTGAGGGCCTATCAGGTTAACTCTGGAATACAAAAATTGTGTCGAAATGGTCCCTTTTTTATCTGACCTGCTTCTTATTTGGTCACATTTGTGGGTATTATTCTTTCATATTTTAGGCTGCTTCCAACACTGCAAACACTGACCTTGCATCGACCCATCCTATTCGGCTTGGCCTGGCACTCAACTTTTCTGTTTTCTACTACGAAATTATGAATTCTCCTGAGAGGTAAAATTTCGTCATACTTCATGCTTGCATCTTAGATTTTCCTGATACGATCAATCCCCCCCCAAAAAAAGGACACACTCTTCCCACACACACACACCTGCCCCCCCAAAGAGCAAGAGGAGCACTATTGTGCCTTGTCTCTCTCGCTCTCTCTGTCAGGAAGTGGAACAATGCTCTCTCTATCTACAGCAAGGGGAGAAATGCTCTTACCCCCCCCCCCCCCACCCCAGAAAAAAAAAAAAAACCACCACCACCCTCCTGACAAAAAAAAAGAAAAAAAAGAGCAGCTCGAACTTGAGCTGTGTGCACGAGACATATATGGTTAGATTTCAAAACAGTGTTATGTTTGTTAGAGAGTACGATGTGACAATTGTCTGTTTCTTTGTGTGTGTATCTTGTACATGCCGCTTACACATATCTGGTTAAATTTCTATATGATGAATATCAGAGTACATTTTGGCAATCATTCCCCCCACCCTCCTCTCTCTCTCTCTATCTCTCTCTTGAAGAACACATGATGTTTGTTTTTTCAGGGCCTGTCATTTGGCCAAGCAAGCATTCGACGAGGCCATTGCAGAGCTAGACACTCTTAGTGAAGAATCATACAAGGACAGCACTTTGATCATGCAGTTGCTCAGGGATAACCTCACTCTCTGGACTTCTGACCTTCCTGAAGGTGAAGGTTAGTTATTGGTTAATTATATTCAAAGTCTCGCTTTCAACTATTTCTTTTCTTCCCTGCTTTATAAAATTGCTTAATAATGTTTTCATGTCGGCAGGCGAAGATGGAATCAAGGCTGAAGAGGCCAAAGCTGAAGCTGAGGTATTCAATCGTCATCAACTCTTCTCGCTCTTAATCCATTGATATTTACTTTCTCTTATGATTTAGAGTTATTTAATCACCATTTACTTGATTTACTTCCTCCCACTGCATGGTGAATCTTACTTGCTCGGTTTCCAGTTCTCCTTTTTTTCTCATCTTGCATTTAACTCTGAACCCCTAATCTTTTTGCATTACGATTACATGCTTGTGTTTTCTCTCTCTACTCCCAAACTCTTACATGCATTTGATCTCAGTTTTATTTAGAATTTCTTCTTTTTATGGTGTTGCTTTCACTTTCTCTTAACTCCATCTCCAGTTTCTGTTTCCTTGCGTGTCAACTGCGCTCGAATCTTTGGTGAATTTGGTTTTTCAATTAATGTTTTCTTGCTCTAAATTTTCACACTATAATCCTCATTTGTTCGTTCTGTTTGTGCCTGTACAGCATTGATGGTGGTTCAGGCAGCAAATGGATAGTGGTTATGCTGTGTGCAAAGCAAACTCTCTGTCTCTCTCTCTCTCTCTCTCTCTCGCTCTCTCTCTCCCCTATGGCATTTACATAGTCTCGAGGTAATTCAGTAGCTGGTTTTTATGAATGGCTTAAGGGTTTGACTTGAGGAACACCGTATGTGTAGACCTGTCGAGTGAAGGTCTGTTTTTGTTTAATATACTCTCTCTCTCTCTCTCTCTCTCTCTCTCTGTTATGTGTAGTTTTGTTCTGGAGGCCGATCTACTCTTTTGGTTTTGAGTAGTGGGGGGGGGGGTTTGGGGGGGAGGTATCATGTTTTTTCGTGGTGTGTTTCGGTCGCCTTAACACTAGTAACTACTTCTATTGATTTAATCACTACAGTATTTTGTTCTCATTCCTGTTGTTCAGCTTTTGAATTATCTTAGCATCTGTTTGCATGATGCATTCTCTTTCACATCAAGTTAAGTCCAGGTCCAAAACCTTGACTGAATAATATTCATGTTTGGTTCCAGCCAGACCCGTTACCTGCTGCCACCTCTAGCAACTTGGGCCTGGTATTGTTTGGGGAAGGCTCCATCTTTGTGAAATTGTTCAAAAAACAGGTGGAGACACTACTTGCTGTTGAGTAAGATTCTATATGAATGTTGTCAAATGGGCTGACATGGATTCATCATGCTCTCAACACTCTGAACAACTTCCAAACCGAATCTTTCAGATTTGCACCCACATCCAGGTTTTTGTTAGGCATGTTGTCACAAGGTTCATTGGGAAATGTTTTCGAGGCGATCGATAGGCTCAGTCCTGATCGGGGAGGTTACATGATGTGCTTTGTACAGCATTTCAAAACCCGGATCAGGGGATTGTTCATTCCATGGATCTGTCTAGATCGACATTTCAAAATTGTGATTTACAAAAATATTTTAAAATGCAATAAAGTAAATGAAAGGTAAAAAAAAATGGTCTTAGGGGGCGGAGATCTGAGGAGGCTGAAAAAAATATTAGATAAGTGCTTTTAAAAGAAAAGGGGTTTTTAAAAGGTGCCCGGCTAGGACCGTTGGCCGATATCCCATCATCAAGAATTGCTGGGATTCAAAAACACTTGTTTTTTAACACACCTATCGTGTGTAACGTGTTGTGTGCATTGAGTAAAGAGTGGATCAGTCGGCAGTGGTTTTGATTAATCCATTGGCTCCCACTAGTAGAAATCATGAATATTTAGGGGTTGCAATGGACCCGTAACCTGAAGGGTAGACTCAACTGGGGTCTGGGTGTGTCAAAAAATTGGACTTGGCGGGTCAAATTGGGTCTTGGTCCTATTGGACCCAAATCCCACATTATATTTTTGGGTCCTAATTATAAAATACGTTTAAAATATATGGATATTTTAATTTTTGAGTCTGATTCAATAATCAGATCCAGCTGACCCGACCCCACCC
Source organism: Amborella trichopoda (assembly GCF_054954075.1). Classification (NCBI taxonomy): domain Eukaryota; kingdom Viridiplantae; phylum Streptophyta; class Magnoliopsida; order Amborellales; family Amborellaceae; genus Amborella; species Amborella trichopoda. The sequence goes on from NC_142345.1 coordinate 997,883, forward strand.
GCCCATAGGAATGTTTTATGGGTATAGAGAAATTAAGTTATGGTTCGTTCCCATTTTCTTCATACTTGTTGCTCTCCATCAACCATGCAAATACTATCAACATGAATTAAACAAAATTGAAAAACTAAAAACAAAACTCTCTAACATATACACTCCTCCATCTGTGTAGGCAGACCTTCAAACTCCTATCAAATTATCCAACAAATCGTCCAACCATCTGTGTAGGCAGACCTTCAAATTCCTATCAAATTATCCAACAAATCGTCGAACATTTTGAGATTAAATGTTATAAACAAATACAACATTCCTGTTGGAGAGTTTTGTAGTGATGCCTATTCTTCCTTGACAAGAAAGCTCCTTGGCAAGGCAAAATCTTCCTCCTGGTTCAAAACTTCCATCTCCTCATCATCTGGTTTCTGCATTCGATAAAAGTAAATGACTGCGATACAAACTTCACATGCCCAATAAACATGTACATTTAAGGAGATATGCTAAACTATAAGCATAAGCTTGAAGATCTCGACTCTCTACTCTGAGCACATCAGTAGGAACACAACTTGTGGCTTGCAATTTTACTAGGGCTGTGGCTTTATGATATTTGATAAAGCCGCTTCCCGAAACCCCACCGGAAAGTGCGGTTGTGGTGTTGGAAATACTTTTGATGGCTTGCAAATCTATTTCCACCTGGATTGTAGAGTTTGAATCTCGAGAATGGCACATGTCATGGATCTATGAACGCTTGAAATAGATGACCCAAAAACATGTTACAAGATAGATGATTCTTAGGGCTTATCATCAGTTTTTTACTTTTTATATTCATGATTGTCAAAGCCCAAATGATCAAATCAGGCTTTGCAACTGACAAATACATTTTCTGGTGCAATTGTGCGGCTTTATAAAGCTGTAGCCCTATAAAATATTTTCCTTATTTTGTAGTCGATTTTCAACAACCGAATATTTGTGACACCATTTTTGATAACTTGCACTAAAAGCAGTCAAGTATTCTAGTTCCTGCTAATGGCTCATGTTGAAGAATGACAAAAATAAAATTTGCGGGCAACACAGTATGGACTTTTCAATTAGTTTTAATTATGCAACCCATACTTAGGTAAGCAATAACGAAAGAAAGCTTTTGAATAATGAAAAGAACATTAACATGAGAATATGGTATATCCAATTAAGACACTACCAGCATTTCTAAATTGAAGAAACGATCCAACAATTGCAGGACCTCATCTGGGGAGAATTGACGATCCAAGCTGTTAAATCAAACAAAATGTACATTAATTGGAAAGAAGAAAAGTCCCTCCCTCCTTTCCCCCCTTATCTATCTGTTGTGTGTGCATGTTTTTGTGTGTCCGTAACAGGTTATTGGAACAAACCTCTTCCTCATAAACTCCATCAACCCATATAGAACGAAGTGTCGGTGAACACCTATGAAACAAAAATTATTCAAAAGAATAATCAAGTGTCATAGTGAAACCGAGGAAGGAACAATGCTTTAAAAAACCGCATCAAAAGTCATCAAATCCAATGGAACCGTGATAGTTATTAAAAATTTAACAAACCAACAAGGCCACATTGACAACCTTCAATGTCCTCGTTAGTTTCAACTTACAAGGCTAAAGCTTCAAAAATCAATTTAAATTACTGACATTTACATGGTCTGAGACTGACTTTCTTTTATTCCTGATAGACAGTCCCAGCAGAAGTCTCACTTGTAAGCATGTGATTCCCTCTAAAGTTAAGAGATTGGAACAGAAAAGGAATAGAAGACCCATAGATATAAATGTTTGAATGGTAATTACCAAAATTCTTAAAACAGTATTTAGCTTTCGAAAGTTGATTCGCATTTCCCACTATTCCCGAGCCATCTTTCATGCAGAACAATAGCCATGACAAATTAACACATATCATCGTCAAGGACCGTGGAAAGGAACACAATTTTGTGTAGAAGGAGAAAGGAGAAAATGGGCAAAAGGAACAACAGAACTTTAAAAGGTATAGGGCAGGGGGACTGTAAGTCAGGTTGAGCTTCAAGCAATTCAAAGGGGTAAGAGTTTGAGGATCCTGTCAGGAATGAAGGGAGCTTGGCCAGCAATGAAGCATCACATATGAGAAATTAGGCGGGTTCAGATGGGTCTTCAAGTGAAAAGGGACTTTGAAGGTAGTTCAATCGGTATGACTTTCCCCAGGTCATTGGAGTATCGAGGGATAAGGCTAACATATCCATTGGTACAACATTTTGCATGGGCCTGATGACCTAACATAGTTAAGGAAGCCTTCACAGGGTGAATTAGAATGTGTGATTCCTATTTAGGATGTACTTACCGCCCTTGAAATCTTTTGATGATCAAAGGCAATTCTTAATATGACATTATGGGCAAGGCATCTATTGCCGATAGAGAGGAGATTAGCATATATTACTAATGCATGTTTAGATCACTACCTCTAACTACATTTCTGTGCAGCGAGTGCAACAGAAGGCCAACAAGTTCGCTGAATGCCGCATTGGAATAGTGTCTACAAGACACGAAGCTATGAAGATATATATATATATAGGAAAAGTCTTCCCAACGCCTATAGGCGAAAATAAACAGTGATTTCATCTACCCTCAGCACCATCCAAACTTCATCGCACAGTCACAGTTGTCCGGTAGTGTTTCAGTTTTAATTTTTTTTGTAAAAATCCAAATTACTTGAAATTTGGATCGTATGTACATCTTAGTGAGACGCACCTAATAACAATATAAAAATAATAATTTGCAAAATATAAATTGATCAAAATACCCCCGTAATTTTTTGGGGGTATTTTGGTCAATTATATTTTACGAATTATTTTTTCATATTTTTATTAGGTGCGCCTCATTAGGATGTACACACGTTCCAAATTTCAAATCATTCCTATTAGTAAAAAAAAATGAAAATTGAAACACTACCGAACAACTGTGACTATTCGATGAAGTTTGGATGGTGATGAGGGTAGACGAAATCACTATTCATTTTCGCCTGTAGGCGTTTTGTAGTATCTTCCTATATATATATATATATATATATAGGTGTACGATATCACAATGTGCGACTCTCCGTTCCATCACACCAATACCAAGCTTCAAATCTAATGCTTATTCTTAGTCAAGTAAGCATAGCTACGGATTTAGAGCATCCGAGAAATAAATTCAATGTTTACCAAGTGTTACCAACTTACTACAAGATCTTCAACTAAATGAATTTCTTTTTCTTTGAATAAACCAGCAAAAAATAACAGCGCCAAAGAAATGAAAAGGAATAAACTGCAAGTTCCCGTTATCGCTTGCTTATTTTATCATGCCTCAAAAAAAATATAAGGCTCAAAATCATGTCAACGATCAGATCTATTTCAAAAGATAAAATCGAAACCACATATGCCTACATTTGATTCGAGAAGACACACATAAGTCAAAGTTAACCATTCTGAACGCAACTCCAATTCAAACGTTTAGAGAAGTAAATATAGGTAATGAGCAGCCTATTATCTTTCTAAATATAAGTAATGAGCAGCCCATCACCAAAGATAACACATTGATGAACTTCTGTATGTGCAGTCATGCTTCTTTGGAAACCATTAGAATCCCACTAATTAACAAAATAGTTTTAATTTGACCAAAGGGAATTTCACTTCATGCATATGGCAATCTTCAACCAAACAAAAGAACAGAAAAAACAGAAAAAAAAAAAAACAGAGAGAGAGAGAGAGAGGGATTGCCTACTACTTCTCACCATGGCCTGGGTTGCCTTAAGGGAAATACTAAAGTCTCCTTATGATGCAGCAATAGTCTCAGATGAAGTTGTAGCTGAGGAGATAACCAAAGCAGACAAATCCATAACACATGAACCTTGGAAGCAAAAAGTGTTCCTATGCTTTTGTTTTTTTTCTCTTTTGTATCGAATAAGTAAAAAGGATTTCATTACAAAGGACATATAGATTCCATGGAGAAAATATATCAACAAAAGAAAAACAGTAGAAAGAATCCTCTAATAAAAGATGATAAACCAACAAACTTGCAACCTAAATCCTAAACCCTAAACCCCATAAGGCCGAAAACCTAGTTTTAACCTGAGCCGACAAAAGTGGAAATTATCACATTGAGTCCCTTGTCTACACTTACCAATCAACCAATGCATCCTGAATAAATGTGGTCAATCATCTCAATCATTCCCAAAAGCTTTATGTTTGTCATCCTCAAATTATTTATGCTCGAGAGCCATCCCTATTATTTCAAGAAAACTTTTCAGGATGTTTATCCACCTTCTGTAACATACATACTTTAACTTGTTTTTGAGTTGTGAGACTGAATCATTATCTAGCCTCTTTTATGGATGGTCTGGATCCCTATGGGAAGTCAACACGAGCTGCTAATTGTGTTGCTCAGCAGGTTTTCAGTTGCTGATTGTGTTAATCGACGAGTTTCTTGGTTTGTTCTTTGTCGACCTATGTTACGGCCGCATGAATATTGGTGACTCCTCTACCATCACTAGTAGGCCAGTTGTGACCTCCCATATGGGTAGCATGGAGATAACCCTGGCCTACAGATTACGACTGTCAAACTTGATGGAACAAATTATTTAGAGTGTGGTCACAGTCTGCAAAAATGTCTATTTGTGGAAGGCGAAAATTGGAGTGCATCATTGGTAAGATTATTGAACCTGAAGAAACAGATCCCTCATATGAGAAGCGGGAAACAAAAAATCTGACTGTAATGCCTTGGTTATTACATAATGCAACTATTGATTAGTAGGGGCTTCTTATTCCTTCAAACTACAAGAGAGATTTGGGACTCAATTATATAAAACCTACTCCCAAAGCAAAAATATAGCTCGAGTTGTACCAACTGAGACAGGAAATTTCCCATCTTTCATAGGGGGAAGAGATCTCTTGCTACATATTTCTCTTTACTTCATGGCATGTGGGAGGAGTTGAACCATTACCAGTTACTTCAGCTAGCTTATAAGGAAAATGGGAGAAAATACAAACAGTTTGTAAAGCAAAACTGTATTTTTTAGTTCCTGGAGGGATTGAACCCTGAGTTTGAGTTAGCTAGGGTTCAAATACTCAGTAGGATGCTCTTCCATCACTCAATGTATTTCTTTGTTCAAAGTGAGGAGAGCAGAAAAATGTCATGCTGCTTCCTTAAGTAGTTGATCGATGTACCCTTTCTTCAGCCTCATTACCTCCCAAAACAATAAGGAAACTAGACCTTGGAAATTTTGAAAAGGGGAGCCCTAATCAAGAGATAAAAGTTAGGTGGAATGTGCTCACTAAAGGAGAAATGACCATAACAAAGAAATGCGCTGCGATCTAGTTGGATGGCCAGCTAAATTCAACCGTCTACGTCAGTTTAATAGTCATAATGCTTCATCGACTGGGAGAGTTGATGTTGGTACTGATCAGCCATTACCCAACGCAATTCGACCTCTAATTCCTACTCCAAAGGAGTTGATATTAGTTCCTAAAGAAGAGATTGCAGCCTTCCCAGGTTGATCCCCTAGTTAGATGGCCCATCCACTACTTCTACTTCATTTTTTACACACTCAGGTACTCATGCTTCTGCTCATCATGTCTCTCTTAGGCCATTTGGATCCCTAGATTATTATTTCAGAAGCCTCAGACCACATTAACTGCCATGTCTTCCTTGTTTTCTTCTTATTCCCTTTGTTCATGTAGAGACAAAGTTAGGATCTATGATGGATCTTTTTCTTCTATCTCTGGAAAAGCAATAATATATATTTCCCCTCAAATGTCATTATCATCAGTTCTCCGTGTTGTCAGCTTTTATATAAACTTGATGTTTGTCAGTTCCCTTACCAAGAGCATAAATTATGTGTAACCTTCTTTCATTCCCACTGTGTTTTTTAGGACCTGGGTATGAGGATGATGATTTCAGTGACATGAACCTGAGGTCTTTACAATCTAGACTTGGCAACAACTACACCTCAAGCCCTTCAATCCAGCACCAGTTTTAATAAGGAACAGATTTAGTAGTGGCATCTTCGACTTGGTTATTTATGTTTTCAGTCATTAAAAGTTATGTTTCCTGAGTTATTTATTTCGAGTAGCGTGTCAGAGTTTCAATGTGAGGTCTGTGAACTGTCAAAACATTATAGAAATGCTTTTTTACTCAATAGTAATAGAAGTACTATTTCTTTTGCTATTCTCTATTATGATGTGTAGGGTTCGTCCCCTGTTACATCTATTTTTAGCTATCGGTATTTTGCTTCTTTTGTGAAAGATTACTCTCAGTGTACCTTGATCTATCTTATGAAGATAAACAATGAAGTTCCTGTATCTTCAAGGTCTTTCATAAGATGATACGCACTCACTTTGATACTAAAGTACGATACTGAAATCTGATCAAGGTGGTGAGTATAGTAATAGAGAGTTGTTGTCCTATTTGGAAGAACATGGTATCGAACATCAAAACTCTGGTTCTTACTCACCACAACAAAATGGTGTGGCTGAGAGAAAAACAAACACCTCTTAGCGGTTGGTCATGCTCTTCTTGAGTATGAATGTACCCATGAAATTCTGGTCAGAAGATGTGCCCACCACATCCTATATTATTAATTGACTATCATCTCATGATTTAAATTACAAATCTCCCTGTAAACTTCTGCATTCTGATTGTCCATTGTTTAATGTTCCCCCTAAAGTCTTTGGTTATGTTTGCTACGGTTATGTTTTTGTGTTTGCTATGGTTATGTTCTTCGTCGATACCATACAAAGTTGGATCTTAAATATGTAAAATGTATTTTCTTGGTTTCCAACTTCTCAAAAGGGTTACAAATGTTATGATCCTGTGTCAAGGAAGAAATGCGTCTCTATGAATGTGACTCTGTTTTTCACACCTCACTTCAAAGGGAGCAAGTGTGGAAGATAGGTCTCTTGTTCCTCTCCCTATTCACATTTTTCCTTATTTTGGAACTCAGGAGGACAATGAGGAGCAAACTCATTATGGTAAATAAAAGGGTTAGAAAGTCTATACTTGGCAGATAAAAAAAAAGCTAGAGATCAACATAGCTAACAGGACTTAAGACAAGTACATACCTCTGATATAGGTAATGTACCAGATCTTAGTGTGATAATTCTGATATGCCCATTCTTGCACGAAAAAGTAAACGAAGTTGTACTGTACACCCAATTAGCAACTTTGTTTCTTATGAGGCCTTGTCTCCTTCCTGTCGTGCGTGCTTTCATGTCTTCTTTGTGTTTTGTTTTTATTACATCTAGTGTTTCTAAAGTTTTAGCTCATCCCAAGTGGAAAGAGGCTATGTGCGACTAGATGAGAGAATTAATCGAGTATAGTACTTGGGATCTGATAGATCCTCATAAAGAGAACAAGTTGGTTGCAAATTTTTTACACTACAAAGCACGAGGCTGATAGTACAGTTGACAAATACAAGGCACAACTAGTTGCCAGGTGGTTCACTCAGACTTATGAAATAGACTATCGGGAGACATTTACTCCTGTGACTATGATGAACTCCAATTGTGTCCTTAGTCTCTGGCAGGTAACTTGAAGTGGTTGTTGCATCAACTGATGTCAATAGTGCATTCCTTCATGGGCAACTATTGGAAGAATAATACATGGTACCTCCCACTAAATTTAGGGCTCCTGGATATGAGAGAAAAGTTTGTAGATTGAGAAAGGTCATTTGTGGACAAAAGCAGTCTCCCTGAGCTTGGTTTGAGAGGTTTAGTGATGTTGTTGAAATAATTAGGTATACACGCAGTTATTGAGACCATACCTTATTTGTAAAACATATCAAAGTCAATATCATTGCACTGCTTGTATATGCCGATGAATTGTTGTAACAAGTTCTAAGGAAATTTAGCAACTCAGAGCTTTATGGTAAGTGAGTTTGAAATTAAAAATCTTGGTCCATTGAAATACACTCTTTGGATAGAAGTGGCCATGTCGGGGAATCTTTATCTCTCAATGGAAGAAGGTGTTGCACCTTCTTGAGAAAACATGAAAGCTTGGGTCCAACCAACTTATGCTCCTGTGCAACAAAACTACAAACTAGATGACCAGAGGAGTGAAACTCTTTAAGATGTGGGCATGCTTCAAAGATTAGTGCACAGGTTGATATGCCTTTCACTTGCAAGTCTAGACATTGCATATTTCATGAGTGTATCTATTTAGTTCATGCAAGCTCAACAAACTACTCATCTTGATGCTACTCTCAGAGTTCTCAGATATTTAAAATCACCACCAGGTAGAGGACTGTTGTTCGAGAATCATGGACTCTCGAGTTGAAGCTTGTACAGGTACGGATTAGGCTAGTTCGATTGTGGACCGAAGAGCTACATCAAGCTCCTCTACCCTGGTTGGGGGTAACCTTGTGACTTTGAGTAAAAAATAGTCTATTGACGCTTGTTCAAGTGCAGAAGTAGAGTATCGATTCATGGCTCATGGTGAGTGTTAATTGTGGTTAAAAATCTTATTAGAAAAGCTTGGTTGTCATGTGAAGGGGCCAATGTTCTTATATTGTGATAACAAGGCAACCATTAGTATAGCTCAAAATCCAGTCCAGTATGATAGAATCAAACATATGAGATAGACAGACATTTCATTCGAGAAAGAGTTGCTACCAAAGAAATTCATCTTCTATATATGAAGGCCAATGACCAACTAGCAGACATTCTAACCAAGGCCATTGAGAAACCTCGACTACAAGTGATCCTAAGCAAGTTGTGCATGAAGGATATCTCAATTACAGCTTGAAGGGGAGTGTTGTGAATGGTCAAGTTTATACTATTTTCTGTTGTATTAAAGTCCCAAAGGATTTACATATCTTCTCCCTAAATAAAAGGACATCAATGTATAAAAGTAGAAATATATAATACATATTTTAGATGAGAGGAGTATGTGGGTGAGATTAGAACCCAGCGTAATTCCTTATCTTCTCTTCTTTTTAGCGCGATTCCCTCTCTCTTTCTAGCCTTTATTTCCTTCTCTCTTTCTCTCTCTAGAACCTCTTCTCCCTCATTGTTCTTCTTCCCGTTGTGTAGTTTAACTTTTGTAACAAAAGGGATCTCACTACAACTAATCAGTCGATAAAGGTAATAGATTTGGGTGCTCTCTTGTATGTACTACTTTTTTTGAGAGAAGTGATAATTAATTTGATAATTATTTTATTAAAGAAAACCATAGTAACTAGGGATGTTAAATACAACATCGCAATACAACTAAGAAATAAAATAGGAGACTGAGTGGCAGAGCGTTTTATTTCCTCCACGGCCACAGCAACTACCACTTCATTAGCTCTATGAGGCACATGGCTTATGACTAGTGAATAGGTACATAACTGGATCACTTAATGATGACACCGCATAATTTAATTATGGCATGGAATCATATGCACTTTTCATCTCTGATTTGATTTCTCCAGCTACCCATTCCTGGGCATTTGGGACTTCAAAAATTGTCTGCTAGTATTGATATACCCCATGGTATGATTTTCTCCAATTCAAAGTTTACAGTTTAATCCGGTTTTTCTTTTCACCATGGCTTTGATTATTCCTTAGCTATCATATTGGATTTGTAGGCTCTGTTTCTTTTGTTCAATGAACAAGGACAAACATAAGGTCATATCAGGCAAGAGCTAAGGCAAGAGACTGTCAAACATAAGGTCCAGCCCCACTTTGAGCTAATCAGCTAATGTGACACAATTAGGCATAAGCAGCTTTATAAGGTTAATAACTCATTATATGGCTCTATAAGCAAGTAGGGTAGGGCTCATCTAGTAGCCAAAGGCTCCACATAGGAAAAGGAGATAGACTAGTCTAAGTAAGAGGTATTGCAAATGTGAATTTATGAAAGCAGATCTACACAGAACCCTAGTCTGGATACATGTCAATCTTTTTTTAGTGTGTCAGCTACAGAAATTTACTTATGTTCTCAGGCGAGCTCCGTGGGTTTATGAAGTTTAGGGGCGTTGTGTTTTAGGAGGAACATTCATAATATCAACTCAAATATATATGAAATAAATTTTTTAATATATATGCAACAAATCTACTTTACAATAACAGTATGACCTAGAACTCTACGAATGGATGTGAAGACTGCATTTTTTAATGAGGACCAGGATTCGTGTAACCAACTGTAATTAGTTGACAAAAAGCGCTGACAATGCTGATGATGATGAATTAAAAGAAACCATTTACATGAAACATCCTAAAGGCTTCATTTGTAAAGGCCAAGAAAATAAGGTATATAAGTTGAAAAAGTCCTTCTATGGCCTAAAAACAATCCTTAAGACAATGGTATTTGAGTTTTCACAATGCTACCCGACAAATGGATTATGAAGTAATAGACTAGATTATGGTGTATATGTCTTGAAAACTGGGCATGAATTTACAATACTCTCTCATTGTACATAGATGATACATTATTTGTAGGAAATGACTTGGAAATGACTGAGAAGACCGAGTCATATTTCAATTTGATATGAAAAACATGGACGATACACATGTTCTATGAATAAAGATAGCTTAGAAAGTCTATAATGTGTTGTTTAAGTCAATAAAGATATGTTGAACAATTTGACATCGTTCTTGAGAGGTCCATTATCCTCTCCTATTGGGAATAAAGTTCTCAAAGAAGGATTGTCCAGCATATAGACAAGAAACGCCTAGTTTTCCCTATGCGCAAGTTGTAGGTAGCTTAGTGTAAGTTGTCCAATGTACAAGGACAGATCTGAGATATGTTATAGGCCTGGTTGGTAGATATCAAAGTAATCCTAGAATAGTCTATTGGAAAACGGTTAAAATAATTTTTAAGCTATATTAAGAAAACCAAGCATCTTAAATTGTGTTTTCAAACAAAGAAGCTTGAGGTTTTAAGATACTCAAATGTTGTTTTTGCTAGGAATAAGAACGATAGCAAGTTTACCACAGGGCATGTTTTCCAATTTGGAGGTGCAGTTGTTTTTTGGGCTACTAAGAAATAAAGGTGTGGCACTCAGTACATGAAAGAAGCAGAGTGCATTGCTTGTACTTATGTGGTTTGGATAAGCACGTCATAGATGACTTGAAAGTACAAATAATAGACAAGTCAATTCAAATGTGCAATCAAATAAGTACAAAGTTAAGCAAATAATTTCAAGGGAGAACATATTAAGGAGTAGTACCACTATAGCCATGATATAATTGAGAAGAACGAGGTGATTGTGAGCTATTTGCCCTTGTCTGATATGATTGGAGATCCCTTGACAAAAGGTATCATATCGAATCATTTTCTAGGCATGTTGGCTTAATAGAACTTAAAAATGACTAAGCGAGATGATAGCCATGAGTCAAAAAATCTGCAATAGCATTAAAATCATCATGATGGAAATTATGGACATTTGTCAGGAGAGGCATATTTGCAATAGTGTGACAAAAACCTCATGACAATATGTCCTTAAGAAGGTTATATTTTAAAGTGATAGCAAACCTTTTTTGACAAATTATAGCATTCTCATGTTAGGGCATTCTCTTAAGCGATGCACCACTTGTGTGAAGTGAGAAATAAGCAAGGGTAGGGCAATCCTTGGAAGAAACGCATCGTACCGGTACCCGGGTGCAGTGAGAAATGAACAAGTGTTAGCTAGGGCGTTACCTAGAAACAACACTCCGCAACAATGCCCGAATACGATGATAAATAAGAAAGGGTTCCTGCGTCATCTTGATGAGCATAGGTCAAGAAGCTAGTCCAAGAGAGTAGGATCCGTCTAGACACACAAAATATAGGTATGCTAAAAGATAACAACATGGACTAAGTGGATACAATGAGACATAGAAGAGTTAACAAAGCTTGTCTGCAAGAAACTAAGTGAAAAGGGGAAAAAGCTAAAAAAAATGATGCACATAAACTTTAGAAAATAGGAAAAGATAATAATAGAAATGGCATAGACATAACAGTAGATAACAATTTAAAAATAAAGTAGTTAGTGTCAAGAGAGTAGGTGATAGGCTCCTATTAATCAAACTCATCTCGTGTTAGGGGAGGAGATAATTAATATAATTAGTGCTTATGTGCCACAAGTAGGACTAGTGGATAGAATTAAGAGATAATTATGGAAGGACATTGATGGATTGGTCTAAGAAATACCAAATGGAGGGAGGACCTTTTTAAGAGGGGACTTAAATAGTCATATAAGAAAAGATAGTAGAGGATATGAATGGGTACACAGGGGATATAGTTTTGGGGAAATAAATGATGGATGAGGCTATCCTAGATTTGCTATGGCCTATGACATAGCAATAGCAAACACTTGTATCAAAAAGCGAGATGAGCATTTAATAATTTATAAAAATAGATCACATAAACACCAGATAAACTTCTTTCTAGTCAAGAAGGTACATCGACTGTCATGTAAAGACTACAAGGTTATCCCAAGCGGGAGACTGACCGCGTAACAAAAGCTCGTGGTTATGAATGTCTACCTAAAGATATGAAAGAGAAAAAGTGAGACTAATAGGTGTCCAAGAACTAGGTGGTGGAATTTAGAAAAATAGAACATAGACTTATTTAGGATAAATTGGTAAAATAACAAAAATGGAATTTTGAGCATGAAGTTAATATTATGTAAAATACGATGGTCGACTTTATTAAGAAAGTGACAAAAGAAGTTTTAGGAAAAACTAGAGAGAATAAATTTTGACAAAAAAACCTGATGGTAGAGTGAGGAGGTTCGGAAGGCTATTAGCAAAAAATAATCACGTTACAATGCTTGGCAATGCGATAGAAATGATTAAAACTGAGAAGAATATAAAAATGTTAAGAAAAACACTAAGAAAATAGTAAGTAAGGCTAAACTTAAAGCATATGATAATCTAGACAATAAACTGGGGCAATAGAAAGTTAAAAAAAGTCTTCAAATTAGCAAAAATGAGACAGAGGAAGAGAAAGGATCTAGATAATATTAGAAGCATTAAGAGTGAGGATCGGAAAATCCTGGTGAAAGATGACGAGGTAAACGAAAGGTAGAGAATTTATTTTCGAAAATTGTTAAATAACAAACACTAGGAGAACACAACGATAGGATGAACCTTTGACATAAATGAGGGCAGAGGTCATAGTTATATTCGCAAGATTAGGATATTTAAAGTGAAAGAAACTGATTTAGATGAAGATAGAAAAGGCTTTAGGACCAAATGGTATCTCGATAGAGGTTTGGAAGAGCATGGGGGATATTGGCATGTGTTGTCTTCCCAAACTGTTCAACAAGGTGTTGAGAACAAAAAGAATACCAGACGAATAGAGAAAAAGTATTGCAATACCTATTTACAAGAACAAATGAGACATACACAATTGTATGAAGAAATATCAAGGGATTAAATTTATGAACCACACTATGAAGCTGCAGAAAAGAGTGGTTGAGCAACGACTAAGGCATGAAATGAGTGTACCAGAAAATCAGTTTGGTTTTATACTAGTGAGGTCAATTATCGAAGTCATTTTCCTAATTGGGCAACAGATTAAGAAGTTTAGAGTGAAGGAAAAAGACCTCCACATGGTCTTTATTGATTTAGAGAAAACATACGATAAGGTACCTAGATATTTAGTTTTATAGATGTTAGAAAAAAAAGGAGTCACCAGAGGCTATATTGACATAGTGAGAGATATGCACGAGGGAGGGATAACTAGTGTACAAAAAAATAATGGAGAGACAAGTGAGTTCTCAGTGACAATGGGCCCACATCAGGGATCAGTGCTGAGCCCATATCTCTTTACTTTAGTTATGGACAAGTTAACCAATCACCTACAACCAAGCACCTACAAGATAAGGTACCATGGTGTATGTTGCTCGCAGATGACATGATTTTATCGATGAGACTAGAAGCGGTTCATGTTGGAGGGGTGCTCTAGAATCTAAAGGTTTTAAAATTAGTTGAACTAAGACAGAATATGTGGAAAGCAAGTTTCGTAATAATAAGATTATAAATAAGAAAGTATTTAAGATTGATGGTCAATAAATACCTAAAAGCGATTGTTTTCGATATCTAGGGCTGATAATCAAGAGAATGAAGAGACTGAAGAAGATGTCGCACAAAGAATTAGAACCGGGTGGGTGAAGTGGAGATGTGCATCTGAAGTTATATGTGGTGCTGCATACCATTGAGATTCAAGGGGAAATTCTATAAGATGGCTGTAAGACCAGCCATGCTTTATGGGATGGAATGTTAGGCGGTCAATAAACAACATATTCATAGGATGAGCATAGCTGAGATGAGGAAGTTGAGATGGATGAGTAGCAAGACAAGATATTTAGAATAAATACACACGAGGGAACTTAAGTGTGGCTTCAATAGCTGATAAGGTGAGGGAAAGCATACTTAGATGGGCTGGCCATATGCAGCGTAGACCTAATACAACACCGATTAGGAGGTGCGATTTGGTTCAAATGGAAGGCTCTAAAAGGGCAAGAGAAAGGCCTCAAAGGACATGGATAGAAGTAGCGAGACAATAAATGGTGACTTTTGGTCTTATTAAGGATATGGCTCTTGATAAAGAAGAATGGAAGAATAGGAGTTATGTAGCCGACCCTAAATAATTGAGATAAGTCTTGGATGATAATGGCCATGATGAGATTGAGATAAGTCTTGGATGATAATTCAGCCCATATAGCTATGTGCGAGATGTTGGCACATGTCGCCATGGTGCCTCATGTTGGCACATATATTCTCATGGGACGAACCAACCATACTAGGGGAGTATGCTTATCTACCTAAACATTAGTGTTTTCCAATAGTAATATAATTCAAATTTGATTACGTTCTAAATTAATGGTTTCAAGGGTTATACAAGTAAAAGGATTAACATAAGCCCATTTTTTTTGGAATGGTCGTTTCTGAAAAGCCCATTGAGAATCTGAACATTAGACTCCCCATCCTTTCCTTTCATAAATGAGCTCAAAGAGAAGTTCCACAGTGTAAAAAACACAGAGCTCTCTTGATATGCTTCACTCCCTAAGAGTATGAGAAGTTTGTGAAAACTTTGGGCTCTTGCGATCACTACTCCAACATTCACTCACATATCTACTTGGTTGTCAAGCCTCCCTTTTTGTTTTCACTCTAAAATCGTATCATTGCATGCTATAGTTACATATAAACTATTTTGGCATGAAACTCATGATCTATTACCATCGATCCTGAGGATGGGGTGCCAATTGAGAATCATCTTTCTATAAGTGAAACCAATGTCTCTAGACTCGACTCGGGCCATGGACTTAGCCATGGCCTGAGCTGTGTATCTTGGACAAGTCCAAAAGGCCCTAACTTTTTTATATAAAAAATGCTAAAAAATTATATAAAAGATTTAAAAGTGAAACGAAAAATAAAAACTAACACAAGGAGCCCAAATAAGCTGGAGAAATATATAATACAAGGACGTAGAGAAAACTGACTTACGGTTGGAGGCATTTCAAAAAAATCCAAAAAAAATACAAAATTACAGAATTTGACAATAGAAACTCACATATCAATGTAAAACACATCTTATAGACTTATACATTGAGCCCACCATTTTTGTAATTTCTTATTTTCTTTTAATATACTCGAGTCGTACTCGGCTCGCCAGGGCCCCAGTCCGAGTAACTCTACGAGGGGCCGAGTCCGATAAACTCGGCCAAGTAGTTAAATACTGAGACAAAACATAGACCTTGAAAAAAAGAAAATAGCAAATTGTAATTTTAGAAGCCAGAGAGAGAGTGAGAGAAAGAGAGATATAGCAAGCATTCATGAGATTGCAAGTAATGATTCAGTAAATTGGAAGAACAAGAACAACCAAAATGTGAAATTAGAGAGAGAAAAAGGGTACCCACCCTGCAATTTGATTGGTGGGTATATTTCCAGCGCTTCAAGCAATCTCAGCTCCAATTCAACCTGTGGGAGCTCCTGAATAAGGAACAGGGAGAGGTAAAGACAAACCCTCGCATAAATGAAGGCAAACTAGATGGGGAAACGATTACACACATAGAGATGAGAGAAACAGGGAGTGGGTGTGTCAGAGAGGCGTGAAATAAACAGGAACTGGGTTCGTTTTAGAGAGGTGAAAGAAACAGGAACTGGGTTTTTAGAGAGGTGCAGAAACAAGAATTGGGTTCGATAGAATGAGGTGAGAGATACAGGAAGTGGGGTTGTTGCAGAGGTGAGAGAAACAACGATTGGGTTTGTTAATGACAGCTGAGAGAAACAAGCATTGGGTAGAAAGAGAGAGAGAGAGATTTGTTAAGACAGCTGAGAGAAACAAGCATTAGGTAGAAAGAGAGAGAGAGATGTTACCTTGGGGAGAGAAGATGCAGATGAGGGTGGGGCCTGACATGGAGAGTGCACTGACACGTCTTGCTCCTCTCCCATTTTTCCCATTTTCTTTCCCTGATCTTGAAATCCGTTAAAACTGGAATTTGCCCTTTGCCAATGAGAATGAAATCCACCATTATTGCCTGATCACATATACTATGCTCCCGAGGGATCATAGTTTGCTTACTCCCTCCTTGAGGAATTATTTAGTATGAATTTTTTATGGGATTATATACCAAGGCACCATTTATATTTAGTACAAAGGGATCACAATTATTATTTTTAGCCATTCAATATGCAATCCAATATATTAAATTTTATTTCAGATATTGTGTCCAATAAATGATACATCCTCAATCACCCGATTTCACACTCAATGATAATAATGGTTGTAACTTCGTTGTATCAAAAATAAATAGTATCATTATATATCTTTTTAATTTTTATAGTATTTTATCTATATAAGGTACAAAGTTGCAATGTTGAACAATCAAATTAAGGTGCACATCTAAACTTTATAATGAGATGTAATTTAAGTAACGAAAATTCTTAGGATAACACAAAAATCTATTTTTCTATCTAGTTATAAAAATTTAAACTTCAAAAATAGGTCAAATAAAATGGATCTATAAACTCACAAAAATCTTTAAAATAAACGTTCCAGAAAATGTGTTGTAAGATGTTTTATTTTTAGGACTTGAAATATCTGTTTTTCCTCCATGTCTTATATCTTGATGCCAAGATGATCAATTAGATGCTTTCCCATGATTAAAACAACTTTTTTCAAAATATTTTAGAGGTACACTTTATTTGTACATTTTAAGGTGTCAACCTCAAAGAAACTTTTTTATGTTTATATCACTAAAATTTGAGGTCCAAAAATTAATCATAGATGAGGTTTTACCCAATAGATTAAATAGATAATATGCTCCAAGGGGAGTAGAATATCTTTTGGCGTATTAGGAAAAACTACATTTCTTTTCTTGGCGCCCCGCCGTTCCAACCCCGGTAACAATAAAAAATAAAAAAATAAAACATCCGATTTCTATACAGCCAAGCCCTCATATGTAGAAATTCGGTCCTATTAATAAATGTATATTTTAGATCGATTTTTTTTACTTAATTTTTAAGGATATGTAATATAATATGGAGATCAAACATATGAAAAAATAAATAAATTTAAAAAAATAAAAATAATAATTCCAATAAGAAAATATTTGGACCGTTAGTTTCCATTGTTTTTAGATGAAACACCTACTTGCATCCATCTTTGAGATTGAAGCTTTACACTTTTTTGACCACATATGTAGTTATGCCGTCCAGCCCACATGAGACAATTTTCTAAAAAAAAGTGGCAACCATTTTTTTTTTCCCGACAAGACCTTTTTTCTAAGGTTGCAACCTTAAACAATCCAATAGAGGCGCACCTCAAAATTTTATCGTAAATATAATTGTAATATCAAAAATTCTTAAGATGGCTTGATAATATATTTTCATCTTTAATTATAATATTTTAAACTCTAAAAATAGTTCAAACCAAGTAGTGTGTTGCAAGATATTGAAAATTGATGGTCACGATAATGTGTTGCAAGATACACTATTTCGCGGACTTAAAATCTTTTTTTATGTTCATATTCATACATCTCGATATCGATATGATAAATTAGAGGGTTTTCTAGTATCCAAACAACCTTTTATGATGGATTTTTGAGGTGCATTTTTTATTATACATTATAAGGTTGCAACCTTATATAAACTATTTCCTTCTTCTAATTCTTAGATAAATTAACTTAAACATTATTTTGTTTGCATTAAAAAAATGTAAATTTGCACATTTACTCTTATTTAAAAATCTCCCCTTCTCCTCGTGATTTTTCTAATTTGCATGCATATCCTTGTTTTTCTAATCCTTCTTTGTTGCCAAGTTGCCACTACTTTGCATCTTAACCGTCACAAATGACTAAACCATTTTATGACTTTGGATTTTCAAATTAATATCTGCATTTTGCCGTTGCTTCAAACTCTTCATGATATAAAATCAACTATGACTTGAGATTTTGAAGATCCAAAGCCTTATATATGGGGTCATGGTTTTGGATCTTCAAAATCTAAAATCGCATATGATTTTGATATTGAATATCTAAAGTAACTACAGCCTAGAAATAAAAGATAAGACGACAAATAAGGTATATGGGGGTTGCTTTTGGATCTTCAAGGTATGAAGTCATAAAATGGCTCTGTCACTTCGGATCTCGGAGATCCAGATCTTAAGTAGTGCCAACTTAATTATAAAAATAGGGATTGTATATTGTGATCCTATTTATTTTTGGGTGTGGTTTACATAAGGTTGCAGCCGTGAACAATCAAATTAAGGCGTACTTTCGAATTTTATCATAAATGTAATTCTATTGTCAAAAAGGATGGCTTGAGAAACTATTTTCATTTCTAATTATACAATTTTAAATCCAAAAATGGTTCAAAATAAGTAGATGTATAAACACATGAAAATCTTAAAAATAGACAGTCCTGATAATGTGTTGCAATATACACCATTTAAGGGCACCTTAATTTTACATTTTAAGGTTGTAACATTATTTTTTAACATAATGAGATCACGATTACTTTTAGCCATTGGGTATATTACAACATTCGATAAATTTTATTTTGGACTTTGTGCCCAGACAATGACACATCATCAACTACTTGATTCAAATCTAACTATCAAGATAGTTATGACCTCCTTGCATCAAAAGTAAATGGTATCATTGTATCCCTTCCCATTAAAAATAAAATGAAAAAAGGCATGTGAATAAATTAGGAAATTTGTGGGGTTTTTTAAAAAAAAACAGTAATTGTATGGGGTATATATGTAAAAAACTCTTTAAAATTTTCATGCAATTTTTTTAATTTACATGATGTAGACATCCAATTTGAAAATTGGTAATTTCCTAAATAGCATGATTTCCACAAGGTTGCAACTTGAAACAATCCAATTAAGACACACCTTCAAATTTTATCATAACATATAATTTTGACGTAAAATATTATTAGGATTATCTCAAAAGGTCATCCCTAACCTTTGGGCCCATCAAAACCTAAGATCCCTATATCAAAAAACCTTAATTATCTGTAGCCAAAAACAACCATTAAACCATAATTATATAGAGTATTAAGAAAGAGATACTACGAGCATCTGAAAACCCTAGGATTAAACAATTCGTAGGTGTATATCAAATTCAACCGAATCTCTATAAGATTGATGACAAATATGCTTCAACGTCTAGTCTGATATGGTCCAACAATTTCGGGCGTTAGGCCAGTGGGGCCAGTTTCCAACTAAATGGGGTTTTTTTTTTTTTTCTTTTTCATTTCAATTTAGTTTATTCTCTTTTTGTTTTTACCCTTTTTTTTTTCCTTTATTTTGTAAGCAATTTCAAGCCCGCTGCCAACGATACATGAGAATTTATGTTTCTTCATATCCATCTTCTCATGGAGTGTAATTCAACAAAACCCACTTTCCCTATCGAAGTTTTAAATTGTTTAGTCCAAAACACAAATCATAGAGGATTTCACCTAAGATTATCCCATATTTGGCTATAAACAATTTAGCACCCACCGTGGGGCTTGTCGAACTTATTTCGCACAAAAGCCTACCAAGAAATGACCTTGAAAAACCATTCTAGAACTTGTTTTTAACAATCCGAAACTAATATTTATTGTATAGGAAGAACTAGAAAATCAAGGAGGACCCAAAAAATTGCGACACAAACACATTGCAGTTACTACATATATATGCGACACATTTCACGTCGCAAACCTAATACAAGGTCTGCTAGGTCACCCACGATGCACTGTGGGTTGCAAGAGGTAGCATGGCCTATGACATGGAGAGCTGCAAACCGGATCCAGGCCTCGGAACTTCCTGAAAGCTCGGACCTCTCAGTTCTCTCCATGTTTGGACCACCTAAGTCTTTTCGATTTTTTTGTTTATAGTCCAAGAAAAATAAAGATAATAAAAATAAAGAGAAATGTAAGGACTTTAAACTTTCACTTAACCCATCCCAAACTTGATTGAAAGATGTGGGTCATGTTAGGTAGGTAGCCAACGTAAAACTTTACAACAATGTAATTTGTTTTGCTTATTTACTTGTTTGTTGGTTGAACGTTTTCAATACTCCATGCCTTGAGATTTTTAGCACTTCAATTTATTTGTTAAAATTGTAAATCAGACATTAGTTATATTTAAAATAAAAAAACCCTATTTTCAAATTTCTTTTAATATGTTGAAAAATGAAGGAATTGGAGGGTTTGCCCAAGATTGTCCATAAGTTGTCTAGTGCTAGGTGATGAGAACCTAATATTATCGGCATAAATCCATATTTCAAATCTAGGAGTAATGCTTAGACCAGAAAGTATAAACCTATAGAGACCAAATTGAAATTAATATTTTTCTAATTTCTGGATCTTAAGCCATAAAATAATGACCCCAAATTCCTAAGAAAAAGACTTCGAATAGCAATGTAATCCTTAGGGACGACAATAGCCTGATACACCACAAATCATATTAAACTATAGTCATGACCAAATCTATAGTCTAGCCAAAACATGCCGAAATAATCCTAAATCCCAGAATAGATAATTTTAGGAAAATCCACAAAATAGAAAAGTTTTGTAGGGGAAAAGTAATGAGAGTTTAAACAGGTAAATTTGGTCAGAAATAGCAAGTAAATACACTCTTAATCAAAATATCGAGAAAATATAGGTTAATTAAGTGGAATTATGCATTGGATGGTGCGATGCAAACAATTGTCAACTTTTGATTCGTTGTAGATCACAACTTTCTAATTTGTATATGAAAACCTTAAAAGGGTAGCCTCTATAATGAAACCCTAAACCTTGAAGCATACCTAAATCTTAAACCCTAACCTAATTCCTTACAAACCCTTGTTTCAATTCATCATATCAACTCAAAACCCTTGCTTCTATTCATCATATAAACTCGAAGCCCTAGTTCTCCATGAACCCATGATTACCCATTTCATAAAATGAAGTCATTCATTTATCTACCCTATCATGCCTCTAACCCTAGATTTTAAGAAGCTTCTTAGTTTAATTAATTCAAGATCATGGTAAGTCAAAAATTTCAAAAGTATAAAGGATTAAATCATTTGTAAAAGCTATGTTCAAGGCTCCTATTCTTATGCTGGGCTGGAAGTATTTATCTTTTGGTTTTCAGTGTTTTATTTGCTTAAAAAGGGTTTGGTCTCTTTAGTTAGGTTCAATTACTTTTGGGATGGAATTCGATAGGACCCCCTGATATTTTAAATCGATGGGAGTTTGCGTCGAATCTAGTATTAGATCAGGCCTGGATTTAGTTATATACACAAGCAATAGTAAGTAAAACCCTCGCTAGATCATTAAAAACCATAGCCATATGAGAGCCTTAAAAGCAAATGGAACTACGAAAAGGTAACCAAGTTCAAAGTTCAAAATAAAAATTCAGGGCCTAAGATCATAGGGCATGACAAGGTAACCAAGTTCAAAGTTCAAAATGAAAATTGAGGACCTAAGATCATAGGGCATGACAGAAAAACCTAAAATCCAATAACAATCGAGAATGCATTGGAGAGAAAGGAAGAGTAATATGTATGCAATTGACATGGAAAAATGTTTTCTAGGTTTATTCCCTATATGATGAATGCACGAGAGAGACAAGAGATAGATAGCATATGTGAGACAAAGAACGTAGAGAATACATTATATGGAGAGGAAGAGCAATGCAGCAATGCACTCTCAAAGGAACAATATTTTCATCTGCTAAAAAAAAAAAGGAATAATATCTCGACCTCAAAGTGTATAAATACGAAAAAATTAAGTCTAACAAAAACAGCGAAGCTTGCGAGACATTATTCAGACCATTCATTCTTAATATTTTCGGGACTTTATAAATGTGCATGTTTTGCACTATTTTTTGAGCTTTTAATTTCATCATTAGGTGTAGATATAGATTTTTTAGGCTGTCTTAGGTGTTTTCGGATGTGAAACTGCATCTTTTCATAGAGTTTTGAGATGCACCTTCCTTTGATTGTTAGAGAATAATCCATTGTATAAATTACACATATGGGAATAGTTTCAATAAATAAAAACAATCAGAATACCCCTGCAAATTTCAGGAATATTTTATCATTTCATTTGTTAGAAAACCATCAAATCAATTGTTAGGACCCCAAAGATTATGAATATAAAAATAATATGAATTTCAAACCCTACAAAATTAATGTGTGCACTAGGCATGCAACAATTACTAAATATTCAAATTTCATAGTGAGAGAAGAAAAAGCTTTTCAGGTCATCACAAGGGTTTTCGATACTTGAGTTGTATTTCATTGCAGAAATGTGAGGCATGAGTTCGATGCAATACATGTACTTCTAGTAGAATTTTTAAGCATGATTTTCATAAAATACTGTAAAACCACAACCTTGTACTATTGCACTAAGGGTGCAAGTGGTAATCTTACTTGTATAAATAAGATTACGATATTCTTCACTGTCATTTCTTGTTGAATAGTGTAGATTTTTATAGCTCTACTTATGCAACTAAAGCCGCAACCTTACATAAACTTTTTCCTTTGCGGTTAGTGTTTTAGAACCCAATGATTTTCGATTTGGATCGTCGATACGGATGGGAATGAGTTGGGATCGAACCGATTTTGGCATGATATAGGTCCTAGCCCGATCCGCCCACCCCTATCCCATCCCCCACCTCCAAAAAGAAAAAAAGAAAAAAAGAAAAAGAAAAAAAACAACCAACCATATTTTGTTTATTTTTTTTAGCTTGTCTAATATTTTTTGAGGTTCCTTTATATATCCACTCCATAAACTCCTATTAATTTTATTTTATTTATTTTTTAAATTTTTTGGATCACTGATTTATACGGATCCATACACAATTAAGATCCCCAATCTAGCGATTCAACATGTATTTGTTGGCAAACGATCTGCTCAACCGATCCGGTTTTAAAAACATTGCTTGTAGCCGTTCCCAATGCAAAGAGTATTTTCGTCATAAATATAGAGGAGAAAGACATCCTCGTCGTAAAACTCAAACTTAGGGGCAAATTTAGTAATTTGACAGTACACAGGTAGGTGGGGTTCGTTTCTAACGGACGTTTACTTCCGTCTACTCCTCCGTTACCCTCCGTGTTCTTTCCATGAGCGGCAAAAAGTCGGCGCCAAATAAATAAAAAAGAAGTTCTGTAATAATAGTGGGCTCAATGGACGGTCCAGATATCTTCCCGCTAAACACAATGCAGCCATCTCAGCCGTTCGTTTAATAAATAAATCCAATGGAAAGCGAAGGGTGGCCCCAGCATTCCCGCCACCCCGAAGCACGGGCGATTGATTCGCACGTGCCGAAATTTGAGGGATTTGAAAGGTATAATGACCAAAATACCCATATATTTTGTAAGATTGACAAAAAGCTAATCCCTTTTCTGAAATTTATAATAATTCAAACTCACTCATTGATAAATTTTTGGCTCATTCATGAGTTTAGGGAAAGTCATTGAAGTCATTGGGTTGTTTATGGCAATACATCACCCAAGACATGCACATTGTTTATATATTTGTATGCATGGAAAATATATGCAATCGATGTTTTTTTTTTTCAAACAAATATTCATTAAACTTTTATTCATCAATCTAAGAGATTACAACAAATCATTTACATTATTTGGAAATGCAATAAGTGTTTTTAAACACACAAATCAAGTGCTCTCTCGGATGGTAATGACCTGAATTTTGAGTCCCCCAATTTGGCTAGAGCGATTTATCGAGTTCGAGCTTTGGTGTACAATGAGGTTTTCCAGCCAAAAATCGCTAGGCTCTTGATTGCACTCTACTCAGGCGAGTCCCGTTTTAGTTCAACCGAAACAAGTGATTTTTCAAATACTGCACATCGTATGCATATAGAGTATTACATACAATGTATATAGATGATCATATAAATCTATAGAATATACATGACATATACACACACATTGTGTATAACATGTATGTAGATGTGTTGTACCATATGCGATTGAATTCAAGTTTCACAAAAAGGAAAACACACAGGTTACTTTAATACATTTTCTAATGAAAAATTTTGTTAACTTTTGCTATAAAAGGTCACAATAACTTTAGTCAAAAGATATGTAATTGCATAATTTTTGTCTTATTATTTATGTAACAAAATAAGAGCGATTGTGACCTTTTTCAGAAAATACAAACATTTTTGCAATATATATTATCAATATTGATTCTATTTACTTCAATTGGATTGCCTAAGTTAAGCAGGCGGTACAAGCTTTCAACAAATCAAAGCCTTCTATTTAAGAGAGAGAGAGGGGTGGGTGGCAATGGACTTGGGACCCGATAGGTAAACCCAACCATGGGTCCGGGTATGGGTCTAAATTTTGTATCTAAAAGGTCAAAAACTATTTGGGTCCAAATTTAGCTGAGTAAACAATGCACCAATAAGCTCTAGTTTGGCATGCACAAATGTTGTAAATTGCGGCTGGTGCAATCGCATAGGCCTTCAACAGAATGACAAGGGCCTTTCAGTCATATCAAAAATGACAAGGGGCTTTTAGTCATATCAAAATATATTATGTCACCCCAAATATGCCCATGTGTTTCTCATCAAGGACAAAAAGTAACACCAACTTTTTCCATAAAGCCAAAAAGCTCTCGTTCAAAGCAAAGTACACCTCACTCGACCATAGAAAGCCAACAAAAATGGAAAGCTTTTGGCAAATTTCAAAGTTGAGGCCTGACCCGTCTCTAGACCAAAAGATTGAGGTAGTTTCGTCATTTTGCCCCTCCCTTGATTACCCAGCCACGGCACCCGCTAACCCTAGCTTCGGGAATCCAAGGCTGATGGTTCGGGACCAGAACCTCTACCCTCGGACCGAGCCTCGTATTGGATTTCGTTGAAAATTTCGCACTATTTTTGATCACTTTATCTTTGGCTTCGTCTGAAGAAAATAAAAACCCTTCTCTCTCCCCCTTCTCTGCACCTTCCCTCCCCTTTCTCTCTCTAAACTTTCTCTCTCCTTTCTCTTTCTCTGTCTCTCTCTAAGTTTTCTCTCGCTAAGCTTTCTCGCTCATCCCAAGAGCCGGAACCCGCTCCATCCGCCATTGAAGGGCTTCGCCATACTTTGAGTAAGTCCCCCCTGAAACCTAGATTTCTAGGGTTTTCTGCCCCTTCCCTGCCCTGTTTGCCACGATTTCTAGGGTTTCGTTGTGAAGCTTAGGTTCGCATTTGTACGGATTTATGTTGTTTGGTTAGGCATTAGGTGGTGTTTTCTTGGTTTTTGTAGCTGGATTGGGCCCGGTTTTGGGGATTTAATGGTTGGATTTTTTATGATCCAGAGAATTGGGGTGCACTGGAGGTTTTGGGCAAGCTACTGGTTATGCGTGTTTCAAATTTGAGGGTTGATTTTGGTGAATATTAGATGTAGAATGGTGCCATGGGAAGGGGTGCTTGGTTCCAAGAATTGTGTTTTCTGAGGGATGCTGCTTTTCGAGTTTCTTTTCTCTCCTGGCGCTTGTTTTATTAGGGTTCCTGAAACCAGCGTTCTCATATTCTGGGATCCCTTGATGTGGTTGGTTTACTGTTGGTGGGTAAAATGCACATTTTAATGCTTTAAATTTGGTTTCTCATGTATGGTTTTACTGTATTCTGTTTTTTTTCTTTTTGTTAGTAAAATTTTCCTGGAGCTGGTTGTTGCACCTTGTGGAATTTACTCTTTGAGCATTGGAGTCTTACTATGGCGTTTTTTCATCATTCCTTTTCGCGATTCATCTATTCATTTATTTGTTTGTTTATTTTTAAGTAGCTCGGGCATGGTCATACTTGTTTAAATTTGCTACTGTTAAAAGTAGCACACATCAATGTGGTTTAATGCTTATATTCCACTACCCAGTTTTGCTTCTGCGCTTTGTTTTTTCTTCAATATTTTATATTTGGAACTGAAATTGCTGGTGCAGCTTTTATAGAAAGCATATCCTCTGTTTTATTTGTTTCACATGCAATACACTGTATGTGTGTTGCTAAACCTATTGCATTTTGTGTCGATTTGTTCATATTCTTTACAAGATTTTTTTTTTGGGGTCTTTTATTCTTTTAGGGTTAGAATGTGATGTACTTATCTTGTAATATAGACCTTCCGTTTGTTATTTGATTCTGTCTCTAAGTCATGTATGTCCCCCCCTCATCCATGTTACTAATTAGTATTCTGACTATTCTCTATTTGTTCCTCCTCTTCCCCGGCTCCTGCCGCCCACTCTCCCCCCTCTCTCTCTACACACACACACACACACACACACATATATATATATATATATATATCTATCTCTTGGGTTGTATTTTAATTTGTGCACCATGTGGTGTTTTTACATTATTGCATCTTGAAATAGTCAATGGCTTCTCATTTAACAAGTTATGATGATACATGTGCAGCCACCCGATCTAGGAGCTAAAATAATCTATTTGGCCTATGTTATTCAGAAAGGTTGAGGGCTTCAATGGGTAGTTCTAAATTTACAACATAATATCACCTGAAAATGTCGAGACCACAATTTTTTTTCTGCTGAAGAGTTGTGTAGAGGTTCTCTATACCAATCTTCCTTGCTACCATATTATTATTGTCCTTGAGTCCATTACATGTCAGTGGTTACAAGTTCCAGCATATTCCTAGAATCTTAATAATCTTGGGTTCTCTGAGCGTATTTGTTCTCCAGAGCTGATTGTGTGCTCCTTCTGCATATGATATGTTTTATTTTGAGTAGAAATGGTAGTTTATACATATATGCAATGGTGAAAAGCTGTCCGTGTGACAATAAAAAAAACAAAAAAAAAGGTGTTCACATGTATCTAGTCCTTCCCCCCGTTCCATGGTGTGCCCAGTTAGAAACTAGCTATTTACTATTTGATTGTGGCATCTTTTACCTTATTTAATGTGATGCGGGTTTCCCTATGTTACACCATGTGATTCTCAAACATCTGGATTTCAGATTTCATGTTTTTGTGATATTGCTTGCCAATGGGTCATCAATGTAAGAATTTGCTGGGGCACCACCCCAAAGAGGAGAACACGAAGCATGAAACTCTTCAAGGTGATGTATGAAATGTTCTCTATGAAACGTTCTCTTTGGCTTTTGACTTCAAAGTTAGAGTATTTATCCGTTTTTTTTTTTTTTGGTTTTCAGGCTTGTCGTTCAATTGGCTAATAATGTCGCGCATAAGCGGGGGTTGGCATCTCTAGGTATCTCAGTTGACATGTACAGAAAAGGAGTGAGTTCCTGCCCTCTTTTACTGCAGTTTAGTTCGACAAGTTCTGTATGATAAATTATTGTATACTATTTTTTTGGTTGTATGCAATTTAGTTGGATGCATTTTTTTCTTATTTTCTTCAAGTAACTAGTCACAGTCCATTAATTGCATCATTGCATGAAATTAGAAAGGACAATTGTTAAAAGTAGTGGTAACTGTTGATATAGATATGTTGAAGCCCATGCTGGAGTTGTCCATTTTTTTTTCCCTTCAAATAAAAAAATGAAGACTCCCACTTTCCGCGAGAAAGATAAATACTGTAATGATGTGGGGAAAAAAAAACTTATGGACGAGACCTGCAGATTTGTTTCCCATTGTTTTGGAACCCCAGTCATTTGATTGATAACATGTGTTAACCTAGGACTCATTATCAAAAAAAAAAAAAAAAAATGTGTTACCTAGGACATATTGGATCTGTTGCATGCATATTTCATTGTCTTCAAGTTGAGTGGGGGGGGGGGGGGGGGGAATGAATTCTGAGAGGCTGTGTGAGATTAGTCACTAACCAATCATAAGGAAGTAGTCTTTGAATTGAAAATTAGTTTTTATTTTGGAGTGGGGTATGAAGACTTTAGTCAATGAATTCACCCTGAGGTTCTTGATGGATACCTTTGGTAGCCTTTTGCTTTGGCAAGCATGCGAAAACCTCGAGGCCCACTACTGGAGTGTGTTTGGAGTGGAGGAGGCCAGTTTCCAAGGGAACCAATTTATCAATATTTTAGCTGTAACAACTCTCATTCGGGCTAGATTGCTATGTTTTGCTGTTTCTGGTTGTTCGTTCCCTCAAATAGGGTTTAATTGAATCAAGAAATTAAGGAGAACAATGGGGGATAATTTGTACGGTTAGGAATTTTAAGAGAACATTCTTAGGGAGATTTTGTGGAGATTTGGCACACGGTTATCAAATGCGAGATGAGGACTCGACGCACTAGGGGGTCCGATGTGCTAGGAAGCTTGATGGGTTGCGATGACTGCATGTCACTTCCAAGTAATAATATTTTTTTTTAAATTATTACATATAGGAATATAAAGAATAATATGAAGATGTGACCTATTCATTAATAGGTATTTTAATTTAGTACTTGTCTCTAATATATTTGCCATTTGAGTTGCTGATAGCTTGATAAAGTGTAGCAGAGATTTTGGCAGTCACTAACATGTTAAATAAAGTAATCCATGCTATTCATTTTATTAAATAAAAAAAAAAAATGTACAAATCAAAAAAGGGGGCAGCCCACATGTCAGGTGCCCAATACATACTTCCCAAGGTGATCTACACAATCCCTCCTATTTTTACCAAAATAGTGGGTTTCAGAGGGGGTGAGAGAGAAAGGGCGTAATGCACAAAATGCAAGTGAAATCCTCCAAGGAGCAAAATGGTCGATCTAAGCTGCTACCCCATGCCTGTAGGGTCCCCAGCTCCCCTTCTTTGGCCAGCGTCAGCCACGTGGTTGGCATCCCTTTTGAGTGTGGCTGAATTCAATAGATGCTTGTAGGGGAACAAGATATGGTCAAAAGGTGCTCGAGTCTCCAAGAGTTGCCTAAGGGTACCTTTCTTGGCTAAGCTAATGAGGGGTTTGAGGGGGTACCCTATCTGCTGTAGTTGCATTAATGTGGAAAAAGTTCAAAATATATAGAAGGAATTAAAAAGTATGTCTCAAGAGCTGTCTATATACAAGTATCCTTAGTATAATGCTTAAAAAGCGACACGCTCAAGGTTCTCTAAGTAAAGCTTTTGTCTAAAAAGCTTTTGGCTGTAACCTTCCTTGAGAAGGCTTTTTATTTCTGTATTCTCGCTTTTTTTTTAACTTTGGAGTATCCATGGTGTGGATTGCCCATCTTTCTGATCAATTTAAGGTTAACATTATAAAAAAGCATCCAAATAATGTTTATCAAAAAAAAAAAGACATCCAAAGAATCCCAAATCGTATTGAAAAAAATCATCGGATTCAATAAGAATATTTGATCTGTAATTTCGACACTTATCCCATTGAATCATGAAAAATGGTTCGAAGGGGGTTTTAATTTCCATTATCATTATCATTATTCTTTTATTTTATTTTCGTGGGTGGGAGTTTTTAGGAGTCTGCCCCCTCCCCCCGCCCTCCCCACCCTTCTCTTTCTGGGGGAGAATGTCTGAAATACCTCTGCTCTTGGGCATTTTTCTGCTCACGAGCTGCCGCATTTGAAAACTACGATTTGGCATAGGGAGTCGCAAGTATCTCTTGGTTAGGTAAGTTATCCTAGAAATTACAACACTACCCACCTATTAAAAGAAAAAAGAACTTGTTTTTCCCTAATTTCCAAATTAACCTTTTTATGAATTTTATTACATGAGAATCCAAAATAGGCCTTGGGGAAGAACCTAGAGCATTTGGAATAGAATATTATTTTTTATTTTTATTTTTATTTTTGGGGGGGTGGGGAAGGGTGGTGGAGCTGTAGAGTGAAGTATGGTCATGACAGATATACCCGGTGATTGTTGCACTGGGAAGGTGTTATGTGAATTCTGGGGTGATCTAAGCAAAATTTGAGAAGGTGATCAGGTCAGGTACAAAAAGTGGGAGTGGATTTAATTTGGTTTATACGTGAGTGGATGCTCATTTCCTGGACTTGGACAGATTTGCTTCTTCTCTGCAGGTGTTGGTTTGGGACTTCTTGGTGAGGAGGCCTATTAGGATGGTTAGGTGCCTTTGCTTCAGAGGAAGCAGAGGACAAGGAGATCAGGAATAGTTGTTTGTAAGTTGGGTTTCTCAAAAGAGATCTGTCCCATTTAGAAGTTCTATGGTCATTGTTGCTGTATGCAATTGTTGGAAGGGTTATACACTTTAGAATATGTGCCCTCATTCTGCCCCAGACTATAGTGGGCCTAGGATCCTTTTGGTCTAATTGAATTGAGCTGTCTTAAATGTTGAAACTCATTTGGAAACCCATGCTATCTAGAGTAGGTGGCTGAATTAGAGAATAATGAGGGGGACGGTTTCAAGACATGCTTGAGATCCGTGCAGTCTTCCCTGCTTGCTTTATTAGAACTTAGAAGCAATTGCTCTATTGGTTTCAATGCCATCTTGCACTTCTCTTCACCCTGATTGTTGGCAGGTGACTTGGTCAATGCCATTATATATCCTGTAGGTGGTATTGAAATATTAATGAAATTTTTTATAGAAGGGATGATGAGTATATCTTCATTCCCATGGATTTGGGGATTCTAATTGTGATTCTATGATCTCAAATTTCTGAGGGAATTCTCCTTGACAAGGGTTTAATGCTCTAGGTTGCATCTCTAATGAAATTTGATGTGAAATTATTACTCTATTATTACTTATCAAACAAGGGATAAAGAAAGCAGAAATGAAAATAAAGAAATGCTCCCTTTCACATTTTTGAAATAGTTATGTATATTATTCTCATAATTTGGAAAAGTGAAGAATTGACTTTTATCAATGTTCATCGTAACGAACTTGGTGGCTGACTCGAGCACTGTTAACTGAGTAAACTCCTCTAGTCGTATAGTTAACTTTGAAAATCCCAGTGACTTTTTACATATTTTTGTATAAAAATGCAAAATCTGACTGCCTATATTACGAATAAAACCCAGATCTTCGGAGAGTTTATTTGTTTATTCTCTTGTGTTTGATGGATTAAAGGAAAACAAATATCTATATTGCAAATTGTTCCCCAACTCTTTACCTGATGCATACCATAGTACTAGTTTTCTACTATGTTAGGAGAGATATTATATTAGTTAAAATCAACATTAAAAGTATATATAGAGAACAATCTGGAGACATCTTGACTTCTTCATTTATAAAACTCTCCCACTGGTCAAGTAGAGTTGACATAGGTGAGTTTATCTCTCTTTTAGTTCTTATTTATCGCATTTTATATTTTGCAATAGCTGCATTGTAAAAATGTTGGTCTGCCTTGCTGGTTTCTTGAGGATTTACCAAATTAATTATTTCAAATAAATATCAGACACATTGCGATGATAAATACAGATATATTGGGACTTTCAACGAGCATGGGAAGTACAGTTTGATTGAGAATAGAAAATATGATGATTATGTTGGAGAATCAAGAGTCATAAAAATGTATGTAATATGGTTCACAATTAGGATGTAACAATTTTCAATAAATTAACTTGGAAAAAAACTTGAATTGGCCTCTCAAAATGCATGCGAGTAATTCATTGATTGGGGATCATTTGTGGTCAGATGAATATATTAGGGCATTCGAGACTTCAAAAGTCTCATATTTCGCTTGCTTTATGTTCCTTTAGGTGAACTTTCTTGCGCCAAAAGGATCAGCTCCAGAGGATTTGCAAGCAGGATTATCTATGCCTGGCAATGAAGTTGCAGACAAGGTTCACAATTTCTTTGAGCAGGACAATCTAGCCCCGCAGCAATCTTCAGTTGGAAGTGGTAACTGGTCGACTATAAATAACAATGTTTGGCTCAGTAACCAGCGGCATAATGGACCAACCCATTATTCCCATCAAAAGATGTATGGTATTCAGTCATCTGAAACTGGAAAAGGTATTGTCCATCCTCCTAAATGTTTTGTTGTGGCATAGATACATGAAGAATTTAATATTGTACTTTTATTTTTTTTATCCAAAATTTTGATGTTGTGATGCTGCATGGCAGCTTTAAGAAAGTAGGTGTTTATTATTATATGGAAAAAGTTTATATAAGGATGCAACCTTATAATGTAGAACTATGGATGCACCTCAAAAATTCATTGGACAAGGTAGTTTTTAATGTTGAAAAACCCTTTGATTGATCATCTCGACATTAAAATAAAAAGATTTTAAGTCTCAGAAATAGTGCATTTTACAACATATTATCTGCACCGTTCATTTTCAAGATTTTCATATGTTTATAGAGCTACTTGATCTTAACCATTTTTGAAATTGAAAATTTAATAATTAGATATAAAAATAGATTTTGAGATAATCCTAACAACATTTTTCATCAAAATTATATACCATGATAAAATTTGAAGGTTCACCTTACCTCTACAGCTACGGATGCATCCGTATGCCAACTGCGCCCTTATTTTATTATTAGTTTGTATTAGTAGATTGTTAGCTTTAATTGTACCTTTTTTGTGTCTATCTTTCCTTTTTGAAGGTTCTCTTGTGGATAAAAAATGATATATTTGTCCATTACCATTTTTTTGCACCTACAGATTCTCAAGCTGTGGATGCGAGAAACATGCCATTTGGTGCGAATCTTACAGAGTTGAGTTTGAGATCTGAGATTGCAAAGAACCAAAGAAACCCACAGCTGAGCTTGAATGGGTTTGTTCATGGTCCACAGGGCTTCCAAAACAGTCTCAATCAGGTAGAATTTCTTGGCGCTGACCTGGTATCTAATCAGCAGAATATGGCACTGAGAAACCTGGCCATTCTTGAGTCACAACAAGGGCAGGCTTCTGAACACAGTTCAGACTCCCATGGTAGGAACTCGGAGAGGTTTGAAGCTGTAGAAGCACCAGTCAATTTTGACTTTTTTGGGAGCCAGCAAGTGCTAATGAGGAGCCAACAGCCTGGCATACCGCAACCACGGATGAATCAGCAGCCAAGTTACCCAGACATGCAATTGTTGAAGCAACAATTCTTTTACAAGCAACTGCAAGAGCTTGAAAGGCAGCGTCAGTTGCATGAGCTTGATGTGGATGCAAGGCAACAAAATTTGCGTAACCAAATGCCCTTTATGGCCAGACAAGGAGGGGGAGATCAGTTACCCCCAATGGTGAGTGGTGCTCCAATTCAGGAAGCATCAGGTTATTTGTGGCCCAGTGAGGTTGTTCCTCAAATGATGGGTGAGCATAAGGTCCCAAACAGTTCGCAAATGGTCATGCTAGGTGGCAACATGAATTGGGTACGGGGTGTTTCCCCTGCCATGCAAGGATTTCCAAATGGCCCCATGCCTTCGCATGACCAGAGCCATGGATTACGTACAATGGGATTCATACCTTCTCAAACTGATCAATCCCCATATGGCGTCTCAGGTCGCATCTTGAACCCATATTCCAATTTTCAGGGGGTTTCTCAGGATTCCCCCAATGTTTTGAACAAGATGGGTGAGACTCAAGTTGAAAAATCAGTACTCCAGCCAAATACCTTCAATACTTTTCAAGGTGACGATTGTGCACCCTACTCTGAT
Source organism: Amborella trichopoda (assembly GCF_054954075.1). NCBI lineage: Eukaryota > Viridiplantae > Streptophyta > Magnoliopsida > Amborellales > Amborellaceae > Amborella > Amborella trichopoda. The sequence goes on from NC_142345.1 coordinate 1,031,757, forward strand.
CAGGTTTGCATAGAAGATAGCATGGCCTCGAAACAAAATTTTCATGGCAAGCATCTATTCAGTCAGGGCAATCCTCTCAGTTTGGATGGTTCGAATAGCGGCATCAATGTGGGGCATGTTCAGCAAGCAGGTTCCCAGCAAAAGAGCTTGCAGATGCACGATTTTGGTGTCAGGCAAGAAGCCGTGCATGTGGGTCCCTCTCAAGGTTTGGTTGCTCTAGACTCCACTGAAGAAAAGATCCTATACAGTGGTGATGATGGGATTTGGGATGGTGAGCAAGGAACTCAATCGCTCCCCAGTTCTTTTTCTAGGGGTAACAGTTTGGTTGCAGGAGGCTTTGTGCATGGCAATCAATCAGAAGACTATATGAATGTATTCCCATCAGTTCAGAATGGAAGTTGGAGTGCACTGATGCAGTCAGCTGTTGCAGAAGCTTCTAGTAGTGATACTGGTTTACAAGATGAGTTGAGTGGCTTGAGTTTCCAAAAGAATGAACATTCAGTTGGGAATACCCGTCAGTTGAATGATGGTGGAAAGCAGCAGGTAAACTGGGTTGACCCGTCTGCTTCTTCATTAACCTCGAGACCTTTTCCTCTTTTCGATGATGCCAATATGAGTCCAGGTGGTGACCTTAGTGGCCATGCTTTTGAGCAGGCAGGACCCAACTTTAGGCAGAGGCAAAGGGGTAATACTGATGGTAAAGAACATGGTGGTCATACTGTCGTGAGATCTGATACCACCCCTGCGGATTTGCTTCAGCGGTCACCCCAAGAGGCTAGTAAGTGGTCAGATAGTTCCCCCCAACAAAGGCCAATAGTTCAGGGTACATGGAAAACTCAGTCATATGAGCATTCAGAAGGCGTTACTAATGCAAAAGAAATGGGCATGCATGGGTCATGGCTCCACCAACAGGGTGTGCCTTCTGGTACCTCTTATAAGATCCCGAACAAAAATTCCGAGAGATCTGATACTGAGTGGAATATCAATGAGTCCCAGCCTCCAAATATTGAAGGACTGCAAGTTCATCCCAAAGAAAACAGTGCACAACTAGCCCAAAGTGGTGATGCCAATAGTGCGGTTCAATTTGGAAGGGACCATGAGGGTACCATGTGGAGAACTGAGGATCATGGTAATGCCTATAGAAATAGCGCTGAGCTTGCTTCTCTTTTTCCTAGTTCAACGAGTAGATTTGAGCAACCCCAATCTCATACTGGGAGCCCACATGTGCATAGTGAAGATGTTTCCATGAGTCACCGTGCATCAATTCCAAGTTCGAGTGCTTTGCAAGAGAAGAATAGGGAGAATTTATTGGTGGGGGAAACCCAACGGGGGGATTATAACCAATTTTCTACTGTTGATTCTTCTGTTAAATATCGAGGAAATGAAAACCAGCAGAGCAAGACAAGTTACACTGACAAGGCTCCAGTGGGGATATATGAGAAGAATACAGAGAAGTTCGGCCAAAGTGAGCATCGTAATGATGGGTATCTTACTGGCCAACACACAGTTGGAGAAGGTCAGCCCAAGGAAAATGCATGGTTCAATGTGGCAGAATCTCGTAGAATAAATGCGAGGAATCAAAAATCCGGGGGCCAAGCTGGCAAGAAATCAGTAGGGGGTTCCAATAATCAACCGTCTGGTGTTTCTCGCAAGTTCAATTATCACCCCATGGGAAACGTAGTCATTGATGCGCAGCAGGCTGATGACACCAGACATGGTACACAAGGGTTTCTCCAGCAAGGGTTTCGAGGATCGAAAACTCAAGAGCAAGCATCTTCGGGTCCCTCAAAGTTTGTTGGAAGTGATACGGAGAAGGTGAGTGTGTTGTTACTTCTGTGTATTGACAGCATGCCTGCTTTTTGTTACTAAATCATCTTTATCAGGATTTTTCTTTATTTGCCAGGGGTTTCTTGAAAGTCGTGCAAAAGGGGGACAGGAGCAAGCATCTTTTAAAGGCCCCTTTTCTGGGGGTCTTGCTGTAAATGCTGCTTTTGATAGATTGACATCTGTCTCCACTCCAAAGAATGTGCCAGTAACGAGGTAATTCAATTACCATGTAGAGATTTATTGAATTTCTTATTTGAAGTTTGTTTTTTTTTTCTGTGTACTACTTCTCATTAAGGGGAGTGGGTCATGGTCCTTGGATATGATGGATGGTGATGGTCAGATGGTAGGACCTACTAGAACATGCTATGACCCTGATAGTGTGTCCAGAAGTTCAACTCTTTTTTTAAAATCAAGGTCCACCATCACATTGGACTGCTGACCTATCAGAATATGGTTTTTCCACAGTTTATTGAGCATATCAATTTGCCTCTTTCGGAAACTTTTTGGGTTTATCTTCATAGAAATTGGTTTTTGCAGTCAAAATATGCTTGAGCTTCTGAATAAGGTAGATCAATCAAGGGATGATATGTTGAAGCGTGCTGGTACTTCTGATCGTAGTCATTCATCAGAGATGTGTGAGATTGGCAATTCTGATACTCCATCTCATACACAGTACAACCAGTCATCAATGTCGGCCTCGCAAGGTTTTGGTTTGCGCCTAGCTCCTCCATCTCAAAGGCCCCAAAATTTAAAGCATGATATGTCCCCACAAGCACCTAGTGACTCTGATTTAAGATGCAATGATTCAGAGGAAGGCGATAAAAACCAGGCATGGCTTCACTCGACTGGTTCTGGGCATCCTGAACCACATTCTCAAGATGTTAGTCAAAGGGAGTATTTGGGTAATAAGCCAAGTGTTTCAGTTCATCTGGGGCATGAATTCTCATCTGGGGTTCAGGATAATAACACCTTTGCTCCTGCATCTTCCACTGGGCTGCATTCTTCAAAGAATCTGTCACCGTATCAAGCCAGCTTTGGTGCAAGTGGGAAATTGGTAATGGATCGGCCTGGTAATATGGGTTTTATGAATTCGGCTGATCGTATGCATGGGCAACCTGCTTCAGGTTTTCGAGAGAATCAGGACTCTCAAGATGGAGGTAAAGCTGAATCTTCTGCACAGATTTCATCTTACAATCTTGCTGATGCCCAAGATACTCCAGCACCTGTTGCATCTGCTGATAAATTACTCTTTTTTGTCTTCTTTTTAATCCAGCATCTCTTGCTCCATTTTATTTGATAATCTGCATCTCTCTCTCTCTCTCTCTCTCTCTCTTTATCTCTCTCGCCTCGCTCTTGTGTGCGCTCTAATATAAGCCTATGTGTGCATCCAGGCAAGTTTCTTGGTCGTGAAAGGACTAGCCATGATTCGCTGACCGCCAGGGAATCTTCTTCCAGCGCACAGGTACCAACCCAACATCTTCATTCCTCAGAAGTGGTCTCAAGCTCTCAGGCTTCTGCTACCCCTACCATGCCTCAACCTGCGAGTTTTTCAACTATGCTACACAATGTGTGGACTGATGTATCATCTCAGCGAAGTATGTCTGGGGTTCCGCAAAAAAATTCTTCAGGCTTCTTTCAGTCTATTCGCCCAACATTTGGTAGCTTGGAATCTAGCTCCCATGCTCAACAGAAGTTGGATGATCCTAATATTGTAAGGAAAGAAGAGAAACATGCCTCTGATATTCAAAGTCAGTCATACGGTCCTTGTTTGGTTAACACACAACAGGTTGCATCAGGAGAGGAGCAGATGAGCAGGGAAAATCTTTTACAGCAAACACCTATGGAGAGGACTGGTTCGATGGGGCCTCATCACCTGTCTTCGTCGTCAAATGCACCTTCTGTTCCCGAGGAAAGTTTGTCTTCACAGGCTTGTGGGCCAGAACAAGCTGCAAAAGCTATGTCGAAGCATCTTTTCAATGCGAATTCTGTTGCTTCTCTTGGCTCTGTAAGGTCTCATTCATCACATCAGGAGGGCCAGGACTTGTTCCAAACTGAGAATGGATCATTTCAGAAAAGTGGTTTTCCTGGTCGTGGTATCCCAGTTGTTAGCCATGCTTCAGAGCCATCGGGATTTACCAATCAAAACTACTCGCTTTTGCACCAGATGCAAGCAATGAAAAGTGCAGAAAGTGATTTACGTGAGAAAGGATCAAAGCGCATGAAAATCTCAGAGAGTTCCAATGATGCGTCACGTTTGGCTGGTAAAGCTAGCCAGCACCTGATGCATAACTTTGGTCCATCTGGCAGCAATTTAACAAGAATTGGGCAGCACCAATTTCACCCATCTTCTGATGCTAAAAGCCTGGTCTCTCCATTGGATAGTCCAGATGCTCAGAATGCTTCGGATTTGCCTTCTCAAAGTACCTTTGGTTCTTTAAGCAATGAGACCCATAATCATAGCTCTAGTCAGTTTAGTTTAACATCTTCTATGAGTTTTGTTAGAGGAAATGAGCACTCCCAGCAAAATCCACAGAGAGGGCTCCCATGGATGGATCAATTTGGATATAAAAATGGGCAGATTCTGGCCTTGTATGAGGCTTCGCAAAACGCTGGAAAGGCCACTGCCCATCAGTACCTTTTTGGGAGGACTCCTCAAAGCACACATCCAATAACTTCAATTGAACAAAGAAATGCTGAAGATGCTAATTTGGGTGGCAGTGTTTCCACTGCCATTAAACCATTGGCAGGCAATCAGAACTTGTCTTCCCTGCTGGAAACCAACGAGCAAGCTCTGGCCATTGTGAGACCCAAGAAGCGCAAAAGTATGGTGGTGGAGTTGATGCCATGGCACAAGGAAATCACACAAGGTTCTAAGAAACTTCAAAGCATAAGGTGGTAATCTTTATGACTGTAATATCTTGCTTATAACCAACAACTGTTTGTGAAAGTGCTCTACAATCCTTTGGACTATGAAATAATTGGGGTCATTGCCATCCACTAGAGATGGGGGCGGGGGGGAACCACGCGGGTCATGATCTGGCTTGTCCCAGTGTATCTCCATCAAACTCCCTCATTTCAGTGGATGATGATGGTTCGATTGAGTATGTTTCTCTGTAGTCTAATGGATCATATTTTTACTCTACTAGATTTTGGGATCGTTGCTGATCTGTATTATTGGCAAAGCCACTACAGAAGCAATCGATGAGGTCTCCTTGGCATTACATGAAACATTAATTTCTCTTTTGACATCCTTACAGTGTTGCAGAACTGGATTGGGCACGCACCACAAGACGGTTGATAGAAAAGGTTTGCTAGAACTCAAATCCTTTCATGTTTATATTTGAGATGTGTTAAAAGAAGGCTTTAACTGTATCATGTTAAATTTCTGATGGCTCCCTTTTGTGTTTTAAGGTGGAGGATGAAGCTGATATGAATGATGATGTATTGTCCACACTTCGACCCCGGAAAAGGCTGATCTTCACTACGCAGCTGATAAAACAACTCTTCTCACCCTTACCAGCAGCCATTTTGTCTGAGGAAGCTTCTTCTGAATATGAAAGTGCTGTCTATTTCCTTTCTAGAGTAGCACTTGGAGATGCTTGCAGCTTAATCACCTACAAAAGAACTGGTTCAGGAGTGGTTGGAAGCACACAATCCAACAATGAGAATGCGTAAGTTCCATCACTTCAGTTGGGATTTGTCATCTTTGGAGCTAATTACAATTGTTAAAGACTTTTATCAAGCAAACAATGCAGGAAGGTGGCTTGACTATCGGCAACACATGGTTGACCTTCCCAAAAACTTAGTTAGGGGTATTTTATAGATCTAAAAATCTCCCGATCATCTTAGTTACCCCCAAGATTAATTCCATTAAATAAAAAGAATGATTTGGAGCTCAAAACTTGCTCCAAATCAAATACCCCTAAAAGGCTTCCGCTGGACTGTCTATTTGAGGGATTTGTGTGGGATTCAAAAGGTGAAAATCATTTGACAATTTTCAGTTAATAAAAAGCTCCTGAATACATTTCTTGGGGGACTAGGCCACCTAATAAGGTTGTTAGGCTGGAACATTGTCTTTTTCCTGAGAAAAAACCATTATTCATAGATTTTTCAAGTTTCAGCATTCTATTTTTCCTTCAGTGACATTTCTCATCTCTCTCTCTCCCCCCTACACAGGACATCTGGAAGTGATAACAGTTCCGAAAGTGGAGGAGACCAAATCCTTTCAAAAGTAATTGAAGGCTTCAGTGGCAAAGCAATGAAGCTGGAAAATGATTTGTTGAGGTATGGGCTGGATCTTTTTGGAGATCAATGAAATGCAATTTGTAGTTTGGCCTTCTTGTTAAGCAACATGATCCACATACTTTTAACAGTTAATTTGTCTCCATATCATCCAAATAAATTATTTGTCAGTGTGGACCTTGTTGCTTCAATTTATCTTGGCCTTTTCCTTGGATTTTTGCATTCTTTGTTGCTTTTTTGGGTTTATGCCACGCCACTACAACTAACTCAACCTATCTCCCCCCACCCTCCCCCTGCCCGTGTGTCCATTAAACTTACTGGGTACATGACAGAAAATTAGGGAGCTAGGCAAGATCTGCTAAATTCTGAGAAAGATCTTTCTTGAAGTTTTCACTAGTGATTGTGATCATTACTAGACTACGCAATGCAACAATATAGAATATGGATAGGACGCAGATTCATTGTCAGTGAAGGTGAACATGGTTAACTCTGCACCGAAGTTTTGTGTAAACTGATGTAAAGTGGGAAGTTTATGTCTATGCTATCCCCTTTCATGTCATGCTGATTGATTGAACTTGCTTGATGCTAGAGGTTGTAGTTAAACCATGTTCACCTTTTGGATCGGTAAGCAGTGACAGTGTTCATTCATGTGCCTGGTCATTCAGGTTTGTGGAGGGGGATCAGTTTTGTGGTGGAGTTCCTGAAGGAGATGATAATATTTTTTTGTAGTAAATATTTCTATTTTGATGTTGGATGATGGGTGAATGATTATCTTTTCAATTTGTTTTGAATGTGAATTTGAAATGGAAGTGTAATACGTAAATATTTTTACTGTTTAGTTGTTACATGTGATGCTTATGCTGTAAAATTGTATGTATTGATTTTATCGGTTGTTGGAGGTGGGGAACTTGCCAAGGTGTAGGGTCTCAGGTAATCAGAGTGAGGGGGTATATGTAATAATTTTGGTGGATTGGGTGATAGGTTGAAGGCTGACAAAATTGGTTAGAGGCAGAAGAAAAGAATATTTTTTGGCATTCGTGTAGGGGTAGCTGTGAGAGGCCCTCAATTTCTGGGTGAAATGGCATGGTAAGTCTAACATTGAATGGGGCTCCTTCATGGCAAGTTACATGGGCCTTTAGGAGTTGGCTTGCAGTGGCTCTGCTCTGTTAGGTAAATAGCTACTTGCCATTTGTAATAGACCTTAGGGTCTATGCTTGTGAGGTTAGTCAGATGGGAGGGCTAGGACAAGCGTTGGGTTTCAGGGTTGATGACACTCGGTGCTAAACCGACTTGTTGTAGGAGCAAGGAGGTGTTGTCTTTGGTTGAATTGGATATATTTTTGCTTTGGCCATGTAGGTTGTTTTGGAGAATCCAGTGAAGAGGGGAAATTATCAGGGTCTTGCTCAAATGGCTTTGCTTCCAAGAAGAATACAATGAACTCAGTTGTAATAGGTAGTCGAGTAACTCTATTTACATTAATGGTTCAACCTTTATGGAGGAGACTAGCAAACTGAGATGTAGCTAGTTGATGGGGTTGTCTGTTTTTTGGAAGGGAACGCAGTCATGGGTTGTGCATTCCAGTGTTTGAAGCCTTGGCCCAGTCCATTCAGACTTGGCGCAAGGCCTAGGCAAGTTCCGAGGGACAACTCGCCCCTGTTAAAAATTATTAAGAAGTCACTAATTTTGCTAAAAAAGAATCTTGATACATTACTTATAATTATATTTGTATATGATTTATAGGGGTTTTATGATGCTTTGGTAACTTTTATTATTGCATGCTCCAATTTTTCATTTTGTCCCTTTTTTTTTTTTTTTCGATTTTCTGAAAGATTTCAAGATATAAATAAAAAATTTCAATAATCCATCTTTTATATTCTCTTTTTGACTTCTATAGACTTTTAATGATATCTATTGCTTCACTTTTGCTGTTTTTTAACTATTTTAACAGATATTTTTCCTCTTCTTTTTTTTTGGAATTTTTAGGCTTCTTTTTTACCTGTAGAGGATTTGGCTAAGTCCACTTGGATTTGGCCGAGTCACTCAGCTTCAGCCAGGGCTGAGTCCGAGGCTGAAAATGTTGGTGCATTCATATTTGTGTGACAATGGAGCCACAATTTGAGTGGAAATCAGAGCTCTTGTTTAAATAGGAATATGCATCCATGCTCCTAGGTTTTGTCTGATGGCTTGAAAAATGATTGGGGACTGGGGATATCGAGGTATGTAGGGGCTGTGCTGAGCGTGTGCATTGAATATAAGTGTTTTGCATGCATTTTGAATGAGAATGCCAGGATGAGTGAGACAATCCATTCCTTCTTCAATAGTGGAGATTTGGGGGGGAAAGAAGAGTTTTCTTTCCTGTCTAAGTGGGTGTCAATGTGCAGGAAGCAAATAGAGTAACTGGGGTGGAAGAAAAGTTGGTTTAATTCGGTGAGGATTGTTGACTTGTCCTTTGGTGTGATTAGGGCTGTCAACGACTTGTTTCGGGCGGAACCAGCCTGGCATGACTTGGTCTAAATTACAACATTGAGGGACAAGTGCAGTCTGAAAATTGGATGAGGCCAGGTTTGGGCCTTTTTTTATGGCATGTGTGTGTTTATGATTTTTGGACCAGGACTACGCTTACCTGGGCTCGGTCTGAAAATTGTTCTGGCGTAGTGAATGCAGCCTGAAGCCAGGCCCAGCCTGATTGGCAGCCCTAGGTGTGATCCTTGGACCTTCATGGGATTATTGAGATCAGTGAAGTGAAAATGTTGTTTGGGGAATGTCAGACTGGAATAGGGAACGAGAACGGACAAAAGGAGGGGGAGAGGACTAAGGAAGGTTCAAATATGGGTCCTTGGAATTGTCATGGATTTGAAGTAAGAGATAGGTGTAAGTCATGAGGATCATTGCCATCCTATCAAGGGTTTGGATGGTGATGGTGATTGAGCATGGGATACAATAGTCCCATCGTGTTTGGGATGTCCCACTCGCTCTTATCATCATCCAATCCATTGAGTGGACAGTGCTGACCCTTATGACCACAGTCATAGTTCATGTGGTACTATGGATTATGCAATACTTCCAAGCAATCTTTATTGTTCCTATTGTTTAAGGCTGGCTGATTCACTAATCTCCCCCCTTCCCCCCCCCCCCGGGGCTCCGACACACACGCACACATACATTGTCTAAAAGGAAAGGTTAGCTTTTTGACTCGTTACTTTGAAATTCCCAGGTTGGACAAGGCGGTCTCGTTGTTGGACATCAGATTGGAGTTGCACGATTTGGAGAGGTTTTCAATCATCAATCGGTTTGCCAGATTCCATGGGCGTGGTGGCCAAGTGGAAGTTGGGGTGGACACTTCGGCCGCATCAACCTCTGCTGATCCTCGCAAAACATCTTCCCCTCACAGATATGTCACTGCCCATCCCATGCCCCGAAATCTACCGGAGGGGGTGTTCTGCCTCTCACTTTAATCCATCATTAAATTAATTGATTTTTTTCCTCCCCTTTGGCTTTAAACAATCTATCTCTCTGTCTCTTCCTCACTCTCTCTCTCTACACACACCCACTGTTGCTTTAATGGCTCCCACACCCGCTTGCTAGGCATAGGGTATGCATAAGTTACACGTCGAAGCACTCGGTCCGAGCTCATGAATTATACATTCTCTGGTTGATTGTTTAGGTCCCGATACCATGACACATGCGGCATCTGACATGAGGACTGGTCTTCCACCATCTAATCTTAAATTGGGACGGTGGATGTGCATTGGTCTTCCTAAGGGAGTTGAAACTGCAGAGAGCTGTGCATCCCCACCGTCCATTGACCAGTACAGATGGTGGGCGACCAGTCTCTGTGCTGTAGACTTCGAAATGCGACCTGTATAATTAGAATTCGAAATTGTCTAGCAGGTAGTTCTGGTCCTTTTTGCAATTGATGGCAATTTTTGTTGCATAAATATGGGTAAAACTGGCCATCTTCTGTTACATATACAGTATAATAGGAGAAGTTTTGTCCCATACATGTATATACATATATGAAAACACTGTTTATATTGGCCACAGGATTTATGCTTTTTGATATTTATCAAATCAGGTTACTGGTTATGGAATAAGGGTAGCTAGTATTTCTATAAAGCAAGAAGTTTATACAAGGGGGAGGCCCTAAACAATCAGCACCTCAAAAATTCACTAAAAGAAGTTGTGATGTTGAAAAATCCTTAAATCAATCATCTTGACCTCTAGATGTATAGCGATTAGGAAAAATGGATTTCAAGTCTTGGATATAGGACATCTTGTAATGCATTTTCGGACAGCCAATTTTCAAATGTTATCTGCTTGATCTGTACTATTTTTTAAGCTTTAAATTTTATAATTAGAGATGAAAATAAATTTTCAGGCCATCACAAAGATTTCTAATATTGAAACATATTTCAACACAATTTGTAGGTACACAATTTGATTGTTTAAGGCCTTGGCCAACCACACCCTTCTATAAAAGAATTATGGGCTAGGAGTCCATTTAGTTTCAAATTCCATCTGGTCTTAACAAAATGGTAAATTGCCATATGGGAAGGTTCTATGAGGTTGGTTTAAATATATAGGCAGCCTGGTTTGCTGTTGCAATGAGGCTGATCTCTCTGTGTCTCAGTAGTGTGTGTGTTTTTTTTCCAGAAAGCAGTGTATGCGATCTTGATAGGATGGTGGCGAGTATGTCCTATTTCTTGAGTTATATTTTTTGATGATCCAATGAAGTTGAAATTTGGTGAATACACTAGGTGTGCATATGATAAAAATATAAAGAAAAAAAAAACCTGTCCAAAACTCGAAACGGTTAAAATGTCTTTGAAATTTGGTGGTTTTATTTTATTAGTAGAGTAGTGGTATTTTTCCATTTTCTTTTAGCATGTTTGCGCTCATTGGAAGTGTGAACCAGCAATTTGCAGGCTAATCTGATTAAAATATAAAAAGCTTAGAAATATTGATACACAATCGTTCAGTCGTGATAGGTCGGTTGGGAGAGAACGAGCGTTTTACCGTATCAATTTCAGTTTTTCCCCAAATATATATATATATATATATATATATATATATATATATATATATATATATATATATATATATATATATATATTTGCATGAGAATGATGAAAATGGGAAATTATGAGCAATTAGATAGAGAGAGAGAGAGAGGATGTGCTTGGTAAGTTTTATCAGTGATTCTCTAAATGTAATTTGTGTTAAAGCGATCCCTCTTTTTGGGTTGTGGGTTGGGGTTGGCAATAGGTCGGGTGGCCCAGTCCAGACCGTTCCCTCTGGCCTAAAAAACTAGGGCCAGGTCACAAAATGTGGCTTGAGGGCTAGGATTGATAATATAGGACATGCTTGGTTTGGCCCGTCTTAGTTCAGCCCGACTTTTATTTATTTATTTATTTATATATATATATATATATATATATATATATATATATATATGTTTTTTGAATTGTTTTCTTTTAATTTTAATTGGTGTGGCCTTGGCCAGCTTGGCCCTAATTGGGCCTGGGCTGTCCCTGGCGGGAATAAGGCTGGCCCAGGGCCAGCCCATTGCCAGTGCTATTGGGGGGAGGGAGGGGTTGGAGAGAGAGAGATGATATGCTTGGTAAGCTTTAATTTGTGTTAGCGATCCTTTAAGTGATATTCGTCGATTGTCTCCTCTAACTCTGTAAGTGATGGTTTACTTGTGGGTTTTAATATCATGCCCGTCATTTGTATTTCCTACAATATTCTACCACCTGTCCAACCATCTGATTTCAGAAACTGACGCATCAGGGATGGCCATTCATCCTTCTTTGATGGTTACTAATATTGGTATCTGGACTCCTCTGAAAGCGATTGTCCTGTACGTCCGGTGGTTGGTTGTATGAGTAGTTTAAAACGGGTGGTTGCAAGAATAGGCATAAAATTTCAAAAAAAAAAATTTTGGACTTTTTCGTCCACCCCAAGCTATCATATTTGACATCTAATTAGTACGAATGATTGTGACTTTCATGTGCAAAAGATAAATAGTCTTTTTGTAGACAATCTCTTTTCGAAATGTTATATTTATATTCCAAAAAATGGTTAGATACACGGTGCAATGTTAGATGGAAAACTGTTTCATGCGGGCTGGACCGTAGGACTACATATGTGGTCCAAAAAGTGTTAAAGCATCAATGGATGCAAGTACGTGTTCCATCTAAAAATAATGGAAACTAACAATCTAAATGTTTTCTTCTTAAAATTATTATTTCTAGTTTTTAAATTTTATTTTATTTTTTTATATACATGATCTCTATGTTAGAGATTACATGCGTTAAAAAATTAAGTCCAAAAGTCCATCTGAAAAATAGATTTATTAATGGGCTCGCATTTCTACATATGTGGGCTTGATTGCATATAGATTGGGTCCAGGTAATAATGCATATATTTGTGGATATATTTCCTCTTTATAAATAAAAATAAACTGACTTTTTGTATAATTTTATATAGGGCTTCAAAGTTATCAAAGTTAAGCCTTAGCTCATAACTCATTGAAATTTATAATTCAAGTATTGGAAAACTTATAGATTGAACATCTTGGCTTGAACATTATCGTTGTAAAAAAATATAGAATTTAAAGCTCTAAAAATAATGTTTTTTTGTAACAAATTATCTAAATTTTCTATTTAGCAATAAAAATGATTCATAAGATATGTACATCTTTTGAGTTTCAAATTTTATCGTTAGTGTTGGAAATTGATTTTAAAGCCATGGAGATTTATGTTGCCAAAAGTGCTTTCCAGACAAGGATTTGAGGTGAGCTTTTATTTTGTTTTCATAAAGTCTACTACGCCTTATAGAAACTTCATGCTATATTTAGTATATGAAATTATCTACAAAGACCATTTATCTTTGAGTGAGGTTTGTATAAGGTGTCAACCTTATACTATTGAAGTAAGGTGCACCTCAAAATTATGTTGAAAATACAATTTTGGTGTTGTAAGATCTTTTGATGATATGAAAATTTATTGTTGCCCCCAATTATGAAATTTAAAATTCTAGAAACGGTGTCGGTCTAGTAGATCTATGAATACTTGAAAATTTAAAAAATGGATGGTTCAAATAATGTGTTAGGATAACTTTTTTAATGATTAAAAATCCATTTCTTGATTAAAAATCCATTTCTTCTTCTTCTTCTTTTTTTTTTGTCATATATCTATGAATTCTGAGGTCGACATGATCGATTTGAAAGTTATACAACATAGGAAAAACCTTCTCCGGTGGATTTTTTGGGTGCGCCTTATTTGTACATTATAAGCTTGACACCTTATATAAACATTTTTCTTAATATTTTGTATATAGATGTCACAATTATTCCCACTCATTAGATATCACATTGGTTGGCTTGGGGTGAGATGAGTTAGGAATTTTTTTTAAACTTTGTATCTATTCAATAACACTCTTACAATCACCCATTTTGAAATTTAAGAAACAATAACGATTATTATTTCCATATATATAAATGATAAATGGTCTTAAACAATTCCTTAATATATTTAATGTTAGCTTAGGTACATTAGTTGCAATTAACTTAGGGAGCCCTCATGCTTGGGCACATTGCAATCCAGAACACTTAAGTAGCTCTCATGCCTGGGCACCTTGCCATCCAGATCACGGAGGCTATAAGTCATTTCTACCCAATACTTTTTCTAACCTATTTTCCTTTTTTTATTACCTCAACAAAAGCAAAATGTAAGCAAATGACAAAAGCAAAATGTATAACTAAGGATGCACCTCAAAAATCCATTGGAAAAGGTTGTTTTAATATTTAAAAACTCTCTAATTGATCATCTTGACGTCGAGATATATGACTATGAAAAAATAAAAGATTCTGAGTCCTAGAAAATGATGCATCTTACAACACATTATCTAGACCATTCATTTTCAAGATGTTCATATGTTTATAGATCTAATTGATTTTAATCATTTTTTAAGTTCAAAATTTTATAATTGGATATGAAAATAGATTTGAGATAATCTTAAGAATTTTTTTACATCAAAATTATATGCTATGATAAAATTTGGAGTTGCGCCTTCAATGGATTGTATAAGGTTGCAACCATAAAATGTAGAATTAAAGATGCACTTAAAAAACTATCGGAAAAATTGTTTTAATGTTGAAAAACTGTCTAATTGATCATCCTGGCATCGAGCTGTATGATTATGAAAAAAGAAAAGAAAATAAAATATTTTGAGTCCCATAAATAGTGCATCTTGCAACACATTATCTAGACCATCCATTTTCAAGATTTTTATATATTTATAGATCCATTTGATTTTAACCATTTTTGGAGTTTTAAATTTTATAATTAGAAATGAAAATAGATTTTCAGATAATCCGAAGAATTGTTTGAACAAAAATTGCCTGTTATGATAAAATTTGAAGGTGCGTCTTAATTGGATTATTTGAAGTTGCAACTTTATACAAATCACACCCTTTTATTGAAAAAAGGAAAAATTTTATGTAAGGTGTAAACTTCATATTGTACCAGTAAGGTGCACCCAAAAATTCGATAAAAAAAAAGGTTGTTTCGACACTAGAAATTTCTCCAATTGATCATCTTGACCTCGATATATATGGGTAAAAAGAAAAAATGAATTTTAAGTCTTAAAAGTAATACATCTTGTAACACATTATCAAGACCGTCCATTTTCAAGATATGCTAAATTTGCACTATTTTTTAAGCTTGCAATTTCATTATAGAGGTGAAAAATAGACTTTTAGCCCATGAGTTTTGACACCAAAAAGACACATTTTAATGAGATTTTGTGTTGCGCCTTAATGATGCAGCTGATGGCCTCGCCAAATCTGGCATTTCTTTCATCTTCTCCTTTGAAATCCTATAGGTCCTCATATGTAAGCAATTATTAAATAAACGTTCTTAACGTTGGAAAAAAAAAAATGTTGACACCTTATGCAAACTTCACCCTTGAAAAACATCCAAATTAAGGAGAGAGAGATTGGTTGTTTCACCCAAAGAAGAATTTATTTAATGAACAAATTGTTGTTCTAGTAACATTTGCAATTCAAAAATTTAGAAAGAAAAAGAGAGAATTAGGTCAAATCTTATGCCAAAGGTTTCAAGTAACTTTGATTTGTATTAGAATCGCCCTATTCAAATTGTTAATTGATGGAACGAGTATGATTTAGACCAAATATCAAGAACAAGTTCCCACAATAAACTGCCCAGTTCTATTAAAGAGCAAGCTTGATATACACCATCTTTTTCTTAACATTTTATTAATTTTATATATTATTTATGGTCCTATTCACTCGGTCGGATCGCCAAACTGAACTCTCATTCTGCCCATCTAATTCTAGATCGATTTTTCGGATTTGTTTGCCCCAATATAAAATATTGAAAAAAGTTTATATAAGGATGCTGCTACCTTATAATGTAGAACTATGGATGCCCCTAAAAATCCATCAGAAAAGGTAGTTTTAATGTTGAAAAACCATTTGATTGATCATATCAACATCGAGATGCATGACTATGAAAAATAAAAAGATTTTAAGTCTAAAAAATAGTACATTTTACAACATATTATCTACACCGTCCATTTTCAAGATTTTCATATGTTTATAGATCTACTTGATTTTAACTATTTTTTTAAATTTAAAATTTTATAATTAGATATAAAAATAGATTTTGAGATAATCCTAAAAACATTTTACATCAAAATTATATTCCATGATAAAATTTGAAGGTGCATCTTACTTCTATACCTACGGATGCGTCCATATACAATCTGCATCCTAAAATTTTATCTTGATCATCACCTCAAAGTTTTTTTTCAACTGATTGAAGTCGACTACACGAATATCGATCCATCTGTAAGAATGGTGTGCGTCATTGCAAATAAATTTTTCTCAATATCCATCAAGCCGGGACCTCTCCACAAATCAATTTCAAATTTTCGGGCCGAAATTTCGGCTTCGCATTACTTGGCCAAATCCAAACCAGTATTTACAGGGTCGTTTCAGTAATAAACTTAGTTTCCAGCCCCATTTCCCTTATGTCCCATATCTAGAGTTTTTTTTTATTTTTTGGGGTAAAAGCATATCTAGAGCTCTTACCTCTCATTGCGTTCCCCTCTCTCTATATTGTTTGATCTTTCTCAAAAAACCCTAATTTCTACTCTCTCTTCTTCCCTGTATTGTTATATCCAATTTCATTTGAGTTCCCATTCTTATGTGCAATCTTCTGAAACCGGAATATCTCATTAAAATCCTAATTTGATGCCCGTAATTTTCTATGTGAGCTGCACGAGCAAGCTCAACAATGGCGGCCAGACCTCTTGTGAGCAGAGTCCATCTCCTCTGCAAAACTTTAAATTTTAACTCAAACCCTAACATTTCACGCAGGAATATATCCATTACTGCTTTCTTGAACCAGGAGCCCCAGCTCCAAGAAGCTCCTCCACCTTCATCGCCATTGCCGCCAAGCCCTTCAACTGGTAGCCCTTTATACCAGGAAAACTGGCGAAACCCTGGCTCTATTCAAGAAACCGTAATCTCTCAGTCCCTGGTTCCATTAGGGTTTCTTCACCAGACTCCGTCTACAAGGATCCAAGCTTTCTCTCAAACCCTAGATCTTCCAAGTCTTTTGAATGCCTTTGCAGATTGGATGACTTCACAGAGATGGTCTGATCTCAAGCAACTGTTTGAGTTTTGGATTAGGTCTCTGGATACAAATGGGAAGCCTAATAAACCTGATGTGAACTTGTACAACCATTATTTGAGGGCTAACTTGATGATAGGGGGATCAGCTGGCGAGCTCCTCGACCTCGTCGCTCAAATGGAAGATTATGGGATTTCACCGAATACTGCTTCATATAATCTGGTTTTGAAGGCCATGTATCAGGCGAGAGAGAGTGAAGCTGCTGAGAAGCTGCTTGATCGGTGAGCGTGATCTCCCTCTCTCTCTTTCTACTCTATTTACTTATTTATTTTTTACAGTCACAATATATATTCATATTACCATAAAATCTGCAAAATCTCATGAGATGTTAGTGCTGGCATCCCACAAGTCGGTGCTCCTATAGAAAAAGATGTTTTTTTTTTTAAAGCTTGGTTAACTTTGTTAAATAAAAAACAAAAGATTACACTAGATAAGATTGTGGTTAGAAGGCATCCCACAAACTGGGTGCTCAGACTACATGGTGGAGAAGAATTATAGAGAACTAGTTCTAGAAGGAAAAAATATGATAATCACATAAAGATATTAAAGGAGGTTCGTAATCCATCTCTCTGTTCTCGTGGTTCCTCTGGGAGGCAATGCCAGAACAAAAGAGTTTGTAGATAGAAATATGATTTTCAAGAAAGAGAGGAGAGAGTGAAAGTTGAGGGAGAGAGAGGATATAGATTAGCACCAGAGGTGGGAGATTAGTGAGAATTTATACTTAGAAGAGAGATAAGAGAGGAGAAGAGATGGGGCGAATTGGAAGAGGGGAGATTCTTCATTTCTGTGTCTGGGTGTGGAGTATGACTGTGCCCCTTGTTTTGCTAGCAGATGAGCATCCCGGTTCCTTTCCCTCCAGATATGTCAAAAGTCGACTTGAAGTGGCCTGCAAAGAAAATGGACATGGTCGAAAATGTGGGTCAGTCCCCAAGTACGTTCAGAAGATCTTGATGCCCATATGATGACATTCTGAGAGTCAGGCTCAACTCTTAATTGGTTTCCCCAAGTAAGTTCGAATCATTGGAGTGCCTAGAGCAAGGTGGTGGCCTCTGCTCAATTGGAATCTCTGTGCCCAATGTGAATGGAGACTGTTAGAGTAGTATTGCTGTTAGAATCTCTGTAAATGCTTCCAGCTCTGCACAGACCCGGATTACCCAAAGAGCACCCGTCTATGTTGACTTTGATGGTGCTTTGGGTTTTTTTTTTTTTTTTGGTGTGTGTGTGTGTGTGGGGGGGGGGGGGTGTGTCCATATGCTTGAGCAAAGAAGCTTGAGGTGTTAGACTTCAAAATATCTAACCAATTGTTATCAAAGTAAGGTGTTGTGCAGCCTCTGAGTGATTTTGTAGCTAGAAGCCCAGAAGATGGTGAGTGATCTCACTTTTTCTGCTGTTTTTGTTCCTTACTTGTAGCTTTGTGGAGGACACCAGAGTTTCGCTCCTTCCAAATAGACCATAAAGTGGCTTGGATGGATGCTCTCCGAAGAAAATTCCTGCTAAGGAAAAGGGTGGAAGAAGTAGGTAGAGAATAGAAGTTCAATGGTTGTGGGAGTGACCCACTGGTAGTTGAAGTCCCATAAGTGTTTGCTCCAAACCTGTTGAGCAAAGCGGCAGTGGATGAAAAGGAGGGTGTGAGACTCCTCTTCCTTGCACATATGGCATTGATTAGCTAGGCTGAAACCTCGTCTTTGGAGCTCTCTCTCTATAAATTGTTTAGTTGGGGTTCTCTTCTTCTGTTGGCTTTTGTATTATTTGGATGATATCTGATTGCATTTGATTGGTTGTACCCGAAAAGCTTCATAAGCTCTCTGAGCATTAGTGGGTACACTTAAAGTTAGATTCCTAATATAACAAGGCCACTTAGATTAGTCTTTGAGTTACAAATGATTACTGTTGAATGAGTAAATATCGATGGCTTTCAAAAATAGAAATGCGTAGTTGGTAATTTTTAACATGGAAATTAGCTTTAGAGAGGAACCTGGGTATTGGGCTCATGCTTTTGATGACATTTCTGATGACTAGTTACTGAAATATTAGTGAAAGAAAAGTACCATTTTTGCTATTATTTTAACCCTATTCATGGACTAACTTTACTAGGGATTATTTCCATGGATGTTGGGAACCAGTTCTTGATGCAAGGGGTAGTGTTATATAGTATAGTTATTGAAGACCAAATGTTAACTATAAATTTCCATCATGTATCATATTGAATGTTTTTGACCATTTTGAAGTACTGGTTTTACGTTGGAGGAAGTCTATTGATGGTTTTTGCATAGAAAGTTCATTTATGTCCTGAACTGCTACTTGGGGGCCAGGTGATATGGTTTCTTTGCCCTCACAAATCATTGGGTTATGTGATAAGAGAGTGGAAAAACATTTTCTTGCCTTTTTGAGGTAATTTATGGCTTTATTGGAGAGAAGCTGCAATCATGGGTATTCCTCTTCCTCCATTCTAATTTTGAATATAAAAAAAGAAAAACCACATTGATTTTAATACTAATTGTCTATATATTGGTATATAAGTAATAGTTACACGACAACATGAGGAGGGTTTTCTAAGCGACGAATAGTACTATTTTAGGGAATTTTCCTAAGGAATTCAGCTTCGTGGTGTAAGTTGTGACATGAGGGACTCTCCTGTCTTTTTGCAGTGTGGATTGATTGGGATGTGTACTGCATGGTTTAAAGGGCCCTTCTCTTAAGGGATTGCAAAAGACTAAAATCACCCTTAACAAAATCAAATGAAAGGGGTCTTGGATGCCATGACACATGTACTTGTAGATGCTTAACATACCAGTGAATTCCGATACTTATACTGGATACTGCTAGGATACTTATAAGAATAAAATGAGATAGCTAAAAAATTATGGATAAAATATTGTATTATCCACTATGGTGGATTCTATGCATGAATGTGTTAGATGCATATGTTTGTGTTAAAAGAGCTATAGTATAACATTTATTGATGTCTAGCTGAATGCGTGTGGGAAAAGATTACAGATGACATTGGGCTCGTTCTGTAATGTTAACTTTGAACTAGGAAGTTTTGTTGGACCTTAAAATTTCGCGCAGATCAAGATCAAGATATCATCTAGGTGGTCAAAATAAACAAAAAAGAGAGCAAAATAGTTGATTTTGCACATAAATGGGGAAACTGAGTCTGCCATTTTTATAATATGGGCTGTTTTTTGGACTGTGGATTGAGGCCTTTAGCAACTAAAAATTGTTTTTTTTTTTTTCTTTGAGGTTTATTTTTCAAGTCAAAGATGCTGTGTGAAGTTTCTGCTCAAAGAAATCCCTCTAGCTATGTGTTTTAGCCAATGGGTTTACGATGTAGCATGAGGCCATTGGCTTACAGAATCTTTTTTCTCTTTGTTTGTGTGTGTTTTTAGTTAATACACTCGTATCCGGATCCATATTTTGGATTTGAAGAAATGGAGGGTCTTATTTTTCTGTTCTTGGTATCTGTACTTGTATCTGGGCACATTAGCTCAGAGCCTCAGATGTTATTTTTCTGTTCTTGGTGTCTGTACTTGTATCGGCATCTTAGCTCAGAGCCTCAGATGTATTATGTGTTTATGGTTCTTTAAACTGAAGATGTCCAAAATTCACTCTTGCTTAAATCATCTACATATCTCATTATGTGAGTATTGCTTTTTTATCTTTCTCCTTGTTTGGTCGATGTTATAGATGCTAGTGTTCTAAATGTTATTATGAAGTTCACTATACTTGAATCAACTATGGAACGTTGTCCATTGGTCATCCTTGTCCGTTGGAATGATAGATGGTGATGGAGAGGAAGTCGGATATGTCACAACAGGACGTGACCCCAACAGTGGTTCTCTCTTATTCTTCATTGCCATCCATCATTGGAGATGATCCAACGGGCTATGGCTTCCATAGCCCACTGGTTTATAATATACTTCGCATTTTGTTTTATTTTGCAGTGCACATGGAAGATTACTTTGTATTGCAAGTGTAATTAGCTAGAATACTTTTTTATTTCATAATGAACTTCCATTGATTACATCAGGATGATCCAGGCAGGAAAGGATGCTTCCCCAGATGAGGAATCATATGACTTGGTCATTGGACTTCAATTTCTAGTGAACAAGATCGATGATGCCCTTAAGTATCTTGACCTGACATTGAAGTCTGGTTATATGCTGTCAATGAGAGTCTTCACAGACTGTGTTCGGAGTTGTGTAAAGGCTGGGACATTGGATACTTTGACTTCAATCATAGAGAGATGCAAGGTGTTGAGTTATAGAGGGATTTATCCTCTTTCTTGACTCCATTTTTTTTCTTTGTTTTTAAGAATTTTTAAGAGGTCTTTTACAAAAAAAAGAATTCTACTCTTTTAGAGTGTGAATTCCCACTATCTTAATGGTTTTTCATTTGTGAGACTGATTAATGAAAGGTTTTTGTACTTTATGTGGAATTGCTCAAGAGTTCTAAATAGGTTTCTCTGAACTTGTGTACAAATTCAGAGAATGGATCAAAACAAGGCTTTGTGCCCATCCTGGAACCTGTGTACATACCTTGCTGATGTTGCATTACAAGCTGATAATGGCAAGTTGGCATTTCATTCCTTGGAATTTTTTGCACGATGGATTGCTCGTGGTGAAAATGTGAGGCCTCCAGTCCTTCTTTCTGTCGATGAAGGCTTGGTTGTGTCTGCATTGGGAACAGCTGCGAGGACTTGCAATTCTAATCTTCTTGATGCTTCTTGGGCAATATTGAGACGTTCGTTGCGTCAGAAGAGGGCACCGAATCCTGAGTCTTATTTAGGGAAGATATATGCTTATTCAATGTTGGGGACCTTACAAAGGGCATTTGCTACTTTGAACGAATTCGAGACTGCATATGCCAATCCTACTGCTGTGGATGAAGAGTTGTTTTCTCCTTTTACTTCCTTAAATCCTCTGGTTGTGGCATGTTCCAAGAATGGTTTTGCGACATTGGACTCGGTATGTGCATCTACCATATTTATCCTCTTTGAATAGTTTGATTAACCTATTCTCTTCTATGGGAAATCTTAAATCTTCTGTTTTTCATCAGTATGGTATATGTACTTCCCAAATAGTAGTTGTTTATGTTTGTTTGGCCCACACATGCATGCACATGTAGGTCTGAGCATGTAAATGTATGATGGCTTATAGATTGTTTGATTTCTATGATGCATTTATACTTCAAATGGGTATCATGTCCATGTTTGATAAACTCAACGCATGTAAACTAAAAAAAAATGTCACATTAATCACATCCAGAGCCATTTACATGAATCACAGCTTAGTTTCCCAGGCAGTACATTTTCCTTGGGTCAGTGTCAATTTGAGCTCTACATTACATTATTATGGGTTGTATTTATAATTAAAAATATTGGTTCTTTAAATTTTTGTAGGTGTTGGAGGTGTTTAGGATTCACATGATTGGGGCACAGCATCACTTTATTGAGAATTCTAAGCCATATCTTTGCACAAAATGCGTATCCCTTTTCTTGTTAATTTTAACGCCTTTCTGATTCTAGTGTACCACAGGCAAAACAGTTAAATCCTGTGACTCTCTAAAATGCCAGCTGTATTTGTCATTGATTGGAATAGGAAGAAAGTTATTGGCAGTTCCCAGAGCCGTTTGATCTCTGGTAGTACTGCTTCATTGTAGATACTAAAATTATTGATGTTTTTGATGGAATAAGTCCACTGAGTTGTAGTTCATGTTGGTCCATGGTGTGTAGCATCTTTTGTTTGATAATTGCATGTATTTTCCACTGAAAGTTGCTGGCTTTTCTTTGCAAATTCACCATGTGCAATACTTCCTTTGGACTCCTTATCACTCTACTTCACCAGGTCATAGCTTGCTTTTATGACTATTCTTATTTGACTTATTGCGAGATTATATTTGGGAACCACATATCCAGGTGTATTTTCAGTTGGAGAATTTAAGCCGTGCGGATCCGCCTTACAAGTCTGTTGCTGCTGTGAATTGTGTAATATTAGGTTGTGCAAACATATGGGATCTTGATCGAGCCTATCAGACATTTGAGGCCATCAGCAACACCTTTGGTTTGACCCCAGATATCCATTCGTATAATGCATTGTTGTTTGCATTTGGGAAGATGAAAAAGGTTGCCTATTCTCCCTATTAATTTTGTTAGATATCTTGTGTCGGAGTCACCAATTGATGCCTTCAAAAATATCTAATTGTTTTTGTTTTGAGCAGACATTTGAAGCTTCGAGGGTGTTCGAGCATTTGACAAGCTTAGGTGTGAGACCAAATGAGACAACATATTCATTGCTTATTGATGCCCACCTCATCAACAAGGACCAGAAATCTGCGCTCTCAATCATTGATGAGATGGTGTCTCTCTCTCTCTCTCTCTCTCTCTCTCTCTCTCTCACGTGCACACACACACACAATCACACGTCTGTTTTACTAATGAAATGGAATCTCCATATCAATGCTGGGTTCTCTCTTTCTATAAGCATATTGACTTCTGAATGGAAATTGTCATAGCAGATGAATGCCTCTCTCTAACACACACACACGAGCATGTTGTCACATGTCGAGTCATAAAGTTGAGAAGAATTGTGTTCTCTCACTCTCTCTCAATGTACACATGCATATTTACTCAACAAAATTGGAATTGACTGAGCAGATGAATGCTGGGTTTGCCCCATCAAAAGAAAGTCTCAAAAAGGTTAGGAGGCGATCTGTCCGTGAGTTTGATGACGAAAGCAATGAGCAGGTCCGGATACTGGCAAGCAAGCTCAAATACAGAATGGGTGGTGAGGCCCGTCGAGATATGCTATTTGGGCTCAACTATAGCACTGAATTGCCCTAAAGGTACTGAGAAAATTTCAAGAAAAACTGACACTGTAAGAGGAGATCAGCTAGAAGATACAAATGAATCATATTTATCAAATCTTGTTTTGCATTTAACTCCGGTTTTTTCTTAAGTTAAGAGCAGAGTACCCTTTTGGCCCCCTCATTTTCTATCTCCTCTTGTTTATTTCTTCTATTCTTTTTCCTTTTTTCTTCCTCCTCCAATGTAGCAAATCTAGGGGTGATGGAAGGCCTAATAAAATGCGTGGGAGTCTCTCGGGATTGCAGGCTCGAATATACACTAATACTGAGTGTTTCTTATTGGAAGAATGATTTGCATGTAAATTTTTGTTAAGATATTTTCCTTTTCCTTTGCTGACCAAACAGATTGTACGGAGTTAATGATATCTTTTCTTTGACCTTTTGTGGGTTGGGTCTATTCACCAGTTTGTTCATGGTGACTAGTGTTAATCTGGACATTAGGTAGTGCTTTGGCTGTGATGATCATACATGATCATTTTCTGATCAATTTTTTGATAGTGCCATGAAGTTTATAAGAGATCAATCTCTTTATTTGTACAATTCATGTGAGGTGTCAACCATCAGAACATGGTGTTGATGCCACCTTGCCCACCGTTGGATTGCTGATCAGTGTGATCTGCCCTGTTCTATTTGCTTGAATAATGGCTTGCTGGTGACCTGCCCTTGGAGCTGAGTGGGAGGAATTCAAGTGGACCTTGTCATGGTGGGGCATGGCTTCTGCCTTACCAGTAGTAGCTTGTTAGTATCATAAGCAGTGTTTAAACACCCAAAATTCGGGTCATGACTCGGGCACCCACCCTCCTGGGCGACTTGGCCCTAACTGATAGAGAAAGAGGTACATCGAATGATAGAAGAGTGAGAAAACAGCAGAGAGAGAGAGAGAGAGGGAGAAAAAACTTACTTGTGAAAACAATAGAGCGAGAAAGAGGATAGTAGAGAGAGGAAGAAGGGGAGAGCAGTAAACAGGACCAAAAACATAGTGGGTTTGAAACACTAGAGAGAGAGAGAGAGAGAGAGAGGTTGTGTAAAACAGTAGAGAGAATGCTCAATGACTCGACTCCAACAAGGAAGAAGGGCGGAAAATAAAAAGAACGATGAATGGCAACTTAAATGGGTACATGAATTCTTGCCTTCATATCAGTCATCCATGTCAGTAAGCACCAGGAAGAATTCTCAAGGCTGCTATGTACATGAAATGCATTCTCAAACCCCGTGGCGCTTGGTTTCGAAAGGTTCTCAGATGTAGGGTTAAGAATGGGTCGGATGAGGTCGAGATCCACTGTGATCTGGATTTGATTCTGAAAAATATTCATGGGATACAAAATCAGATCCCGACCCAATTGGATCCTGATCTGGATTCAAAAGTATACATGAGATCCCCATCAATATCTGGATCCGATTGGAAAAAATTATTTTGTATCGACAAAATAAGATATAATAAAAAAAACATTATACAATATATATTTAAAATATAATATACAATATGTATTTATGCATATATATATATAATAGTTTAATAATTGGGTTACATTTGGATTGGATGCCCTATACCTAGATGTGATCTGAATTACTAATTGGATCCAAGATTTGGATCTGGATCCAACCTGTCAGATCTGAACGTATGCCCAGATCCGGATCAAGTATGAAATTTGAGTTTCAGGTCGTATGGGGTAAATTTTCAACCCTACTTGGATGTGTTCATAATTTCATATATCTAAGTATATGGGTGTGAATTTTATTTTATTTTATTTTTTATTTTGTCTCTTAAGGGATGCCAAGAATTAGCTATTTAAACATAAAGCAATTCAACATAGATAGGAAGATTAAATGCCTCTCAAAAGCAGAACAGAAACGAATCAGGACCTCTATGGAAAGGCAAAGCTTCCCTTTTTTTCCTTTGGTTCTTTTTGACAATTTTTTTTTTAAAGCTTCTCTTACTTGGTAGACTCTAAACCCTAAACCCTAAACACTAAACGTTAAAGCACTGGTCCAATTTTTGTTGCACTTACTGTTGCAAATGTAAATCAACCTTTCATATCAATATATGAGTACTAATTTCCCATAGATTTTATTTACCAATCAAGAATATCGAAAGGTTGTGGATTGTTTAAGGCCGAGGCTCTAAACAATTAAAGTAAAGCACACCTTCAAATAGTATTAAAAGATGTTTTTTCAGTAGCGAAAATCTTTGTGATGGCTTGAAAATCTATTTTCATCTCTAATTATAAAGTTAAAGCTTAGAAAATAGTGTAAATTACGCAGATCTATAAACATTTGAAAATCTTGAAAATTGACGGTTCAAAAATGCCATACAAAATGAACTATTTCAAAAACTTGAAATCCATTTTTTGTTATGTCCATACATCTTGATGTCGATATGATCAAATTGAAGATTTTTAGTCATCGAAACAACCTCTTCTAGTGAAAATTTTTAAGTACGCCTTAATTTGATTGTTTAGAGCCTCGCATTTATATAAAATTCTTCCATATCAAAATGTGAATGAAACAAAATTCTATTGCCATGTGAGGTCATAACCGCAACAATTGGAAAAGAACACACTCTCATAAGACACTTGAACAAAAGAATCCAGATAACATAGTCTGACCATAATCAACTAGACTATGCTGTGCCGCCTAAACACTTCAGCAAGTCTCATTAGTGTTAAGCGTAGATACCAGTCTCTTAGTATATACTGATTTAGAACTTGTACAAAAGAGACAGATATGCACCTTGATTTCATACACTTCAGGGGTTGAGACCAAATGAGAATACATATTCATTGCTTATTGATGCCCACCTCATCAAGGAGTCGTCGACTCAAGCATGTGAATGCTGGATTCTCTCTCTATTTCCATCATAAAAAAAACACATCGGCGCATGTGCTTATTTACTGTTGAAATGAAAATTATTGGAGATGAATCCCTCTCGCAAACACACAAAAACATGTGCTCGTGTACATATGTTGAATTATAAAGCCAAAATGTTGAGATGAATTGTGCTTTCTTTTTTGATAAGTAAAAAAGATCTTTTTTATTTTTTTAGGTAAAGTGAAAAAAGAGTCTTGTTACGAATGAAACTCATGACATCATGTTGTTGAACTCTACCATGATCTAAAAAAAAAAGTAGAATTTCATCATTCCGCAAATACAAGATACCGAATGCAATGGAATTTTGGCAAGTTTAGCTAAAACAAAATTAATAAACAAATAAAAACAATGAACATAATACTAAAGTTTTGAAATTTTAGGTAGAGGGTGCAACTATCATTAGGCCTCAAGCTACAATACAGCCCCACCAAAATAATTAATTTTGGGCCAAAAACCTTCTATTATATGCCTAAATATCTTTTTACTCATAAAACGAGATCCAAAACTAGCAAAAAATTCTAAAATAGTACATGCAATCAAAATAAATAGTTTAGACAATATGTACAAATACACTATTTTTAAAAGTGAAACATCCTTCTTTTTGAGTCCAAATATCACAACAAATTTTCAAAGTAATCCAACAGGCAAAGCTGTAGCTTAAGGTGCAGCCCCAAGGACATGAGGTGGAGCTCAATTTTTCTCATTAAGAAAACCTTATAATTAAGGTTTTCCATAGCAATGTGAATAACAATCCAGTATTGAAGACAATCCACATTAAAGCATGTCTTATATCACTAACTGCTCGTCTACTAATGCCAGTATAGAGGCAAAGTTACAATTTTAGGGTTAGGGGCTTATATCTAGAACTTCAAAACAGGCCAGATCCTGATTATGTTCAGGGAACCCCGTGGGGCCGTGGTACCCTACCAGGGTCTAGGTCTAAACCCTGTAAGTCAACATGGCAAGTCAAGTTTGATACAGACCCAGACCCAGACCCAAATGGGTACAAAACCAATTCCATCCTGGAGTCTGGGTCCAAAGTCCAAATCAAGCCCAGACCTGGATGGGTCAGATCTCAGTCGACCCAACCTGGGCCCAACACATTTGCACCCCGACTTATTTATGACATTTCTCAATCGCATAGCTGAATAGTACTCTCAGTAGCGCTGGCAAACTAGAAATAGTTAAGTTCCTTACAATAGGGTTTAAAATTACAAAAAACCAACACAAAATGTCTATTAAAATGAAAGGTTACATATTATCAAGAAAATAACAAATTAAAAGACGCACATTCTGGCATGTGCAAGATACACCTTGGCAAGATGAGTTCATTATACACAGGAAATTAGTCAAATAAGAGCTTAAATAAATAGATGTCCCCAAATCTTCACCATTTCCCTATAAAAGTATGAATTGCCCATTTTCTTATAAATACAGAGGGGAATGATCATGTAGTTTTCTGGTTTTGTATTTCATATACAATCTTGCAGTTATTTTAGCCCCAACTAGGACCAATATTATGAATTATTGTGTATTTTCTTTTTTTGCCTAGAAACTAAAATTACAACAAGACTCAGTATTTAAATTACATGTAATCATTCCCTGAATATCAATAAAGGCCTCCGATTTGAACCCTCATAATAAACATACACCACAGATGCCTAGGATGAACCGAGTTTAAGCTGCATCTCTTCCTCAACCATAGCTATGATCTCATCCACTCTGAAACAACACAATTCTTCAATAAACAACTATTACTACTAAAAAAAATTCAAAAAAATAGCTCACCTTCGAGTATTGATATTCACTTCAGCAAGCCACACAGTCAAGTATACCTGCAATACACGGGAAACTTTGGCATCAAAAGGACAAAAAAAACAAACAAAAAGGACAAAGAACACCATGATGTTTCAATACATTACATGCAAACTGTTTCTGTTTATGCTACGGCAAATGTATTAGTGAAAAGATGGCATTGCGTCTGTCCAATTATAAACACTTGAATTTGCGTATATTTTTTTTTCTTGAAGTTTCTACATGTCCTACTTATGTTACAAGAATCCTTCTTCAAAATATAACTTCAGAACCTTCTTCTGCTAAGATGCCATACTGTGGGACCTAAGAAAGTTTCTCTGACTCTATTATAGAAGCCAAACAATTCATTTGAGAATAACCAACTACATCCAACCATTTTATCAAGGGATTGATCATTTGAAAATGAAAATGTCAGACCAATAAAAATCAACTCATGAAATAAGGTTGAGTTAATTATTTACAAACTAAAAAAAGAAATAACACTACCTTTTTCATGAACAAGACTGGGTCATGTTATTATAAATAAGGGAAATCACTGTTACCTGCATGACCTCTCTTTCTGGATGTTGGCTTAGTCTTTCCATGTTAGTATCACCATTTTCCCGCCCCTGAATGCATGGAGGGATTGGCAAGCAGGATTCCTCATTCAACAAGCCAATGCTTCCCATGTTCTCAAATTCACCAGGAAACAGCTCATTGGACCAGTTCAGTACATTGGCTTGTGTATTGATACCATCATCACAAGTGATGCAACAAAGAGCAGCCACTAGCAACCTCTGCATTTGTTGAAAAATATTAGAGAACAATCACAGACATGCATATAGAATGGATAGGTAGATACAATCAAAACTGGAGAAATAGATGCAATCCCATGAACCGCTACACTCACTTGTATGCTGTTTTTAACAGGCAAAGCAGGAAAAATTCCAGTGCTACTATATGGCTATATCGAATAAAAGAAACATCAGAAAGGGTACAAGCTTCAAGAACATATGGAATACAGGAGCGACAAAAGAAAGAAAGATATTCCATATTTTTTTGTAATATGAAAGATATCTCCTGTATTTACCTTCAAATTTAGCTCCAATACAAACATCTGAGTGAGTTCTTGCGCCAAGCTCTCTGAATTGGACCAGGTCATTCATTAGCGCAAAGCAAAAAAAAATGAAATATCCACAGAAAATGTTCTGTGCCACATCTCAAAACTAAGATATACATATTCTGCAAGAAATTTAAATTGATGTAAAATAAATTTCAGCATACCAGAAAACAGTAATCACAAAAGCAAGTTCACTATTGAGTTCTGGCATGACAAAATGTTTGAAAGACAGAATAGCATGTTCTACGTAATCATTAAAAGACTGTAGGAGGAAATGGGGTTGAGGTCGTGATGGTAGCACCACCTGAGCCTCAGCTACCGGTCTAGGTTTCCATTCTCACTGACACATTCGAAAACCACTTAACTATTTCCAAAACGGGTAGGGGCTTGTATTCCCCACTGATCTACCCTAGACAAAAAAACAAAAATTTAAAAGACTGCAAGATCACAGGTACCACGGGCTGGTTTACCAGCACACAACATCCACACATGTACTTATGAAACATGATCAGGAAATTGGCTTTACACAATGTACATCCAAGATGGAAGGAGTATGTTTTGTACAAGGGAGAAAGATGCATCTCAAATACACAAAAACAATGACAACCCCACAAAACCCTAAGCAACAATGGAAAAGCAACAATATCGAAGTACTTTAATAGCAGCGTGGCGGATTGGTCCTACTCACCCTTGTGGCCTTGTGCAAAAGACAAAACGTGTTGGACTGCACAGAGTGGACAAAGAAAAAGAACTGTGCAAATCCTGTGTTGCAAGGGTACGGGCAACATGTACCCGCACCAAACATGGACGATGTGTATCCGACATGGCTTCTTATAAAGCAGTGTGGTCGACACAACTCATCCGTATAAGCCCTACAAAACTTGTTTCTATATACAAGTTATTCCCATCTGAATCATAAGCATGTGTGTTTAATACTGTCAAAGCCCGTGTCTAGACTTCTGGACATGCATGTCTTACGTGTCCTCGTATTTGATACCTGCATCCAGTTTTGGACAAGTGTCAATGGCTAACTCTAACGGGAAAAGTACCTGACATAATTACAATTTGTTCAAGACCCATTGCGGGCACAGTTGAGCCACACCAAGTGGACAGCCCAGTGTGCCAGACATGTCATGTTAGACCCATCCAGACATGCCTGACACATGTCAATCTAGCATAGGTGCTATTAGAACATTTAAACCCAATCAGTATGGTAATAGATCATCCCAAGATCACCCATTTCAATATTTGCATAATCTGCAGCACGGGGAGAGAAGCCACCAACCAGCAGATCCACTCTTGGTAGGGTCAATGTTTGCTATTTCCATAATTTTTCAGTGGAAGGTCAGAAGCACCATGCATTTGGGGCTTGGTTGCAAAGAAGAACACACTACATTAACTACCTTTAATTCAAGCAAAATGGAGATATAGAAGGATTTGGAAGTTAAACATAATAGTTTGTGGCTACTAGGGTTAGTTTCACATACACAAACAATGAAAATCAATGAGGAAATAACTAAAATGAGTCATGATCTTGTCTATCTACTTTTTTTGGGAAAATGTTAACAAGGAAACAATGGAACCCTCAACATCACATTATGGCTCTGCCACCCTGACAACCCAGGCCAAGGTCACATTCCTACTTGTGTTCACTTGAAGACAAACAACTTGCAACATTCAAAAGCATTTACTGGAGTATGATAAAACAGAACATATACAAAAATATCTACCAAAATAGGTGACTGACAAATAAGAGAAAACAGGTACACCGCGTCCATCTCCACAGTCATCACTATTGCCAGGCTGACTACAGAATTCTACAATTGGACTATCAAGAGATCCTTTTAAGAAGCATCGCATGGATTGAGATGCACGTACCATTTGACAAACAGTCGATACCTGCAATAAATTGCAAGTGAAGATCATAATCGGATAGCTAAGAACTAAAAAGAAGCTTCTCAAATTGTTACTACGTAATGAAAAAGATGTTTCTCAAATTCTCACTAACTAATGTATGACCTCAAAGGGAAAAAGTCACTCAATACATCTCAAAAAGCCCAATAATATCAGATAATGTGTACAAAATCAACACCGTCAACAATGAAATAATGCATTACATTTTTAATTATCTATAACTTTGGCAAATACAAGATTAAAATTAAAATATGTTTTGTTGCCAATATCATTTTATCGACTATCTCAAAAAACGCAACGTTTCATCCATTGCCATAATTTGATGAGTTTGGCTCCTCGATAAGTGACCATCATAAGCCCTAAAAAAATCATGATTGGAAAATATAATATTTTTTAAAAGAATGCATGTTGAAACAATGTGAAGAAAAGCATACATGAAGAACAATTTCAGATTCAAGAACACATAATTTACATATTCCAAAAAAATTGAATGCATATTGAAACACTATGAAGAAATGCATATGTAAACCCTTGCACAATTCAAAAGATTTCACAAAGTACCCTACTAACGTCTCAAGCAGATCACCTATATACCCCACCATCGTCCTGATGGGTCCACTTAATTCATACTGGCATCCCGGATAAATCCACTTGTATAGTTATTTTATCTATGAAGCTCTTTAAACAACAATATCATATATTCAAAATATCCTTGAAATCATTAGAATGAATTCTTATATTAATCACTTTTACAAATAACCAACCAAGCACTCATACCTCACCAACGTACCGAATGAATCCACTTAATCCCTACCGGTGTACCGGATAGGTCCACTTATACCTCACCGGCGAACCGAATGAGTCCACTTAATCCCTACCGGCTTCCCGGATAAGTCCACTTGAATACTTAAAGTATCTCTGAAACTCTTTAAACAACAGAAAGCAACAATATTGTATATTCAAAATATCGTTGAAATCATTAGCATGACTTCACATGAAGAAATTCTCCAAAAATCAACAAAAGTGATTGATAAATTGCTTTATGTGAATTCATGCTAATGATTTCAAGGCAATTTTAAATATACGATATTGTTGCTTTCTAATGTTTAAAGAGTCTCAGAGATACTTTAAGTACACAAGTGGACCTATCCGAGAGGCTGGTAGGGATTAAGTGGACTCATCTGGTTAACCGGTGAGGTATAAGTGGACCTATACGGTACGTCGGTAGGAATTAAGTGGACTCATCTGATTCACTGGTGAGGTATAAATGGACCTATCTGATACGTCGGTAGAGATTAAGTGGACTCATCTAGTACACCGATGAAGTATGAATGGATCCGCAAGAATTAAGTGGACCTATCCAAGATGCAGGTAGGGATTAAGTGGACCTATCAGGACGCGTGGGGTATATAGATGACCTACTTGGGACGTCAGTAGGGTACTTTGTGAAATCTTTTGAATTGTGCAAGGATTTACGTATTCATTTGCATATATACTGAGTATAAAACTTGGGTTGTTATAAAACTTGGCTACTCAATAAGTGACCATCATAACTTCTAAAAAAAATCATGATTGAAAAATGTAATATTTTCTAAAAGAATGCATGTTGAAACAATAAGGAAAAGCATACATGAAGAACAGTTTCAGATTCAGGAACAAAAAATTTAACATAATCCAAAAAAATTGAAGGCATATTGAAACACTATGAAGAAATGCATAAGTAAATCCTTGCATAATTCAAAAGATTTCACAAAGTACTCTACTGGCGTCTCAAGTAAGTCACCTATATACCCACCAACATCCTAATGGATCCACTTAATCCCTACCGGTGTGCCGGATAGATCCACTTAATTCCTGCAGGTTCACTCATACTTCACCGAAGTACTGATAGTAGACAAATGGACAGAGGACTAATCATCATCGATCAAGGGCATGAGAGAATCCCAAGACGGGAATATGAAATCATCAGTGATGTGCCAACGTACGAGATTGTCAAGTACCATGCACCGTCAGGAGATACGCAAGAGATCGATAGTTGGCAAGATCATTCTATACTTTAGAAGGACACCAAGAATCAAACCTTGAATATGACAAACACCTTTCACATGATTGGCCCACCATTAAGGTTTTAAGTCAGAATTGTCGATTTAACCCAAGCCAAGGTTTTGGTTGACAGTAGATAGAATGCATCAAACTAAAATTAAAACCTTAATATTTAGCGGATATTAGACAAACAGTAACTTAATAATCCAAAATGCACAAATATGCACTTAATACAGACATAGTTAATTGTCTTGCTCTAATGAGTTGTTTAAACTTGAATATAACAAAACATTAAGTTAAGCATTGACAGGATGCTCGACTTTAGCACTAGGTGAAGATCCAAAGCTTGGCCTCTTTTGGTTGTCAATTGATTTCTCAATGCCTACTGGCATTGTGAGAAACCTCTCTGATCATTGTTGCTCTCTCCGGGCGCATTAGGCCATGGGCAAGTGAGCGCAAACTTGTCCGTGCCTCTTCCTAGCACGTAAATCCCTTTCCCTCTTCCTTCCACTGGTGTGTCGCTGGCCAGGGCAAGGCCAAATGGATTGATAGCAAAATCACCCCAAACATGACGGGCATCTGCAGTCGGTAATATTCCTTCGAATGGTGATGGTATCCTCAAGAATGCGTCGATCACAGTCTCATCTGATACGAATCCAATCGTTAAAAATGGATCCTCAAAAGGGTGTTTGGTGCTACCAAAGGTTCCAAAGAGCATAGCGGTTATAGTATCGACTCTGATGTAGTAACGAGCGTTGAAGCATCCAATCACTTCATAAACTCCTACTACAACAATTCTCTATTTACATGTGGTGAAGAAAGATCCAACTAAACCTCGACTGGTGATTGTCTCGAGTGGGAGGTTCATCTCTTTCATCACTTTCATCAAGCAGTGGAGTTCTCTTGAACGGATTACGGGAGTTTAGTGCGTCTGTAGTTATCTCCTCTCTCTTGGGCCGGTGCATAAATAATTATGGTATCCATGAGGCTGTCTTCAATATGAAGCGGTCCAATCCCAAAAAGCAAGTTCGCATAGAAACGAGGCATCTCAAATTCCTTGAAGGTTGGTGCCTTCCGTGCAAAAATGTTGTTCCTTGTATCGTGATCATTTGTTTCTGCGATGGATCGCAGACTGTTCCAAAGCTCTAATAAACTCTGGTTCAATAATGATCGTATGCCATCAATGATAACAGTTGTAATCTCATATGTTATTCTATCGCAAAACTTTCTGAGTGGTTCATGGCTAGTTAGAAAACTTTCTAACCAAAAGAGTAAAACGGTGTAAAGGTGAACAAAATCGATTCCTAGCACATTGACTTTGGGCCAGATTGATCTAGGTTTCGGGATCAGCCGTCCCTTTCTAACTAGTACGTCTTCCATGGGTTGTTGTGTACTCAAAACTTCCTCTGATTGTCTTCCTTGACTTGAAGAATGTGTGGTATGGTAGCGCTGGAGTAAGAGTACTGGTCTCTGTATATTAGTGCGTAAAAAAACAAACGCAAGTTGGTTAATACCAATCTAACGACTGGAATGTCCACGAACCACTCAAAAACCTAGATCAGTACGTTAACTTCAAATCTACACATTTTAGATTATCAAGTACATTAAGCGCATATCTGCGCATTTTGGATTATCAAGTTACTGTTTGTTTAATCTCTGCTAAATATTAAGGTTTTAGTTTTAGTTTGATGTATTCTATCCACTGCCAACGGATTGACCAAAACCTTGGCCTAAGTTATGAATTTGGAGAAGGAGATGCAATCTTAATGGACCAATTAAAACCTTAAAGAGCCTCAAGTCCATAAACAAGGCAGGCACATCTAGGTCTAAAAACCCAAATATAAAAGCAGCATGAAAAGAAAAATAAACAAAGAACAAACAATTAGCAATTTCGAAAAAAAAAGCAATAAACAAAGAACAATGGAATTTCCTGATAAATACAACCACAGCAGATCATGATAGAACTAGAATCCACTTAAAAAATTACAAAAGGACACCATAAGCTTAGCAATAAGATAGAATGGTGATGCAAGCCACAAAATCTAACCAGAACGGTTAACCGGTCATGAGGCTGAGAGCGGTTCGAACCAAAACCGGACTAACCGATCAAGGACATTTTTTTTTACAAAAAAGACGGGTCAAAACCCCCCAAAAAAAATTAAAAAAAAAAAATAGCAAAACTTAGATTAAGTAAATACTGTCATATTACACATTTATCTTATAAAAAAAATTTGAAACAACTTTTTATATAATTTAATATTTGAATACTATGGAGATATGCAAGACAATTTATAATTTCACATAAATTCAATTGATGAAGTTACAAAGTCCAACTAACAATGGATGATGCAACAATATATGCTTCTATACGGTTTTAATATTGATATTGAAAAAGGTTGTTTTAATGTTGAAAAACCCTTTAATACGGTTTAGAAATGGATTTGAGAGCGTATTTTTTTATAGTATTATGTTCCCAATTTTTCGAAGGGATGTGAGTAAAGGTAGTAAGAGAGAGCACCTCATTTACTCAATAACTTGGTTAGGTGTGGGTCAAGGTGTTAAGTGCTGCTTCAAATGGCCAAATCGATTTTGAAATGGCCTAACCTCATTTAATCAGTAACCTTTTGAGTTGGGTTTAACATGAAAAAAAAAATATGTAAGATGGCAACTTTAAAATGTAGAATTACAATGCATATTTAAAAAAGAGTAATGATCCTATGAGACCCTCCCACACCCATGTGAGTAGGACCCCAAATGATCACCATCAAATTGGCATAGATCTCTAGAAAAGCCAACTCCCACACCCATGTGATAACTTTTCTGTGTCAAATTTGACGGTGATCCTTTGGGGTCCTACTCACATGGGTGTGGGAGGGTCTCATAGTGTCATTTCTCTTTAAAAAAAAAGAGGTTAATTTAATATCCATTTCAGCATGTGGAAACATGAGAGATGAGTAAAACACTTTTTAATTTCTACCTATTTTCTTCATAGATGCTAATAAACAGATTTAAGGAGTATGAAGTTGCAACAAATGATAGATAAACAAATAAAAAAACAAATTAGAAGAAAAGTCACAACCAAACAAGAAGTTGAGAACACAAACAACAGTAACATACACCAAAAATAACATTAAAAAAAACTTATCATATTCAACACAAAATAAATAATTTTATAAAAAAAAATATAACATTAAAAACAATCCAACACGATCACCAAAATATTTTTTCCTCATATTCATCACAAAAAAACATTTTTGAAAAAAAAATATACATTAAAAACAATCCAACAAGCTCACCAAAAATATATAAAATTAAAAAGAAAGAATGTTTTTTTTCTCATATTCATCACAAATAACATATTTTTATAAAAACAAAACATAATTTTATTAAAAAAAAAAATTAAGAACCCTAAAATCAAGCCAAAGAACAAAAAAATTTTAGAGTGAAAATCAACCCCAAATCTTTAATTTTTTAAACAAATTAACATGGGGATATGATATATACTTCAATTAAGATTCAAATGCCCCAAATTTCATGAAGATCCATTCACTATTGAGATCTTTCTTCAAAAATTGCGGATTTTTCACTTTACGAAAATTTCAAGAAAAAAACATAGGAAAAAAATTCGATATAAAAGCATTTAATCAATAGTAAATCAAAATAAATAGTTTATTTGATAAATGAGGCCTTAATGATCAAACTGCACTGAACAATTCGATAAAAATCAATCAATTGATAGATCAGAAATCAATTTGTTTAGATAAAAAATAGTTCTTCAAGCAGCAGTACTTCGTGCCCAAAAAAACCTCAAATCGTCATTGTTTTGGAAAAATTGGAATATGTAAACGTTGAATCCTTCAACAATGAATCAAAGCCCTCCATTTTTATGAAAATCTATGAGGTAATGAAGCTGCATTTGATAGAATAGCAGAAATTTCAAATTTTCAAAAATCCCCATTTCAATCAGCCAAGAACTCTTTTGTTTTTCGACTTTTGATTCAATAATCGATGATTTATATAAACTTTCCAATGTATAACATCAATAATTGACCAAAAAAAACAAGAAAACCAAAAAATGGAATTAAAAAACGTTGCAAAAGCTTTATTCATAGGTTATGTGAAAATAACAGGGCCTATGCCAAATAACGACCATTATTTGATGTGTTGAAAACAACGTTATATCGGGTGTTAAAACGGTAAACCGGACCGATTAGGAAAAACCGGCCGATTTAGAGTACATACCACCGGTTCGACCTCAAACCGACAGCTATGTGCCAGTTTTTTTTGGAGAACGGCTTCTATTTATTAGGACCACAAAACTGGCCTTAATCGGAGTCAGTACCGATCTAATCGGCCAGTTACGATTCGGGTCGGTCGGTTTTGCAAACACTGGCCGCTAGTGAGGAACTCTGCTCAGTACCAATAGCAGCAAGCACTTTTTGGAAATAGCTACAGAGGTCCAACCTTATCTTTTGATTACAGGTGTCACACCCCATTCTTGAATATTTCTCAACTCACTAACAATGGCCCCAATTTTGTATACAATATTTGTAACTGTAATCACCTAAGATCTGGGATGTATTTGCATATGTATACCACCAATGGCATTTTTGTAACTATGAATACATGTGTTTTACTTATTAACACAAGTTAACTACTCCCCCCCCCCCCCCCCCCCCCCCAAAAAAAAAAAAAAAAAGGTAAAGATCCACTGATAGTTGAAGCCATGATTGCATTTGTAAGTTGAGCAGTCATTCCATTGAAAATGACAAAAATTTTAAAGAAAAAGATGCGAAGTTTTAGTTGCATTTACATGTATGATTATCTTTTAGTCATTTATCACAGTGGTAAAATGACAATTTGACAACTACAAGCAGCTCTACTTTAAATAATTTGTATACAAGCATGCAGGTTTTAAGCACTTTACCAGCACCTCTCTAACCTTCCAATGTCAAAAGTACAGTTGGGATATGTCATTCTTTGGCTAAAAGTCCTAAGATTGAAACTTCGCAAAAAGAAACAACATAGCCCAAACATCCCTTGTTGACATCTAAGGGTAGAGGAGGCACTAGCAAACTGCTTGAAACAAAAATTCAAGCGTATAATATATCGCATACCCTAAATATAAAGATATCATAATGGTTATTACTAAAAAAAATTAAACTCACCAATTCGCTATATGACAGCAAAAGTTGTTCCCGATAATGCTCCTAGGGAAAAACACAAATATAAATATGTAAATAATTTAAACAGAGACAATACCTAAAACAAAACAAATAAGTTCAATCACCAAAAAAGTTAAAAAACATAAGAATTGTGAACTCTGTGGACAACAATAGCACCTACCAGAGAACATAACCTCTGATTGCAATTGAGAGGTTTCTGCCTCAAACAAGTGTTATCCAATATGAATTTCGAAACCCCAATAAGAGGCAATCCAGAGACTATAGAACATGTGGAGCCATTATGAAGATCCAAGGGTGTCATAAAGTCATAATATGACTTAGAGGACCATTGGGCCATATTTTTCCAGCTTGGGTATAGCAAATTGAGTGTTCAAAAGGGTTCAGATCTAGCACAAAGAATATGCAAATCCAAGCATCATTGACAAGGGATCGTCACTATTTAAATAAGATTATTCCTTAAGTGATTTATCCAAAGCTAGCATTTGAACATAAATATCAGTGGATCCAAACTAGGCCTAAATGTATTTCCAACAACTAGAACTAAGAGGTAATAATAACTTTCAGTATTTTTCTGCATAAAACAAACTTATAAGTTTGATTGACAAACAAAGAGCAAATGTAATACAAGGGAACACAACTTTACTATGATATTATGGGTAAAAAAAGTCAAGAGACTGTCATTCTTCTATTTGAATCCATCCCCTCCATTCTTACATAATGTGCAAAAGTACTTAATATTCTTCCAGAGAATCTAAGTTGACTTTACCTAAACAAAAGCACCAGCTGCCCAGAAAAAAAAAATTTGGTACAACATTTGACTTCTATAAAATGACAGGAAAGCTCACGGTAAACACTTGCTATAACTTCAATGTTCAATTTTTAAATAAATGATACTAAAAAGCAAACAAATATATTAGAAAATGGTATTTCACAGAATAAGACGAGAATAAAGAAAACAGATAAGATTATACAAAGCATGGCTCATATCAAGTGTAAGATAGGGAAGCATGGCTCATATCAAGTGTAAGATAGGGAGATCCATCATGGTGGGAAGCCCACCCCAAAAGAAGATACCAAGCCCATGAAAAGCAGCACCTTCAAGTAGTAATGAGCATCCAAAAACCCACTCCAGGCCTCTCTCTTTCTAATCATTGCCATCAATAAAAAAAATTACTCAAATAAATTAAGAAGGAAGGACTATTTTCATGAAATAACAATAAACTATTTTCTTGGAGCTATCAACCAACCATTCTTGCACATTCACAAATGCCAAAACCTAGGACAACATAACCAATATTTAAAATATTAGAGACTCAAACTTGAACTTGCCCAAGTCACTCAGACCCGGTAGGTTGTTCAGTCCAGATGATAAAGACCAAAAGAACGTGTCTTACAGAGTACCAGTCCCCCTTGTGTATTTCACCCAAATGCTCGAGTTCGAGCTCAATACCTTGTTTTCCAACACCACACAAAACAACCAAAAAATACGCATATAAACACAATGGAATCAATCTTTTTTTATGCAACAACCGACGATAAATTATATTGGCACATGATTAACGCGAACTATGTTGGATTGGAAAACTATTTTAGAGAATAGATCAATGGGAATGTATGAGAATTTTATTGTTCCCCATCCCTGTTCCTATTTGGGCATCTAGTTTGGGCTGCTGGAGGGTTTAGTATCCCAATCCAACAGCGGACAAAGGGAATGAGTAGAACTGGGAGTCTACTGGACACAGTTCAACTAGCGGAGACTCTTAGAACAGATGGAGTAAGAAGCCTCCAAGTTTGCGCATTATGGAGGCCATACTAACCCCAGCCTAGTTCTTTCCGGCGGTATACTCTAGCCTAATAAATCACTCTAGGAATGACATAAATTTTACATATTATACAGCATATAGATATGGAACTCTCAGAATTGGCACAATACCTACTGATTCCCAATCTGAACCGACAATTTCAAAATGTTTAAAGTGATGTTGTGTTGTTGTTTAACTCTGTTCCCCATGAAAAGCAAGGAAAAAGCTGATGACAACACATTGATTTTTTGAGTTTTTCAGCCTTTATGCTCATTAGGATAGAGCACTCAGAATAGTGAAACTCAACTCCTCAAAAGCTCACATCATCAAAACCTCATCATTTAACAAATCTATACTGCTGTGGAAGAGAATTCACTCCAAAACCTAATTGTCATGAGCGTGATTGAGAGCCCGTAAAAGTAATGTCGTGTTGTTATTTAACTCCATTCCTGGTGACAAACAGGAAAGAAGCTGATGACAACACAATGGTTTTTGAGTTTTTCAGCCTTAATGCCCATATTAAGTAAGAACATTAAGGATAGTGAAACTCAACATCTAAATAGTTCAAAAATACAAAATCTCCACAAATCTATACAACTTTACAATATAATTCTTTCCAAAACCTAACTGATCATTAAATCCAATCATCAATTTACCATCATACACGGAAAAAATAGCCTTTACAAAATAACCAGATAAAACAAATCCAGCACATTCAAGCTTTTTTTTTGTATATGATGAACAATATTAGAAGAGTTCGGAGTTAGTCATGAATCATGATAGACCAAATGGATTCAATATTACGTGCATTATCATCCGTACCATATCATAATCACATAAATTTCTGCTATTTCATCTTTCTCAGCCAGGCCAACAATTGGATGACTGCTACAAAATTTTTGCCTAATATCATATTTAAGTTGTTAAAAGTTGTCCAGGAAATAAGTCAAAGTACCTAAAAATATGACTA
This sequence comes from Amborella trichopoda, assembly GCF_054954075.1. Taxonomy (NCBI): domain Eukaryota; kingdom Viridiplantae; phylum Streptophyta; class Magnoliopsida; order Amborellales; family Amborellaceae; genus Amborella; species Amborella trichopoda. Next base: position 1,073,108 of record NC_142345.1, read on the forward strand.
TTGAATGAAAACAGAGAAGACTAAGAAAAAAACACAGGTATTGATGATTTGTTGACTTGGCTTTTAAGATTTACTTGGTGTCAACCATAGTTGCCGGGTGCGGGTGCGTTCCTGGGAGCAGAAGCGGGCTCGGGTCCGCAGAACTGTGCATTATTAGAAGCTCCTTATGGTTGGGATCGTCGTCTATACAATCCTATATTAAGGGAGCCCGATCCTTGTTACAGGGAAGCGCCATTCCATGGGGAAGGAATAGCAATAGTATATTTTAAGGGATCAAGAATGGTGCATGGGTTCACAGTACCATTGGCCACAAACTGAATCATTGCATATGAATCTTTGCCAAATAGAGAAAAAAACATATGCTGTGTCATACACTTGAGAACCGTGATTAGAACCTGCTGAGAACGCGGATCACAATATAGGGATCTTTTGTGATCTGCGTTCCATCCAAGATTCCCAGCTGGAACCGCATAATCGAGGTTCCGGAGTGGGTCCATGACCTTTCCAACAAAGTTCCAGCAACTATGGGGTCAACAGACTTGAAAAAGTATGTTCATGTTTGGATATTTCATCATAAATTACAATGGATGCATGCACAAATGGCTTTCACAATAGCCACATGTCAGATAGGTAAATAATCGATCTCTTTCATGTTATGCCAGGCCATTCAATAATGAAGCATAAACAAAAAAATACATTTTTCCATATCAAAGAAGACATTTCTGTGGCATGATTTCTGATTGTAAATCTGGGATGACTAGTGATGAAGCACAAAACTCTCAAAACACATGAACATGCAAGAGGGCGCACAAGCAAATGTGCAACAGAACACATAAACAAGAAAGATAAAATACCTGATATTGTCTATGTGCCACATCATACTGCTGGTAAATAACAAATAGTTGTGTTGGGATTTTATTTTTTTAGAAAGGTTAACTTTATAAATATTAAGTATAGGTCAACAAAATGTTGTGTTGTGATTTAACTCCACACTCATAAGAAAACAGAGAAGAAGCTGATAATCAACACGCTGATTTCTGAGTTCTTCAGCCTTGATGCCTATTTGAGAAGGGCCATCAAGGATAGTTGAACTCAGTTCCAATTCCAAGTAGTACAGTTCCATTGTTTAAACAAATAAATTTCAATTTTTCAATGAAGAGATCACTGGACATTTAGTGATGGAGCACAAAACTCTCAAAATACATGAACATGCAAGAGGGTGCACAAGAAAATGTGTATAAAAACACATAAACAAGAAAGATAAAATACCTAATATTGTCTATGTGCCACATCATACTGCTGGTAAAGAACAAAATGTTGTGTTGTGATTTAACTCCACACTCATAAGAAAATAGAGAAGAAGCTGAAAAACAACGCACTGATTTCTGAATTCTTCAACCTTGATGCCTATTTGAGAAGGGCCATCGAGGATAGTTCAACTCAGTTCCAATTCCAAGTAGTACAGTTCTATTGTTTAAACAAATAAATTTCAATTTTTCAATGAAGAGATCACTGGACATTTAGGTAGATTATCAATTGATTCATTGATTACCTTTAAGTAAATTATAGGTCTTGAAGCCATACAAAATATAATGATTATTATCTAGTAAACCGTCACTGCACATCCACTTCAAAAAATTGAAGCAAAAACATTTTAGAGATGTGCACTTCAATGTGCAGTAGCAACAACACAAATCCATAGACCACGCAACCCAACAAATAGAGCAACAGGACCTTGCCCAATGTTGATTTCCAAATTATTCAGCTTTAATGCCCATTGGACAAAAAACTAAAATAACAAATATAATGCAAAAGATTGATAACTCCCTTGAATCACATTTACAATACATCAAAGGCATTCCTTTCATAAAACTCGTGTAACAATACAAGTCCTAAGAAAAGAGAACAATTATACTAACACAGTGAGTATACACTCTCTATATTGCACCTAATATTAAGAATGGCCCTGAAGGACATCAGTGGGAAAATGAGATTACATAAAGGAGGAAATTGCAGTACTTCAAGATCACTGTACTGGATAGATAAGCAGATACAGAGTGAAAGACATGAGAATATACAGTTTGCAGTGATTCGGCCAATAAGCAAATAGATAAATGACATAATTACAGATTGAAAGTTGAATCAAACTTAATTTTTCTCTTTTGATGTGCAGACAAATTTCGATGCTTCACATATTAAAATAAGTAAGCAACTTAAATACAATGAAAAGTACTACAATGGAAGAAAGGGACTCCCTTTAACACAGTGAGGAGTTCATCATGAAAATTTAAAAAAAAAAAGATTACTATAACCAATGTTTTTCAAATGTGCACTGCATATTGTGTATGTGGACCCACATGTTGTGTTGTTATTCGACTCCATTCTTGTGTGGGGACAGAGAAGAAGGTGATGGCAACACATGAATTTATGAGTTCTTCAATCTTCATGCCCATCCAAAAGGGGCACAAGGAACTGTTTGAAACTTTTAACTCAATGCCCGGTTAAGACAGCAACACTTATTTCTCAACAAAACAAGCAGAACATTCATCAGCATTTTTCCACTGACAAAACTCCATACTGCTTGCACAACAATGGCCCCTTGTTAATAAAATAGGATGGGAAGAAAACCAATTTAAAAAAAAAAAAACGGTTGTAAATCAGTCAAAATATCCCCTTTGTCGTAGAAAGTAAAACAAGCCAAACAATTATCTTTATGAAAATTTAAAGGCACACAATTGCGTATAAATCATAAACCTGGGCATAAATGACAGTGAGATATACAAAGAGCATAAGTAGTTATAGCACGACAACAGAGATATGAAATAAAACAGTTAATCATTACAACAAATCAATAATGGAGAGCTTGGATACATATAATCTGCCGTGATGCAATCAAGTCACCTGTTTCTGAGCCAGCTTCTGATGTGCTTTGTCGCGAATCCCATTCATGCTGCTCAAAACACCCAAATCCATTGATGGCAAGTACCTGGTACCACAAAATCACTGTAAAAAGCTTAATCCCTCCACGAATGCCAATGAAAACCCCAACTCCATAATCAACAACCATGGAAGCCATAATGGCTGAGGCCCTGACCATATATCCCTAATGTTGTAATCACCTGCACGAGAGGTAAGCGTTCACCAATGATGAAGCAAGAGATCGGCCATTAGAAGATGCAGAGCTCCATTTCTGCTTCTGAGAAACGATTGTGGACCATTGGTTCCGGATGTTTCTCTGAGCTGCTGGTCTCCATAGCCTGATCTGAACAGGAGTTTCAGACCTAAGGTTGGAGCAAGGATTACGGCTCCAAATCAAGCTTGAGCTAGAACCAGAGATAGGGTTAGGCTTGGGGTTTGGGCTCGACGCCGAAGATGAAGCAGGAATGGAGATTAGGGTTTGCATTTGTGTCCGCTCCTTTGCTTCTGGTTTCAGGCTTTTGTTCATTATATAGTACGTTTCCCGCGCTTTGTGAATGGGGTTTTAATGCACGGTCCAGATTAACCTTGAGCGTTTGATCGACGGTTTGAATTGCTATGCAAAATAAGACCAAAATGGCCCCCTACGATTGCACCAACAAGGCGAGACTAACGTGTAGTCTGTTTATAATAAAAGAGGAAAATGATTTGATAGGGCTGCAGCCCTATCAAAATAAGTAAAGCCTCACTCCATAACTCATCTAAAATTGAATTCAAACATTGAAAAAGCTTTAATTCGAGTTAACATTATGGTTGTAAAAACAAAATGAGGATTTCAAGTTATAAAAATAGTATATATTTTAAAAAATTATTTAAATCATATATATATTTTTTAAAAATAAATGTTCATAGATCCGCAATATCTATATCATTTTTTGAATTTCAAAATTGATTGTCCATGTTGAAAATTTATTTTAGAGCCATCATGGAGATTTATGTTGCCGAAAGTGCTTTTGGGATGTGGATTTGAGGTGAGGCTTTGTTTTGTTTTCATAAAGCATGGGCCTTATAAAAACTTCATCCAATAAAAACATGCTGCTGTTTGGGTACTTGGGGATGTAGTAGTCACGGGGCACAAAGTCTAAAATAAATTTTAAGAATATTACAACACACTTAATTTGTCCGATTTCACATCAAATAGCTAATAAATTTATTTTTTTTTCGACTAATGGACTGACAATAGATTACAGACATACTTAACGGATTATAAAATACAATAATTTAAAAAATTTGACCAAGATATCCTGAAACATCCAAAATATTTATTTTTTCCAAAATCCTTCTTTTATGCTCTTTGGGTGCCATGGTTGTGGACATCCAAAATTTCAAATTAAATTGTATTTGTAGAAAATTAATAATAAAACATTATAAACAATCACGCTGGCATTCCCTTTTTTTAATATGTGATATTGGGAGGGTGCTTGTGCACTCTTCAACTGTCCATATACTTTTCATTTGGGTTATTTATTTATGTGCACGTATCTCTAGCATGTCATAAAAAATTAAAGTTAAGTGAATTTATAAAGAATAAAAAATCGAATAATGTCCATATGTGTAGTCGGTCGTCGATCTAACTTCAAAATTTTAAGTCCAATTGATTTGTAGATGATGATAAATAACAATAACTATAGACGCTACCCGTGCACATTTGTTGTCACATATATCGACATCATAATGTCTTAAGTTCTATTCTTACTAGAGGTAAGAGAATCTAACTACATTAAACTACCCACAAAAAATATTATATATGTACATGTATTATTGGCTTGTTGACATCGTAATGTCTTAAATTCCAATCCTACTAGAAGTAAGGACTCCAACTGCACTAAACTACCCACAAAAAATATTATATGCATTTACATGTATTATTGGCTTAGATAGTAGACTAACAAAAACATTTTTCTTTCAATAAATTAGAAAGAAGTATACAAAAATAAATATTGATCAATACCAACATTTTTTGAATTTTATCTTAATCTTGCATATGCAGGTAAACTTTATTTATAAGGAACATTGCAAATATATTTAAATGATGGAAATAAGTGTTTGTAGATGAAAATTCAATATATTTGTTCATTAAAATATAACAATTTGTAATTAACTTAAAGGAAACATAGAACACTTCGAATTGTATTGAAATAGAATAATGTAACTAACTAAAATTGGGAATTGAGACATTCAAAAATATTAATAAGATGTACTAAACTAAGTCTACACTGAAGAGCACGACATCATCTGCAAAAGAGATTGCAAAGGAATCATCCACACTTGTTAAGGAAAACCAAGACAATCATATCTAACTAGCAGTACATGCTTATTCTGAAAATTTATCTATTCGCATCTATTTGTGTGTCGAATGAAAATCCAGATGAATGATTTGTTGGGTGGGACCTCTACGTTTTCAAGTCATGACAAGTATATTATTCAATGACTTTTATCGTGTATCCACGAAAACAATTAATCGAAACATTGTTTTCCATCTGCGCATATTTTATTTTTTCAGGATAGAGAGCCAAGATTCATGTAGCCGATTCCAATTAATCAGAAAAAAACTAAAAAAATGATCCACTTTGCTTTTGCAACCATACCAAAATATTTATGATATTTAACTTGCTTGATTATCAATGATTTTTATTTTCAGTCAAACTTTATTGCTTTGATTTACTATATTGAAACCAAATTAATGCTGAAGAATTATATCCAAATGCATAATAAAATGATTATTTATATTTTTTACATAATCTCAAAGAATCACATGTCAAATTTCACAATTGATGGTTACGAGTGGCTATAACAATGTTACAGTAAATGTCAAATATTTTTATTGGATAATTTGTAATTTGAATATGTGAAGCCTGTGCACAGTTGTGCACCAGTATAATGGGAATGTATATAAGGAAATATATATATATATATATATATATATATTAATATGAGGAGGAAGCAATCACTATTGACCAGTGTTTAAAAAAATGCCGAGTAGAACCGGACTCGGGATTCGTCATGGACGAATCGAATCGGCGAAAAAAATGGGAATCGTCCGATTCTAGAGAGAACCGGACGATTTCTGCACAGTGACTCGCCGATTCACTGTACGGAATCGGCGAGTCCTGTACGGTTTTTTTTTTTTTTTTTTTTTTGTAATCCATGATAGATTTTTTTGTAATACTTGATCGATTTTTTTGTAATCCATGATCGAATTGTTTTTTTTTTTTTTTGTAATCCATGATCGAATTTTTTGTTTTTTTTGTAACCCATGATAGAATTTTTTGTAATCCATGAGCGAATTTTTTATAATCCATGATCGAAATGTTTGTTTTTATTTCTTGTAATCCATGATCGAATTTTTTTTTTTTGTTTTTTTTTTGTAACCCATGATAGAATTTTTTGTAATCCATGATCGAATGTTTTGTAATCCATGATCGAAATGTTTGTTTTTTTTTTGTAATCCATGATCAAAATGTTTGTTTTTTTTTTTGTAATCCATGATCGAATATTTTGTTTTTTGTTTTTTTTGTAACCCATGCTAGAGTTTTTTGTAATCCATGATTGAATTTTTTGTAATCCACAATCGAATTGTTTTTTTCTTTTTTTGTAATCCACGATCGAATTTTTTGTTTTTTTTTGTTTGTTTTTTTTTGTAATCCATGATCGAATTTTATGTAATCCATGATCGAATTTTTTGTAATCCATGATTGAATTTTTTTGAAAATTTGTGATTTTTTTTTTTTAATCCATGATCGAATTTTTTTTTGTAATCCATGATAGAATTTTTTGAAAATTTGTGATTTATTTTTTTTAATCCATGATCGAATTTTTTTTTTTAATCCATGATCGATTTTTTTGAAAATTTGTTATTTTTTTTTGCTAATCCATATTATTCAAAGAGAAAATGAGAGAGATGATGATTCTGATGCCACCCCTATCCCAGCCATATTATTCACATATCGAGTCCCAACAGCAACAGTGTAGGGATGAGCACGACAGTGCAGGTGAGCATGAAGGATGGACAATATTTCGGGATTTTAGATTGGGAACACAACAAAACACTAACACTTAGGGATTTGGGAATAGTCAGACGCCTGCTAATATCGATGATTCGTTTTTAGATCGAATCAATGAATTGTTAAATGAATTCAATCAATGGCACCAACGTGACCAAGAAGAACAATAGCGTCGTCTATCATTTTATTTTTAAATCATATGTTACTAATTTTATGCTTTATTGTAGTCCATGTATGTCGATATACTTATTCTATGATAATTCTATATTTATCCTTTTGTATGATGTAAATTAAATGCTGAATAGCGGTTCATGCAGGGAAAGAACATATCAATATTCGCATATTCATTAAAAAACATGAAAATTCTTAATGGAGTACCCTCATTTCTTATTGAATTCCTAAAAAACAATATTTATAATGAATTTTAATAATTTTTTTGGATTTTTTTTAAGCTTTATTATGACCGATTCACCCGATTCCCGATCCGGATCGCCGATCCGGATCGGTTTTTTGGGAACCCGATCCGGGTCACCGATCCGTTTTTTAAACCATTGCTATTGACCGTTGACTGTGAAATCGGGTGATTGAGAATGTGTCTTGAAAATAAAATTTCTCCAATATTGTGACTCGTTTCAATCTATTAGATTTCATATTCAGTGGGTAAAAATGATTATGATTTTATTGTATCAAAAGTAATTGGTCTCATACTATACAATTACTCAGTATAATACATTAGAAAAAACACATGATAAGACCATTCGTTTTTTGCACAAGGAGGTCACAATTACTTTTACTTTTAAAGGCGGGCCTTCAAACCAACCATTGACTATTAGGCGAATCACCTCCATTCCGTTATATTCGTGGTGAATGTGGTCTTTCATTTTTTTTGAGTTAGTAAGTAGGGAGGGGCCCCTACCCTTGGTAGGAATTGAGCCAAGGATGTAGTCTTGCAAATCGTTAAGCCCTAACAAATTAAAGACATGGTGAATGTGGTATTTCATTAATATGTTTCGTGAAGGCTTTCCCTTTGTTCCGGTCGTTCATTGTAGCAAGTTGTAGGAAATACTCATGTTGTGAGAGAAGCTTTGCAACCTTCATTTGTCTGTCTTTCCACCGGGGTCCTCGTCTTTAGGATATTTTATTGTGATAACGGTAAATATAATAGAACTATACATATTTTTTTGAAAAAAATTAAAAATAATTACCCATGTACGATTACCAATTTAACACTTTACCCATATCTTATAATGCAATTTCAAAATTGCTCGTGGTATTAGTCGTAATAGTTCAAAAGGATAAATTATTAAATAATTCATCTCACATGGACATTTTGATAAATTTATTATTGCTTTTATTTGGAGCATATACATATCCAAATTATGGAGTCCATCGGATTTGCATAAATCTTATAAAATTCCAAAACTCAACGCCAACCGTCCAAATCTCCAAAAATCAATCTGAACCGTCCAGCCTGCTGGCCCGCCCATAATGTTGTATAGGCCGGGCGGTTCACAAACACATTTTGCATATATAACGGAGGAAGGGAGAGAGAGAGAGAGAGAGGGAGGGAGAAAGGAGGTCGTGAAGAGGGAGATTCGAGAGAGAGGGGGGGGGGGTTCGTAGAGAGAGAAAGAGTACGTAAGTGGATCGATATTTCAGAAGAGAGATAAAGTTTAGAGAGAGAAAGGCAGAAGAAGAGAGAGAATGTCTCATTCTGGTGGCGCGGACCCTCGCATGCCCTCTGCTTCCAAGCCCTATGCCTCCTCTCCCATCTCTGCAACTGATCTCCCTGCTGATTACTCTGGTTTTTTCGCCATCGCTTTCGGAATTGTGGGCTTGATGCTTAGGGTAATTACTTATCTCTTTGGATCCCGTATTTCACAAAATTTTCATGCTGAAAATAGATCAGATATGAATGGTAATTTTCTGAACAAATATAGGGAGAGAGAGATATAGATCACGGATAAAATATTTTATGAAGAATAACATCATTCTATTGTTTTTTTTGATTCGTTATTACCGAAGGTTATTTTTTATTTTTTACGTGCTCACACTTATGGTTGCTGCTATTTTAGTTGAATTTAGGGCGGCGAATTTACTCTGTGGCCTCAGGTTTCTTTTAATTTTATTTTACTCTGAGCTTTGCTTGATTCGACTGGATTAGTGCTGAATAGTGAGCTGAACTTCTCATCTCAATTTTAGTGAAAAATTTATGTTTGGTAAACTCAATCTTGGTGTTTCTTTATCATGCATTGAATTTGGGAAAAAAACGATTATACTTGATTTATAAGGGACCATTTTTTATTACAGTTGTTAGTCCGGGATCAGAATCTTAGAATTAGTAGAAATTATAACATGTGGTCTATTGGGGATCATTTAGGTTAAATTTTACTACTCCATTTACCCATGATTTTTCTGGCCTTTCACCTTTTCATTACAAGGTTGATTTGCTAGGCTTTGGCTCGGGACTAGGGCCGTGCCTGAGCTGAGCAACTCAGGTAAGTCAGTGTGGAAGCACCCTAGTAGTGTACCAGACCAAAAAAGGGCTAAAAAACAAAAAAATAAATTGTGAGAGATTAAAAAGGTAAAAATCAAATTAAACTATGAACAACACTGAAAGTCCAAAAAGATGGAAAAAAGTATATAGAAAATTGAATTTGGAAAAGCATTATTTATTACAGTAAGCAATTCAAAAAAATCTAAAAAAGTAGAAGATAAAAAAATATAGCATATGATAAGAAAATCTCACAAATCACCATAAAAAGATCTACATCATATATAAAATATATGTACATTGATTTACTTAAAATATTTTTGATGGGTTTTTTATTCTTTTTATATAATCCGAGTTTGTACCTAGGAACTCATCTCGGGAAGTTGCCAAGTCTGTGCAACACGGCTGTGTCCGAGATGACTCAACCAAGCGTGTTTCATTATCATCTTTTAGTTGGAGTGCATATTGATTTACTGCTTCAATTGATTGATGCAAATTTATAGTGCATATTCTAGTTCTTTGCATTGATTTGACGTGCGGTGTTCTGTATATTACATGCTAGGGATGCCTTTTACTCGATAATTAATTAATTTATTTCATTTAATCAATAATATATTTATATATATATATATATTAACTTTTGCTGATAAAAAATAGTCTTTGAGGGCACTTGAAATTTGGATTCTATTCCTTACATAACAAAGAAAAAAAAGAAGAGAATGTTGTTATTTGAGATCTATACACATGGTATGCTTCTTTATTTCATTGGCTTCTTATTTCTCTTGTGGTTGGTGCTCTGATGTTTTCTCAGTACAAGCTCTGTTCGTGGTTGGCTATCATTTGCTGTGCCCAATCTCTGGCCAACATGAGAAATGTTGAGAATGACCTCAAGCAAGTAGTAATGGCAATGACGTAAGTACAACTACTTATTTGGCTGCTCTCTATTGCTCTTCCAAATCTTGAAGCTTGCATTGAATGATTGTAATTTTTGTTTGCTATTCCTTTTGGTGGACTTGAGTTTGGTAGCTCGGGAGGACGCATTAAAAGTTATGCATGCATTAAATGATTATTTCGTGAATGGTGATGATTTTGTTTGAATTTACTATGAATGGCATGCAAAATTCTATGGTGTCCTTAGTTCTGAATTGTCACATCCATTTTGTTCGTCCTTTTCTTTTTATTTTTTTTCCAGGGATGGGGTAATCCAGGAATTGAAATTATTCTTTGTAATCATGGATCTCAATGTCACAAAATTTGTATGCATAAATCATCATTAGCATCCATGATGTAGGAAACTGGATAAGGTGTGAATTATATGAGGGACAATTGGCACATGGGTATAGCTATTTTACTTCTTGGTTCCAGTCATTCACAAAATTTGTACAATTTTCATTATTTTTTTAGGGTTCAATTCTGGATGTGTATTGACTGCTTGGATTGCAAGTTTTGAGGGCTTGTGTTGGGTGGCTCCCTTGTGTATGTTTTAGGGTAACACTAGCCAAAAACCTCTAGCCATTGTTTGATGGTTATGCCCGCAGACCTCCAAAGGCTATATACCCTGCCTCAACATCCATGCAAATACCTCTTGCCTTTTCTAGGCCACTGCTCTCTCCCCTATGCGCATTGATTTTTAGGTTTTTTACCTGCAATCTTATTAGATAATGATCAAATTACTCATCAAAATAATGAAATAAATTTGGTTAACTTTATCAAAAATAGAAATAAAAAAATAATGAAACAAGTGTGTAAACAAGATAAACACATATCCATGTACATGCATAATCTTTGAGTCTCCCTCAGGGAGTGTTTGTTTTGTGGATGAGGGGGCTGCCAAAGCCCCCTCTTCCACAAAGCTTGGGAGCCACTGCTCCTTGGGTTACCATTGAATTGGCGGCCTCCAAAAAAAAATCAATTGACACTGTTTCTTAAGGCCGCTCGAAGCAAAGGCTTCCAAATAGATCTGCTCTTCCACTTCCATGTAACAAGTGTTTGTGGAAACCGCAACTTCCACAAAACAAACCCTTCATCTTGCTTCAAGCTTTCTTTGGATGACCCCAAAGGGCTATCAAGCATTCTCTCACTAGTTTGGTAAATGCCCCATATAATAGAGAAATTTAGAAAATAAAAGTTTTTTGTAAAAAGAAAAGAAAACAAAAGATCAATCACAATTTTTTGAATAATATTTATATAGAAAGTTAACATATTATGCTTGCAAATAAATTTACTCAAATGAAAATTTGAGAGGAATGGCTTGTATTTATTTATTTTACTTCAGGCTTCTCAACTTAAGTCGTTCACAATAGTATACTAAAGGTCTTTATTTGATTTTACATTGTATTCGATATTTAAGGATATTATTTTGGTCAAATCTTACACAAGTTCTGCCCTTTTCTTCACATATCCTCCTTCATTTCAATTTGAAAAAACAAATATGAGGTAAAGAGAACAAATAAATATAGCAATATCAGAAGAGTAAAAGATAGAGATGGGGAGGGAGATCATTTTCTTTCTTGTACTGTTTCTTGAAAAGATGGTTGGTCAAATTCCCAACAACCATTTGTTGCATAAGTTGGATAGGCTACTTCTATATTAAATGCAATTCATGGCAATATTGAATTTAAAACTTTCTCTTTTGATTGGTGCAGTTTTTGTTTGGAAAAGGGTACATAGGAATGGAACTTGAGACATTGGGCTATGAAAACCAAGCCTCAACCGTTTTGACCCAAGCCCGATTCCTTGATTGATTGGTGCAGTTTTAAGAATCTCTTTCCCTTTGAAATGTTTTCGGATCATAAATTTGAATAATTATTGTTTTATTTTTTCATTTGGAAGAATTTAGGTGTGGCACGAATAGGTAATAAGATAAGAGAGAGTAGACTTAGGTGGGCTGGCCATGTATGGCGCCGACTAAGTACAACACCTGTTAGGAGGTGCGAGTTAGTCCAAGTGGAAGGACTTAAAGGGGCAAGGGATAGGCCCAAAAGGACGTGGTTGGAAGTAGTTCGGAAAGATATGGGGACTTATGGCCTCACTGAGGATATGGCCTTTAATAGAGCAGAATGGTGGATCAGGATTCGTGTAGCCGACCCCAATTAATTGGGAAAAAAGCTATGATGATAATGGTGATTCTTTTCTTTTTTATTAATAATCATTTCTTGCGTCATTTTTATAAACTTGCATTTATGATTGCTGTCTTTTAAAAATATAAATACTATTGGTGTGTTGGCCTATTTATTGACCCTTATTGGGTTGTGCTTGTGCTCCCCCAACACGGGATTGCATCTGGGCACAATCCCGCTCTAGGAGCACAAGCTGGGCGTGATCACATGATCTCATTCTTGGGGTGGGATCCCCCACTCCATGTTAGGAATGGTAACTAAGCCAAAACCATGGGTTCAGTGTGCAATCATACCAAACTTTGATGGCTTCAATGTTCAACTTTATCCTGTATATATCACAATTCATGGGAGCATATGCGTGCTTAGCACATAATGGTCATGATGATGATTTTATCACTAAGTAGGACAAGTATTACATATGGCATTAGTTTTTGGTCACATGCGATGAGGTTTTGGTCACAAGGCTTTTGGAGGGGTATTGTCCATCAAAACATTATACATATAGGAACTTACTTGTCCACAACCTGTGTGATGCACATGCTTGGCCTAGCAATTATATATTAGTTTTCGAATACCTTGTTTTAAATGTTAAAACTATTAATACAAAATAAATGTATGACACTCTTTATCCATTATTTTCATTTAATTTGAGAATTTGTCTTCATCCTATCCATGCAAATAAACCTTATTTATTAAAACTCTATCATATAGTGATGAGTTATTTCTATGTCCTTTATTTCAAATGATTAAAAAATAAAAAATAAAAATTCATTGCTAGAATAAAAAAATAAGGAAGTGCTTAAGTTTACATAAATTGAACATTGTAAATCAAAAAAATAAGAAAATTTGTTTTAATCCTATACATTCAAGGAAACCATAATAAGGAGAGGATTCCTAGTTTGTAAGGAGAGAGAGGGATACACGAGGGAACATTATTTATTGGGACTCTTATAAACAAGGAGGGTTCCCTACTTTGTATTGAGAGAGACAAAGATCTAAAGGTTATAAAACAAAATGAATGTTTCAAATTGCATGATTATGATGGTATATATTATTTTTCAAATCTCTTATTTTGAACATTAAAATTTTTTATAAAAAACAAAAAATAAAAAGTATTGGGAAGTGATTTTATGCAACGGTTGTATCATAGTATAATGCAACCACACTTTTAGATAATCATATTTGTGGTATTTGTACGACCCAAAATTTGGCACACACACTTTCTTCATCTCAATAAATCAATCCCAAAAAATGAGTTCAAATTGAACCTAGATATGGTCAAAATGAGTCGCCTCCAACAACGAATCTAGACCATTCATTTGGTGAATTTCAAGATCTTAGCCTTTACAAACGCAAAACCATTTTTTTCTTTTTTAACATTGTTCATCTAATGATAATAAAGCCATCTAAAAAATTTGGAAAAGAAAAAAATCCTTCTAAGGCTTAGATCTAAGCGTCTTATCAAAATGGACGGTTTATGTTAACTGGGCTAGAAAAATACTTTCCAGGTTCCTTTTTTAAATTGTGATTGTTCATTAGAATGAAAATAGTGCATATTTCAAATTTTGATTCAAACAAATGGCCCTAACATGGTTTTTGAAGATTGTTGCAATATACTATGATACAACCATTGCATGAAATCACTGCCCAAAAGTACTACATTCATTGTTCTTAATGTCCACTAAAAAAAAGGAAAGGGATTGGGGTTGTGGTGGTAGCATCCCCACACCTAGTTACCACATCGTGGTATCCATTCCTACCGTTGACAACACCAATTAACACCTTCAAAATGTAACTCCCTAATCTATTGAAAAAACGGGTAGGGGCCTATCTTCACCATTGAATTACCAAAAAAAAAAAAAGTCCACTAAAAAATAGAAATTAAGGGTATCCAGATAATTTGAGATTTTATTTTCATCCTATACATATAAATGAACTTTAAATTTAGCTCTATTTTGTAAATATACAGTATTTTTCAAGGAAAAGTTTTTTGTGACTCCACTGACTCAGGTGTTTGCTTTGGTTTTAAAGGGTTCTAGGACCTGAAATGCATCCCAAATCTCTGTGAGTCCATTTGAGACTCAAATTCATGAATTATGAGCTTCTAAAGTAGTGTAGATTTGATGATTTTGGAAAATTGAAAGGAATGGTCCAAAACAAAGGATGGATCATTTAATGCTCACATTTTTTCCATATTCATGATCTGGGGCACATGTAAACCATACCCATTTTTCAATACCTTATTTTAATGGACAAAAACAATAATAATAAAAATTCATCATTAAAACTAGAAAATAAATAATTATTTCTTAGTTTTACTTAAATTTAAAAATAGCCTAGAACTTTAGGAAATTTATTTTAATCCTATACATGCAAGAAAGCCTTAATAATGAGCCTGCTTTGTATGGAAAGAGAAATATATGTAAGGAAACCTTGTACGTTGGGACTCCTACATGCAAGGAGAAATTCCTACTTTGTAAGGAGCGAGACAAATACTAAAGGCTATCATGAATGGTTAATATTGGATGATAATGATAGTCAAATGAATGTCACAAGAAATTTGGTATGCGGTACAGATAAAAAAAGAAGCCAGCCCATTAAAAAACATGAAAAAAGATCCTGTATTGCCAAAGGCAGTCATCATTCATCAATTCTTAATTTTAACTCTTAGATATGCGTATAAGAGAGAGAGAGAGAGAGAGAGAGAGAGAGAAAGAGAGAGAGAGAGAGAGAGAGAGAGAGAGAGAGAGAGAGAGAGAGAGAGAGAGAGAATTTGTTGGTTCCCAAAAAAATTCTGGATGACTCATAGTTCTTTTCTGAAGCATAGAATAATGGGCTGGCAAATGCACATACATGTATTTTTTTGTGTATCACACATGCTAATGCGCATGGGCTTGTGTTAAATTTTAACTAGTAGTTGCCCCCTAATGGTATCTTTTTTCTTTTTCTAGGTTTGCTATTATGGGGTTAGTGACTCATTACACTGGGGCATCTCGGCAGGCTTCAACACAAAGTTGAACATGTAATTTTTTTTCCATCTTTCTCGATGAGGGGATTTAATGGTGTTTGTTTTGTGCGTGCTGGATTTAAGAAACTAGCCAGATATTTGTGTGGATCATGGTGTTGAAATGTTTGATTTGGCTACTACATCTTCTTTCGTGTGGTGTTGATCTTAGTCATATTTATTTTAGTGTTTCATTATCATGCGATCTTGCATGTTCTGTTACGTAGGAAAGTAGTTTTGATGGTTTGCGATTTCATTTTGTGTTTTTCATTATCATGTGATCTTGCATATTCTGTTACACAGGAAACTAGTTTTGATGGTTTGCAATTTCATTTCGTGTACTGACTAATTGAATCTTATGGCTTTGTCGAGTCTTAAACTTTTGCTTTCAAACTATTGTTTGTTTGAATTGAGAAAAGGGATCGTATATTATAAGATCATTTACCTTTGATACAAGAAGGGCATAACCACTCATTGTTGTTTGATATGAAATCAAGCGGCCAGAGGTATGTCACATAATTCAATACAATTTTTTTTAATAGCACACTCTCAACCATCTAATTTCAATTCGAACGGCTAAAGGTGATTGTGACCTCCTTGTACCCTACATAAACGGTCATGTGCATACCTTTTTTTTTTTGTAAAGCTTGAAACTTGAAGAGTAGATAAGGCCATAGCTCCATTTAATAGACCCTTCCATCTCCATTCTTCCTTTCCTACCATGCTGGGTTATTCTCTCTTAAACCTTCCCACTCCTCTCTTTGTTTGGAAGGTGTTTCATTTCTTCGAAAGGGCCCATGGCTTCACCTAATAGACCCTTCCATCTCCTTTCTTCCTTTTCTACCATGCTGGGTTATTCTCTCTTAAACCTTCCCACTCCTCTCTTTGTTTGGAAGGTGTTTCATTTCTTCGAAAGGGCACATGGCTCCATTTAATAGACCCTTCCATCTCCTTTCTTCCTTTTCTACCATGCTGGGTTATTCTATCTTAAACCTTCCCACTCCTCTTTGGTTTGGAAGGTGTTTCATTTCTTTGAAAAGGGCACTGCTCTATCTTACTTTATAATATAACACTTCTATCATCGATCCCCACTTTACCCACATCATCTCTGTGAAGCCCACATGCATCATCTCTGTGCATGTGTATGCGCCCGCTCATTTTTGATATCTCTCTCTCTAGCATCTTTTTCTTGCCTGCCTTACTACACCTATCAAATTGAAATTGTTTTTTCTCATTTGTTTATCGCATTCATCACAAATTGGGTTTTATATAGCGGATTGAGGGCATGCATATATTTGCATTTGAACTATTAGAAAATATCGTAAGTCACGCTTGCACACTTTCTAGTTTTTCTCTCTGATTTAAAACTCGCCCAAGTCCAACTTGGATTTGCCCAAGTTACTTAGACTTGGCAGCTTGCAGAGCGATGAAGAAAAACCTGGGGAATCGCCCAAGCCTCTTCGGTTCCCAATGTTTTTTTGAGTCTTACTAGGCTGTGTCTCACTAGGACTCTGCCAACTCTCACTAGGACTTAGCTGAGTTGAGTTGCCTGACTTAGGTTTGGGATCCGAGAGATTCCTGACCCATGTCCATGCTTTCAAACTCCGCTTTTTATGTAATGGATGGGCTGAATGCAGGGATTTGGCAAAATTCTGCTAAAGGAAACTACTAAGTGAGGTCTATTCCATTGTTCAAGTGTCCCTATTGCGCTAGCAGATGGATATACATGTGATTTTTCGGTATCACACACACATGACACGCATGAATGCGCATGTGTAATTGCTAGTTGTGCTGATGATACCTAATTTATTTATTTGTTTATTTTCCAGGTTTGGCCTTGTGGGGTTTAGACACACTACACAGGGGAATCTTGGCAGCTTCAACACAATGTTGAAACATGTAAAAGCATTTTCTGTCTTTCTCAGTGAGGGGATTTCATGGTTTTTTTTCCGTGAGGTGTAGGGTTTAAGAAACCAGCCAGATATTTGTGAGGAAATTGTTTGAGGCCACAACTCCATGTAATAGTCCCTTACATCTTCATAATTTTCCATTTCTCCCATGTCAAGTTACTCTCTTGGAAACTTTTTCACAAGTATTTTTATTTGGGTGGCACAACTCTTATCTTGCTTTACAGTATAACATCTTCGATCATCAACCCCCCACCTCACTCACATCATCCCTGTATAGCTCACATGTGTCATCTCTGCACTGTCCTTATTTTTGCTCTCTCTCCCTCTGTCTGTGTGTTTCTCTCTCAGACACACACATTGTAGCTCCATTGTCTTTTCCTGCCTCCTGTCAAATTTAACTTGTTTTTTTCATTAGTTCATTGCATTCATCAATGGTTGGGTTTTATATAGCATACTGGGGACGTGCAAACACTTGCATCTGATAAAATTCTGAACTATATCACGACGTTGCTAGCGCAATTTATAATTTTTCTGTAATGGATAAGGTGGATGCTGTGATTTGGGTAAAAGCTTTGTTCAAGGAAACTAGAAGGTGAGGTGTAATCCATTATTAAAATGTTGTATTTTGAATATTGGAGAGAAGATTCTGGTTAAGGCATATTTAGTAAATGATAATATTAATGATGATGATGACAACAATGACGATGGTGGTGCTAAGGAGATGGAGGTGAAGGATCCACGCATTCACAGAATGGAAAAGAATCACAGCTTTCCTTTCATCGCTTCAATAAAACTGGTGAGGTTCTTCATAGAAGATCCCTTAGCGGCACTCTGAATGGCTTGCTCCTTGAGTTTCGAAACCTATGTCTCATTGCGTCATCGCCCAACACTTCCTCTACCTTTCTTCTTATCTCATTTGTAGAGAAAATCCCATTCTCATTAACTCCTGTTGAAAAATTGGTCTGTAAAATAAGGCCAGCATATCAAGGGCACACCATTGCTCAACCCCTCTAATGTTGAGTTCCAACCACAGTGGGTCACAAAACAAGCTATAGAGGGATGGGCCAACACCTCCTTTTGTGGGCACCAGCACCCCCACCCTATCTAAGAATCCCTTAGGGTAAGCTGCTTCTGACTTGTCGACAAGGCCAGGGCGAGCTGCCCATAGGAATGGCCTACCCAAACTCTCGAGTGCAAGATAAAGCTCTTGAAATTGATGTTTATCAAAGAGGGTGAAGCTCCCGAATGACACATGGATGACTGAACATTCACGCTGTTGCGTAAGCCACTCAAGAGTGGTTTCATCCTCTGTCCAAAAGGAAGTTGGTTCCCTGTGATGACCACTTGAGAATAGGGGACCAATAGGTAGGATGTCAGGGAAAGAGTCATAGGTTGAGGATTCAACTTTGTAGAAAGAGTTGCACACGATCCATTTGACACCTTTGACGTTCTCCATGCATCGGCTGGTATATTGAAACTTGAAAGGTGGCTTTGTTTTCTGCAGGATCTTCAACATGAAGCCTAGGAACGTCCCTCGGGTCTATGGAGGGCATGTTTGGGGCAAGTTGGATCATACTCGTCTCGCGTAATTCACCTGTGATAGAAACTTCAGGAATATAATCTGTACTATATTATAAGTCATGGTGAGTATATGTGATTGTGTGTTCGAAATGCACATGCTTACCACACTTAAATAAACACCTCTTGGAGTCCTCATAGATATAAACAACAGTGCCCTAATAGATATGGTCTAAAATAAATGCCTTAAGAGTCCTCATGGTGATGGATATTAAAAATGTAGTATATAACATTCTACACAAGCTAGGGCTGCTGTTAAAAATCAAATTTCCTCCTAATAGACTATGAAAATAGGATGCTTTCATTGCACAAATGATATATGAGTAGATTCACGAAAATAAGAGATATTTTCATCGCACAAATTAAGGAAATGTAGCTTCCATTAATATCTAAATGGAGTAGATTAAATTTTTTGTGCATGGAAACTTCTCAAATATCTGTGTTTATTTGTTAGCATATCTACTTTTGAGAAGGTTTAAAATAATTCTTCGATTGCACATAAGTTTAAAGGCAGAGCAACTCAGAAATGGGCCTCACAAGTTTCAGAATTTCTGTTAGGATGAGAGAGGACATTATTCGAGTATTGAGACTATTTAGTTCTCTTAGGTGGCTCACACAGTTGAAATTTTATTCTTGTGATTTATATGATATATAGCATAAAGGTGAGTACTTGAAAAACTTATTTTTGTTTCAATCTCTCTATCCTTGCCCATGCATTTCATGGGTTGCAACCTAATCCTTTATGAGCTTTTCATAAAGCTTTCGGTAAAAAAGAAAGGGAAGAGATGTGAAGCACCCCATTTTCATCGAAAGCTCCACTTTGGACTAGCTCCTTGAGCCTCTGCAACACAGCTAGGCACCAGCTGCTGCAGGCCACACTGCAGCTCGTTCTATGCCGAGCCTTTCAGCCACATCTAGTGCCCACCCCATGCTCACGTCGGCTATTGCGCAATGTATTTTACATTCTACACTTGCAATATGCTTTATGAGCTTTTCAACTGCATTAGGCATTGAGCATAGTATGGACTAAGTGAGCGGACCAAGTTCTGCACGGGGCTCTAGCTCATCGGGTATGGAGATGAGTCGGATGGGTCCAGTGCCATTGTCAGGGTGGGGGGGGGGGGGGGGGTTTGGCGGATGGACCTCTTTGCTGGCCTCAAGCATATGCTTGTGGTTGAAATTGGTATGGACAAAGGTGATGTTGGCCATGCGATGTGAGAACTCCATCATAGGTCTGATGTGGCCTTGGGCAGGGCAGCTGATCATGAGTGCATGGGGTTTGCCCATGGTTCTCTCCCCCTCTCTCTCTCTCTCTCTTCTCTTCCCTTTCGGTGTGTGTGTCTCCTTTTAGCTATGGATGTGCATCTGTGTCAATATTTATGGATCCTACCTCCCCTCTCTCTCTCTCTGTCCAATTATATGTTTGGTATCATAGAGTTTTGGTCTGTGTTCAGGGAACCCTCTCTCTCTCTCTCTCTCTCTCCAATTATATGTTTGGTCTTACAGAGTTTTGATCTGTGTTTAGGAAACCTCTTCTCTCTCTTTCCTCTCTCCACGATTTAAGATTGCAGAGTTCGGTTGTCCTTTTCCTCTCCCTCCCTCTCTCTCGCTTTCTCCAATCAAAAGCTACAAGGGATTAAATAAACACCGCCCCATTGCATATATCAGAAACTAAAACTAGAAGTTAAAATTCTGTGAGGTATGTGGACAATGTGAGGCATTAAAAAAAAAAAAATTCTTAAGATACTATTTTATTGTATCAACTTGAGATATTGACGACAATGGTTGTGACTACATAGGCGCACATACCTCAAACAAAATATAAGGAAATATATGCTGATATCTCTTTTATTTAGTGGTATTAAAAAAAAATCTCAATTTTATACATTTTAAGATCATGTCCTTCTGTATTTTGTTATTTTCCAGAACTACTTTGGTTCAAAACTCAAAGTTGTGAACTTGTTTTATTTTTTTATTTTTAATCTTGTGGTTAGTTCAGAACTTCGAGAGTTGGACCAACTAAATTGTGAACTACTCAGTTTGGTAGTAGAAGTTTTGAACCGACCATCGAGACAGAAGATTAAGTCTCATCGGCTTGGAAGTTGAATTTCCAAATTGATTCAAAACTTTAATTTTTATTACACAACTAAAAAAAGATATTAGCTTAAATTTCTGAAAATATAATCACGCTTGCCTTTTCATTGCCTCAATAAAACTAGTAAGATTCTTCCTAGAAGTTCCCTCAGTAACACTATAAATGGCCTGCTCCTTGAGCTTGAGAGCCCTCTCCCTGATTGCTTGATCACCCAACAATTCCTCTACCTTGCCCCTCATCTCTTCCTTGGAGAAGATCCCATCCTTGTTACCCTCCAACTCCAACGCAACCTTCCATGTATCCACTATGTAACTGAGTAAGGCCAACAGATTAAAGGCATACCGTTGCTCACCCCCTCAATAGTTGAGTTCCATCCACAATGGGTCATAAAACAAGCTATAGAAGGATGTGCCAACACTTTCCTTTGTGGGCACCATCCCACTACCTTGCCATGGGCCCCCACCCTATCCAAGAACCCCTCTGGGTAAGCTGCCCCGGCTTTATCTATGAGGTCCGGCCGGGCCACCCACAGGAATGGCCTGCCTAAGTTCTCGAGGGCAAGAGCGAGCTCATGAAGTTGGCGTTTGTCGAAGAGGGTGAAGCTCCCAAAGGATACATAGATGACTGCTTGGTGAGCCACTCAAGACAGGTTTCATCCTCTGTCCAAATTGAAGTTGGTTGGCCATGGTGGTTGCTTTGGAGTAGAGGACCAATTCGCAAGAGATTAGGGAATGAGTCGAAGGTTGCAGCTTCAAGTTCGTAGGAGGAGTTGCACAGTACATTCTAGTCCGTCAAGGCTGTTGATTAATTGGCAAAAGTATCTATAGATGGCCTTCTGTTCTGTGGTGTCACCGATGCAAAGCCATGGGAAGTGACTCCGGTCGATGAGGGGTGTGTTTGGGGCGAGTTGGATCACGCTTCTGTTTCCCAATAAACCTAAAAATTCAGAAATCTTGTCATCCCTAAGCATCACTCTGTTTCTTTTTCACTATTAGGGCCTAAAAGAACCTGCTTGAGGCCATCAAGTGGACGCTTAAAGTCCAAGACATTGTTCCCTTTATATTTGTAGAAAAATTCCATATTTACAGTAAATAAAATTTTTTTTGTAATAATTCAATTGTTTTTATATTATTAACACATAATTGTGGTACATTATATGATTACATGCATGCCTAAATGAATATTTGCAGGAAAAAGAAAAGGAAAAAAAAAAAAAGCAAAAATTGTTGAAACAGTTATTGAACTTTTTGAACATAGGTGGGAGCCATCTTATCAGATGAAAAACACAATGGTAAGGTTGTTCATCTTCTTGACCTTGTCGGAGATCTATTGAAGGAAAAGATTTACATGGACACAATGGTACGTTGACCAATAGAAGAAAGGTTGAAAAACAAAATGAATGATGACGCTGTCGGTGTTCAGGGCGACAGGGTGCCACAACATTTTTGGGTTTCATTTCTAGTGATTCACATTCGAAAGGAAGAAACAACAGAAACTATTATCCCACACCGCATGAGTACAGCATACGACGATCGCCAGACGATAATGCCCCCTAATGGGGCATTGATTTGCATCGCCAGACGGTGGACCTAATCCCTGATGAGGGACATTTACCCTGGTGAAGTTAATCTCCCTTGTCGTTAGTCAGAAATAGACGGTGGATGCCCCTGCGGTCGATGATATACTCCTCCCACATATAGCGAAAAATCCAGGGGGTTTTCATAGCTTTTGGTATACCCACCCAAAATAGCGATGAGAAAACAAAAAATACTCAAGGGGGAATATGGTATGACCCATATGTGCAATAAAAATGATGATCATGTGGTTTATCACCATTCAATCAACTGTTTGGATGGTGATGAAGAGAAATGATAGAGGGAGGCACTCCCTTCCATCACCGTCCAAGCCACTAATGGGAAGGTGATGTTTCATGGCGCTACAAGGACCACATTGATCGTGTTGTTGGGGCCCAATATTTACTGGCTAGAATTTCAATTCCTCACCCATGAACATTGGTCCATATCAGTGTTTGGAAACAAGGGCTTAGGCTCGCTAGGGCCCAGAACCACTAAATCACCCGAGCGAGCGGACACTCCAACATGGTGGAGTCTTTAGGTAAAATACTCTAGGGACCGGTGTTGGAGATCACTACTTGGGGCGAGTAGTGATGAGTACTATAGCAACAAAAATATATATTTAAAAATTATAAAAAGGAAAGGAAATCTATGTTTAAAATAAGATTTAAGTAAAACACTTCAAAATGAGTTTAAAAAAATAGTAAAAAAATATATTTTCAAAAAATCAACCAGTGATTGGGGGTATTGTTAAATAACCTAAAAAAGATGAGAAGATATAAAATAAGTTCTTAGGGCCAAAACACATTCCATTCTTTGCCAAAATGCAAAGAAACTTAAAAAAATATATCATAAATATATTCTTTTTTTTTTGGGAATTTTTTTTTGTTGATTTTTTAATATCCTTGAGCAGGACACCCAACTCAGGGTAACCTAGGCTTGCCAGGGTGCCGAGCCGGAGTGCTCGGACTGACTACTTGGCACTCGGACTGACTACTCGGCACTCGGACCGATTAGTCAAACTCTGCTGGGGACTAGGGCTCAATAAGACTTGCTTGAGTTTCAGTGCTTTTCATTAGACCTAACACCCTACCAAGTCAATTTCGCAAGTCTGAGTCTGGGTCATCGATTTTTTAAACATTGTAGCCCATGTAGGGAAGGGATAAAAGAACACATACCATTTTCATGTAAGATCCCATTTTGGACTAGATCTGGGATCTTGAGGAACACTGTTAGGCACGTAGTAGCCGTAGGCCAGACTGCGGCTCGAGCAAAGCCGAGCCTTTTGGCTATGTCGAGTGCCCACCCCATGTTCACCAGCCACTACACAGTGTAGCTCAAGTCCTTGTACGTTTGTGATGTCATTTATGAGCTTTTCCAGTGCATGGGGCATCGAGCTTAGTATGGACTGAGAGTGGATCAAGTTGGTTCCGGCTGCACCAGGCTTGCGCCCATCTGGTATGGAGACTAGCCGGACAGGTTCGGTGCCATCACGCAGCCGATCTTGGGGATGGGCTTTCGCAGCTTCCAGGACACGCTTGTGGTTGTAATCGGTGTTGACAAAGGTGATGGCGAAGCCGTACTCGACCATGCGGTGCGAGAACTCCATGATATGATGGGTATAATGTGGCCTTGGGCCGGGTAGATGATCACCAGTGCATGAGGCTTGCCCATCTCTCTCTCTCTCTACGTATTTACCTAGCATTCTTTCTACATTCATTTGTGATTCTGGTTGAGTTTGGTGCTTCTCTCCCTCTCTCTCTCGCTACCTAATTCATCTGTATATCCATTTGTGTTACTCTTTCTACATACGTGTAGATTTCTCCCTCTTGCTCCTCTTGTCTATTAATACAGGGATCTCTCTATCGAGTTTCTTTATCTGCCTATGGAGTCTTACGTGCAAGAGGTAAAGGGAAAGCTGTCACTTTCTACCTTTAGCGCGTTTGATTATGTGGGGCACATGACTGCCGATTATCATTATTAGGGTATCGGCCATTGCCCATCGGCAGGATCTTTCTTCCTTGTAGTGCCAATTGAGAAAGTGTATTTTAGAGGACTGGAAATTTGTAGGGCCGGTCTTCGGTTCCCATCATATATCGGAAACCAGCTGGCTCTCAAACAGAATTGGCCAATTGTATCAGGTAACTAGCCGATGCGGCCCCACCTTTTTTTTCTCTAAATTTTCTCAGAACTTTCAAGCTTTTTTGCATGGTTCTGTTAGCCAGATTTGAATCGCTGATCCACCAGTTCAAACCGGTTTCTAGGATAGGAATGCGGGACACCGAACCATGTTTTAGAACACTGTATTGCAGAATAGTATAAGGTTCATAATGAATGGTCGCATGGACCATTGGAAGGGTGCACAAGCACCATTTGGTTCAGATTAAATGTCAATGGATATGAGGGCCAAAAATAGATTTTTGTTTTTTTATTTTTTT
Source organism: Amborella trichopoda (assembly GCF_054954075.1). Classification (NCBI taxonomy): domain Eukaryota; kingdom Viridiplantae; phylum Streptophyta; class Magnoliopsida; order Amborellales; family Amborellaceae; genus Amborella; species Amborella trichopoda. The sequence continues at coordinate 1,098,300 of NC_142345.1, forward strand.
ACGAACTTTATTCATGTGAAAATCAGAATTGCACATGCATCTTTGAACGGCGCACTTAATAATAATATAAAAAATGATTCAAATAAAAAATTAAAAACCAAGGACCAACTCATAGGCATCTATAAACTTAAAGGTTGAGTGGTAAATTCAGTAAAAGCCTTCTTTTTTTTTTGCTGAAAATTAATTCAGTTCAAGCCTTGGGCACTAAAACCTCTGAGTTATGGGAATTCTCCAACCATGGATGCTTTGCTGTTAAAATTGATCTAACATAGCCACGTAAACTGACTTAATTGCCTCCGTGTTCAAGGTAATGACCTACAAACTAATCTTTTTCCTTTTTTTTTTGTTGTTGAAATGCGACAAAAACATCATGGAATGTAACAAGAATTTCAAGAGTTCCCGTTTTCATTTATAAGAATGTGTCCTATCACTAAAATGTGCAATTGAATATGAATAATATAAAAGAAAATGGATTGCATACCATATGACCATTTATTTTTGGTAGAAAAAAGTTAGAATTATTCAGAATTGTCAAATATGAGATCTGTTAGCTTTAGTATTGTAAAGGTCATTTTGTTTTGAAAAATTAATAGTTCTTAAAGTCCAAATAGATCTCTTGATCTATTTTATTAATATCTATTATGTTTTATTTTATTAATATCTATTCCATATCCTTCATTGTAGAAAGGACAATGATCCCTTATATAGTCGAAATAGATTGAATGCCTACTGATCTAATCAGGAAAGCAAGTTTTAATTTTATTAATTGGAGAATCTTAAATGAAGGAATGAGTAGCAGGATTAGTTAGGAATTGCAAATTCTTTTCAGTCATCAGAACAGATCACAAACAAACCTGTTCAAATGATCTGTTGATCTCTTTCTGATCTTGGTCTGTGTCGCTGCGGACTTGACCTGTCTCTCTCTCAAAAGCATTACATGAATTATGTAATGATATATATTATAGGTAATGAGGTTCCTAGTTCTGCAAGAGAGGGTCCCACGGACCCTTCATTATGATTTACCATTATGATTTACCTTTCATGGCTTTCATAAAACCATTAAGATTCTCCATTGAAGATTCCTCAGTGACACTCCTAATGGCTTCCTCTTTGAGTTTCAGAACCCTATCTCTCATTCCTTCGTCACCCATCAAACCTTCTACTTTGTTCTTTATCTCTTCCTTGGAGAATACCCCATCCTCATTGGCCTTCAACCCCACCCCAACCTTCCATATATCTACAATGTAAGTCTGGTTCAAGAATTGGTCCGCAAAATAAGGCCAACATATGAAAGGCACACCATTGCTAATCCCCTCAATAGTTGAGTTCCACCCACAATGGGTCACAAAACAAGCTATAGAAGGATGTGCCAACACTGTCCTTTGTGGGCACCATCCCACCACCTTGCCATGCGCCCCCACCCTATCCAAGAATCCCTCCGGGTAAGCTGCCCCGGCCTTATCGATGAGGTCCGGCCACAAGAATGGCCTGCCTAAGTTCTCAAGGGCAAGTGCGAGTTCGTGAAGTTGGTCTTTGCCGAAGAGGGTTAAGCTCCCAAAGGATACATAGATGACTGAGCATTCAGGCTGCTTGTTGAGCCACTCAAGACAGGTTTCATCCACTGTCCAAAGTGAAGTTGGTTGGCCATGTTGGATGCTTGGGAGTAGAGGACCAATTGGCAGGAGATTAGGAAATGAGTCGAAAGTTGCAGCTTCGAGTTCGTAGGAGGAGTGGCACAATACCCATTCTACTCCTTCAAGGCTCTTCATGAATTGGCGAACGTATCTGTAGATGACCTTCTGTTCCATGGTGTCACCAATGCAAAGCCATGAGAAGTGACTCGGGTCGACGAGGGGTGTGTTTGGGGCGAGTTGGATGGCGCTTCTGTTATGCAATAAACCTATAATTCCAGAAATCTTGTCATCCCTAGCCATCATTCTGTTTCTTTTTCAATATTAGTGCTTAAGAGAACCTGTTTGAGGCCATCAAGTGGACGCTTAAAGTCAAGACATTGTGCCCTTTATATTTGTAGAAAAATTCCATATTTTGCAGTAAATAATAAATTTTTTGAAATAATTCAATTTTATTTTTACTATTAAAACATAATTGTGGTACATTATATGATTACAGGCATGCCTAATTGAAGAATTGCAAGAAAAAAGAAAAAGAATAAAAAAAGAGCAAAAGTTGTCGAAGCAATTATGGAACTTTTTGAACATGGGTAGGAGCAATCTTATTAGGGAAAAAAAAAAAAAAAGGTATGGTTGTTCATATTCTTGATCTTGTCGGAGATCTATGGAAGGAAAAGCTTTACATGGACCTAATGGTACGCTGACCAAAAGAAAAAAAAGTTGAAAAAATAAAAGGAATCATGATGCTATGGGTGTTGAGGGAGAGTGACACAATATGACGTTTTGAATTTTATTTTTAAGTGATTTACATTCGAAAAAGAAGTAAGTCCATTATTCATGTACTCATTAGGGAGGGAAAAACAACGGAAATTACTATCCCACACAGCAGGAGTATATTATACGAGGATCGTCAGATGAGAATGCCCCTAGTGGGTATCGATTCGCATTTCCAAACCGTGGATGTCCCTGATGAGAGACATTCACCCTGGTGCAGTTAATCTCCCTCTTCGTTAGTCGGAAATCGACGGTGGATGCCACTGCGGTCCATGATGTACTCCTCCCACAGATAGCGAAAAATCCAGGGGGTTTTCATAGCTCTTGCTATACCCAAATAGCGAAGAGAAAACAAAAAAATACTCGAGGGGGAATATGATACGACCCTTATGTGCACATAAAAATGATGATCATGTGGTTTATCGCTGTTCAATCAACTGGTTGGATGGTGATGGAGAGAAAGAAAGGATGGAGGGAGGCACACCCTTCCATCACCGTCCAAGCCACTAATGGGAAGGTGATGTTTCATGGGGCTACGAGGACCATATGGATCATGTTGTTTGGGCTATTGAAGGAAAAATCGGGTGATCTAACCGTTAACCAACTTGTTAGATCGGAACCGGCTCTGATTTTGGCCGGTTATGGTGACTAGTCGGGCATTTTTATTTTTATTTTTTTGGAAAGTTTCAAAAATACACCTGGGTACAAATTGATTCTTTAAAATCTATTTTTTTTTCATTAATTTTCAACTTCATTTGGATATGCTTTGTTTAATTATTCTTTAATTATACTTTTCATATTTTATTAGATTTTTTTTATATATTTTTTAACTCTTTTTTGACGGCCCAAGATACCAGGTTGGAAAGGTTGGACTGGCCGGTTTACTGATTAGGTGGTTGAATCGCTTCTGAACCCATGTCCGGTTAACGGTTCCGATTTGATTTTTCCTACACTGCTTTGGGCCCAATATTTACTGGCTAGAATTTCAATTCCCCACCCATAAACATAGGGGCATGTCATGTTTGGAAACAAGGGCTAGGTATAATACACTAGGGGTTCGGGCCCCACTCACTCGAGCTGACACTCCAACATGGCCTAGGTATGATACACTAGGGACCAGTGTTGGAGATCACTACTCGAGGCGAGTACTTGGCCTTCGCCCGAGACGGCCCGAGTAGTGCTGGGCATTGTAGCAACAAAAGTAATAATTTAAAAATTATAAAACATAAAAAATTATAAAACTAAAAAAATGTATTTTTACAGAAAGATTAAAAATGAAGTTAAAACAGTAGGAAAAAAATATAATCTAAAAAATTCAACTTGTGATTTGGGGCTGCTGTTGAAATAATCCACAACTAACTCAGGGTAACTCAGGCTTGCCGGGGTGCAAAGCTCGCGTACTTGGCCCGAGTAGTCGGCACTCAGACCGAGTAGTTAGATAGAAATAATGAAGTCGGCAATTTTTTCATAGATTATCGATATAGCATCTTTAATGCACGAAATCAGTCGACAATGGCAAAAAAAAAACCACGGATATGTAGAGAGCTTTTGAAGCTGATATCAAAACTTTCCATACAAGCCAAACATCATCCAATTTGGTGAAGAAATCAGCAAGAACAACGAGTTTTGACAAAAATAAAAAATTTCGCAAATATAACCCCAAAACAGAAAAATTACGGTGATTAAAATTGATAAATATGAAAATCAGCAGAATGCTCTTGTAGATAACTTCAATAGATTGAAAAATAACATGGAATAAATCAATTTCGTGGAGAAATAAGAGAGAAGGGAAAAGATCGGCGGATTTTGTATTGATAAACGAAGAACCCTCTTCTCCAAATCGTATCATAAAGATAATATTATTGTTAAAAATATAGAAATGTTATAAAAATCCATCAAAATCACTCCCAAATTATGAATTTTGAGTTAACCAAAGTTTCCATAATTTTAAGACTGAGTTTCATCCGCGGAAAACAAATACTAGGGCGAGTTTCATAGTTTTTGGGGGCGATGTTCCACCGAGCCATGGTATGAAAATGGACCTCTACCGGTGACTCGGGACTTCTCAGCCTTGGCTGTAGGTGAGGCTGAGGAATTCGGCCGAGTCCAGTGTGTCGACTCGGTCGATTCTAAAAGCCCTGCACAATAGCAAAATAAGGGTATTGTGTCAAACCCCCTTGAGAAAGGAAACAAGAGCACACACCATTTTCATGTAAGACCCCATTTCGGACCAGCTCTGGGAGCTTGAGGAGCAATGATAGGCACCTAGCAGCCGCAGGCCAGAATGCGGCTCGAACTATGCCGAGCCTCTTGGCTACGTCGAGTGCCCACCCCATGTTCAAATGAGCCACCACACAGTGTATCTCAAGTCCTTGTACATTTGTGATGTCATCTATGAGCTTTTCCAGTGCACGGGGCATCGAGCTTAGCATGGACTCACAGAGTGGACCGAGTTGGTTCCGGTCTGCACCAGGATCAAGCCCATCTGGTATGGAGACTAGGCTGATAGGTCCATTGCCATGACCTGTCTGATATTGGGGATGGGCTTTCGGAGCTTCCAAGACACGCTTGTGGTTGTAATCGGAGTTGAGGAAAGTGACGACGAAGCCGTGCTCGACCATGCGGTGCGAGAACTCCATCATGGGTGTAATGTGGCCTTGGGCTGGGAAGCTGATCACCAGTGCATGGAGCTTGCCCATCTCTATCTCTCTCTGCTTTTGATGAATGTGTATAAACTGTTTGATCTTTCTCTTATATTTGCAGAAACCCTTCCTCCTACACTTCGTATTCTTCCTCTTGCTCCATTAATCTCTCTCTCACACCACACACACTACACTGTGTGGGTTCAGTGTCTTTACATGCCGTGGAGTGTTTTGCCCAAAAGAAAAGGGCAGGAAAGGGGACAAAAGTGCATAAAGGCTTTTTGGATATATATATATACTACTACCTCTCTTTCAACTCAATAGTTGTACAAGGGCTTTAATGATAACCGCTCACCCATTCTTAACGACACAAGTTCCCCCATTTCTCTCTCTCTCTTTTTTTTTTTTTTTTTTTTTTTTTTTTTTTTTTTTTTTTTAACCCGTTAAAAAACACTTTTTTTTTATCGTCATGGCCCGATCCGATTAGTTGGACCGATTCTGATGAAATCGGCCGATTAACGCTGAGTTTTTACTGCAATATATAGAGGGGGTAAAAAATCACAAAAACATAAAAAGTAGAAAATTGTAAAAAATGTCTAAAATTTTTCATGTATTGCTTCTTTTTTTTTTATACTATCACATAAAATAAATAAAACAACAAATGTCATATTCGGAGAAAGTTTGTAGGCACATGAAACAATACTTTTTCAATAAACTAGTAATTGAAGGAGATTATATATTACACAATAATAAAAAAGACTATTCAAAAGTCGTAAAATAGATGATCGGGTTCGGGATTTTCTTGAGTTTCATATTCCCTTGCCCCAAGAGAGAGAGAGATGGAGAGACGTTGAGGTTAGAGCAAGCCCTTGCCCCAACCGAAGGAAGAGAGGTTGAGGCACGAGTCCCAACCAAAGAGAGAGAGAGAGTGGTGGAGAGAGACTTACTATTGCTGCTGCAGAAGTATGGAGGAAGATAAAAGGACTGGTAAGTTGTTGTTGGTGCAGAGAGTTGGGGGTAAGGGTGGGGTGAGGTTTTATATACTTTTTATAAGACAAAAATCTCCATCTACATGATAGATATTTTTTTCACTCTCCCTTCCCAATATTGGAAAGAAAAAAAAAAGCAATAATAAAGCTTAAAACATCGAGAGAGAAGATGATATAGGCTTGCATTGAAAAAATAGTAAGAGGCTTACAAAATCCTGCACTGTAACAATACATAACTCCATCGATCTTTACAACAAATTATCGGTTAATGCACAAATCAGCCGATTAGTGCATTGTATGAAAATTGTAGAATGCATAAACTTTGGAATCAGGCCCACTTGGGATCAACCGTTAACCGACTCTGATTTAGTTGGCCGATTTTTTAACACTATAAAAAGCGAACGTGTTAAAAAGCAAATACAAGAGCTTAAAAAGAATGTGGTCATGGGGATCGAACCCAAGAAAAGAGTGTTAAAAAAGCAAATACAAGAGCTTAACCTATCCACTATGCCATTCAACAATTAATGTAAAATATGAGCGGATTATACAATATATCTATTCTACCATTTTTTTAGTTTTTAAAAATAGGGCTTAACTCAGAGGAGTTACTCAGTCTTGCTAAAAAAAACTCGTCTCGGCCAAGCTAAAAAAATCTCGTCTCGGCCAAAATCCGAGTATCTTGGCCGAGTGGTATTTCAAAACACTGCTTTAAGCCTCAAAGAATCACAAATCATAACACATTTGTTCCTAAAGTGGTGGATCCATATGATTGCATGTGGCACAATTGCATCTTAATGGGAACTGATCCAATCTGGATCCATATTTGGATCCAAATCCTCTAGATACTTTTGGATCGGGATTCAGATTCAAACATTTTGGATTGGATCTGATCGGATCTGAATCTAAATCCAAATCCAATGTGCTTTTTGGATTTAGATATGGATCTGGCTGGATTTGGATCCGATCTGAAAAATTCTTAACCCCACCCATTACCATTATTGGGTCTCACCCTTTGCGCATTGGTGGGGACTTCCTTCCTTGAAGTGCCAATCGAGAATATTGGGTCCCACCCTTTGCGCATCGGTGGGGTCTTCCTTCCTTGAAGTGCCAATCGAGAAATTGTGTTTTTGTAGGGTTTTAAAAAGCACGATAAGACCGGATTCAAATCGAAAATTTGTAGGGCCGGTTCTCAATTCCCACCACATATTGGGAACTGGTCAATTTTATAGGGAATCAGCCAATCTGGCCCTACTATTTTTTAATTGTTTTTAGTTTTTTTCACAGTTTTATGTCAGATCGGTGATTCGAATAGCCAATCCACTAGTCAAGAACAGTTTTTAGGATTGGCAATCAGGGTCACGAACCATGTTTTAAAACACTGTATTTTACAATAGTATAAAGGGTTCACGTCGAATAGTCACATGGACACTTGGAATGGTGCACAAGCACCATTTAAATAGTTTAGGTTGAATGTGAACGGATATGCGGGCCACAAATCCAATTTTTATTTTTTACAAACTTTATTCATGTGAAGCCAGAACATTGTTCGTAAAATCGAATCGGAACTGTTAACCGTATATGGGGTTGGGAGCGGTTTGAACCGGAACTAGATTAACCGGGGCGGTTAATTGGACTAACTGGTCAAGTAGATTTTTTTTTAAAAAAAATAGGTCAAAAACACCCAAAAAATTAAAAAAATATATATTAAAAATACTTAGACTAAATGTATAATATCTTATTACATATACTTATTTTACAAAAAAAAAATTGAAACAACTTTTTATAAAGTAATATTCGAATACTATGGTCCTGTGCTTGAAAATAGTTTAGGATATTTTTGTCATATAATATAGAAAAAACTTCCCATATTGCTAAAAAAAATATATAATTTTACTGAGCAAAATGAAAATTTTCTTTTTTGGAAAAATCAATTTCTCAAATGAGGGATGATTTGAAATTAAGATCTTTGTATAACTCTCTCTCTCTCTGGAATCGGGCCAGATCAGAATCGGCTAGTGACTGATCCCGAGTTAATCGGCCGATTTTTTAAAAAATGGTTGATCTTTTAAAGGCTATTTCCATAGTATTCCAAAAACTTGATAGAGAATGAACACAAAAAATAAATAAAGAAAAAAGAGAAGAACAAAGCACATACAAGACGGTGTAGTGTTTCATTAAACATAAAGCAACCATAATTTTTACATGCACTTTAAAAAACAAAATATCCTATTTCCATAATTACAAATATAAATATATCAACTTAAAAAAAAAGATAACTAAAAAATCGAGCGACATTCATTCACTTATCAAAAAGAAGAATTAATTCCATCAAAAAGTAATTTTATCAAAAGAATAATTTTATTAAGCAAAATAAAAAACACTTCCGATATTCATAAAAAAAATGTAATTTTATTAAAAACTCATAATTCTATTAAAAATAATTTATTAAGAAAAATAGAAAAACACTTCTCAATTTTATCAAAAAACATAATTTTCTTCAACAAAATATCTTTTTTAGAAAAATCGACTTTTCAAAAACCCAAAAAATGAAGCAACATTTCGAGCAAGAAATGACCCTTAATGTTTGGATAATCGAAAAAATAAATATAAATGCATTGTAAAAGCTTCGATCATCTTTCAAACGCACCCAATATCATAAAAAAATATTCGCTATTTTTTATTTAATTGAAGAAAATGCGGAAATTTGAGATCTATAAAATTTTATATGATGCAACAAAAAAATTGATATAAAAAAAATTACTCAATAATAAATAAACATAGTATTTTTATTTGAGCTATAAAGCCTCAATTATTGAAATATATAACTTAATTTGATAAAAAAAAACCAATAAATGACCAAAAAAATTTACGTTTTTGGGTAGAACACAGGTTCTTGGAGTAGCAATATTCGGGCTAAAATAAGCCCTTTATTTTTTTGTTTTATGATCAAATTAAAGTTGAATCTAGTAAATGCTTCGAATAGCAATCAAACCCCTCAACTTTCTTGAAAAATCATTAGGTATTGAGGAGATTATTGAAAGAATGGCGGAAGTTTTCAAAAACCTAAAAAATCCATCATTTCAAGTGAAGAAACTCGTTTTTTTCAATGTTTAAATCCAAATTTATTGTTTTAGATTCATTATATAGTGATTTAAACCATTAAAACACAAAAAAAACCAAAATATTGCCGCAAACCGAATAAAAAATGGTGAAATTTGGATTCACAGTTTTCCTTCTACAAATAACGGTTTGAATTTTAAAATAACGTCGTTATTTATAAGTTACTATTATTTACCATAAAACGCCGCTATAACGACGAACCGGTCCGGTAAGCTGAAAATCGGCAGGTTTTTAGAAACTATCGCCTGTTCGATATCAAACCGGTCGGTTTTTGTACCAATTTTTTTTGAAGATGAGCGCTTATTGAGTAGTACCGCAAAACCGGCCTTAACCGGAATCGATACCTTGCCGGTACCGATCTAACCAGCCGGTTCCGGTTTGGACCGGCCGGTTTTGCGAACAATGAATCAGAACGTACTTGAATCTTTGTCGGGCACACTCAATAAAAATATAAAAAATGATTTAATTTTTTTTTAGAAAACTAAGGACTAACTCATAGGCATTGATAAACTTAAAAAGTTGAGTGCTAAATCCAATTAAGGGAAATGTTTTTCTACTTCCCCTACAACGTATAAGATATACTTCTCTTTTGATCTAGCCGTTCAATTTAGATCAAGTGAGCCATTGATCGTTTGCTATAGATTTGATGCTTAGAGTATTTTATTTTTAATTTTTTTTTATAAAATATATGAATATGAAATCTAATACGTGATGTCTTCTCAATTAAGTGCACCTAAAAATAATAGTAAAAATAAAATTTTGATAAAATATAATGACTAAAATACCCCTTGAAACTTTAGGGGTATTTTGGTCATTTTGTTTTTTTTGAGAATATATATATATATAGGAAAATATTACGCAACACCTATAGGCGAACATGAACAGTGAATTCGCCTACTCCCATCACCGTCCAAAGTTCATCGTGCGGTCACGATTGTCCGGTAGTATTTTATTTTTTATTTTTTTTAACAAATTTGAAAGACCTAAAATTTGGAATATGTATTCATCAAAAATAGAAGAATCTTCTAAAAATATAAAAAAAATATTTTACATGAAAAAAATTGACCAAAATACCCCTAAAAATTTTTAGGGGTATTTTGGTCTATTGTTTGTCATGGATAATTTTTTTTATATTTTTATTAGATGCACCTCATTAAGATGTATATACTCTCCAAATTTCAGGTCATTCCAATTTATAGAAAAGAAAATGAAAAATAAAATACTACCGAACTATCGGGACCGTACGATGAAACTTAGACGGTGATAAAAGTAGGTGAAATCACTATTCATTTTCGCCGATAAGCATTAGGAAGACTTTTTCATATATATATATATATATATATGTTTTATAAGTGCGAGTGTAGATGGCCCAACATTTGGCGTCACAGTATTTTGTAGAAAAAAAACTTAAAAAATAATATAGTGCATAGACATGAAATTGTGATCGGTAGCTTAACGCTATCTCAACCGTCCATTCAGAATGAACAGTTGGATAGGTGAAGTATATAACTTTTATACGGAAACATAGAAAGCTTGCCCTTAACATTGAATCCTGTGAGTTATGGGAATTCTCCAATCATGGATGCATCAACGGGAACCGACTTAATCGCCTCAATTGTTCAAGGTAATGAACTACAAACAAATCTGTTTTTTTTTTTTTCTTTCAATAAAAATATCTTGGGATATAACAAGAATTTCAAGAATTCCCCCCTTCATTTCTATGAAGGTGTCCTAGCGCTAAAATGTGTAAGTGAAAAAGTGTAATTTTTGGTAGAAAGGGGCCACAATCATTTAGATCGACAAAAGTACAATTTGATAGCTTCGTAAATACAAATATAAATTTTTTTTTTGATCATGCAACCTATTGTCAACTACCAAATTAATTGTCACCTTGTACCAACAGTAAAATGTCTTATCATACATTTTTCCACCAAAGAAATTAACCACATTAAATTATATTGAATGTATATAATAAAGTGTATGAGAACGAAAGTCATAAATTCATTGAATAAGCCGAAGGACAATATTTATAGTAATGATGAAGGAAATTTGTATAAAAATTACAAGGAATTAAAATTGATACATTTTTGTGAGTTGGATTTTTTTTTTTATATATATATTTTATCTTCTAAAGAAAATAAAAATATCTATTACATTTTCTTGCATTGAAGAATAGACAATGACTCCATATAGTCCAAATAGATTGAATACCTACATACAATGTTTGAAAAATCTACGAATGGGATCAGAACAAGCTGATCTGGATCAAGATTTGGTCAAGTTGATCTTGATCCTGTAAAATATTGGGTATTGGTGGTTCCCCATGAGCCGGCCGGTTCTTTGAGAGAACCAGTCAAAACTGGCCCTATTGTTTTTTTTAGTTTTTATTTATTTATTTATATTATCATTGTTTAAATGACTGGACGCGAACGATTAGGGCTGGTTTTGGTTGATTCTATCTGGTTGTATGACATAATCAACCCTTATGTTAGAGAAGAGAACTGGCCTCACTTAATTTTATTTTAAAATTTTTAAATTTCTAGCATTTTAAGACTAGATAGCCAGTCTATCAAACCGGATCGGAAATCCAAAGGGGCGATCAAGTTGCCGATCCGTTTTTCAAAACCTTGCCTACTGATCTAAACAAGTATTGAAAGCAATTACAATTTCATTACATTGAGAATCTTAAAAGAAGGAATGCGATAGAAGGAGTGGAGAATCTTAAAAGAAGGAATGCGATAGAAGGAGTGGAATCAGGAATTGCAAATGCTTTTTCTTTTAATTCATCATAACAGACAACAAACAAACGTGTCCAAATGATCTCTTTCTAATCTTTATCTGCGCTGCTGCGGACCTGACCTCTCTCTCTCAAAAGCATCACATGAATTATGTAATGATATCAATTACCTGTAATGGAATTCTTGGTTATGCAAGAGAGAGGTTCCCAAGTACCCTACATTATGATTTTTCTTTCATGGCTTCCATAAAACCATTAAGATTCTCCATTGAAGATCCCTCAGTGACACTCTTAATGGCTTCCCCTTTGAGTTTCAGAACCCTCTCTCTTATTCCTTCATCACCCAGCAATTCCTCTACTTTGCTCTTTATCTCTTCTTCGGAGAATACCCCATTCTCATTGGCCTTCAGTCCCATCCCAACCTTCCATATATCCACAATGTAAGTCTGGTTCAAGAACTGGTCCCCGAAGTAAGGCCAACATATGAAAGGCACACCATTGCTCACCCCCTCAATAGTCGAGTTCCAACCACAGTGGGTCACAAAACAAGCTATAGAAGGATGTGCCAACACTTTCCTTTGTGGGCACCACCCCACCACCTTGCCATGGGCCCCTAACCTATCAAAGAACCCCTCTGGATAAGCTGCCCCTGCCTTATCGATTAGGTCTGGCCGGGCCACCCACAGGAAAGGCCTGCCTAAGTTCTCAAGGGCGAGAGCGAGCTCATGAAGTTGGCGTTTGTCGAAGAGGGTGAAGCTCCCAAAGGATACATAGATGACTGAACATTCAGGCTGCTTGTCGAGCCACTCAAGACAGGTTTCATCCTCTGTCCAAAGTGAAGTTGGTCGGCCATGGTGGTTGCTTGGGAGTAGAGGACCAATTGGCAAGAGATTATGGAATGAGTCGAAGGTTGCAGCTTCGAGTTCGTAGAAAGAGTTGCACAGTACCCATTCTACTCCTTCAAGGCTCTTGATTGATTGGCAAAAGTATTGATAGATGGCCTTCTGTTCTGTTGTGTCACCGATGCAAAGCCATGGGAGGTGACTCGGGTCGATGAGGGGCGTGTTTGGGGCAAGTTGGATCACGCTTCTGTTGCGCAATAAACCTACAATTGCAGAAATCTTGTCATCCCTAAGCATCACTCTGTTTCTTTTTCATTGTTAGGGCCTAAGAGAATCTTCTTGAGGCCATCAAGTGGACACTTAAAAGTCCAAGACATAGTTCTCTTTATATTTGTAGAAAAATTCCATAATTGCTGAAATAATTCAACTGTTTTTATATTATCAACACATAATTGTGGTACATTATATGATTAAATGAATGCCTAATTGAATAATTGCAGGAAAAAAAAATGAAAAAGATGCAGAAGTGGTTGAAACGGTTATGGAACTTTTTGAACATAGATGGGAGCCATCTTATCACTGGGAAAAAACAAAGGTAGATCATCTTCTTGGTCTTATCGGAGTTGTATTGAAGGAAAAGCTTTATATGGACCCAATGGTACATTAACTAATGAAAAAAAAAGGTTGAAAATAAAAAGAATGATGAAGTTGTGGGTGTTCAGGGCGACAGAACGCCACAACATGACGTTTATAGATTTCATTTTTATGTTCGAAAGGAAAAAACAACAAAAACTATTATTGCACACCGCATAGGTACATTATACAAGGATCGCCAAACGAGAACGCGCCTACCTTAGTGGGGCATTGATTTACATCATCAGATGGACTCTTGGTTCCCCCATGACCGATTAGTCAGCCAGACTCGTTCTTTTGAATACCGGTGTTGAGTACGGCAACAACCAAAAGATATTTATAAAATTACAAAAAAAAAAAAAATTTTTAAAAATAAAAATGTATGTTTAAAGTAAGATTAAAAAACCACTTCGAAATAAGGTTAAAAAAGTAGTAAAAATGTATATTTTAAAAAATCTAACTTGTGACTAAGCGTATTGCTGAAATAATAAAAAAAACGATGAAACCATATAAAAATAAGTATTTATAAAAAACCATTTCCTAAGTCAAAATAATAAAAAATATATCACAAATAAATTCTTTATGTTTTAAAATTTTTTTAAATATCCGGAAGTAGATGGTAACGTAGGCTCGCTAGGGTGTTGAGCCTGAGTACTCGCCTGTCTACTCGGCACTCAGACCCGGTAGTCAAACACCGCTAGGGACCAGGACTCGATAAGACTCGCTTGAGTTTCAGTGCCTTGCAATCAGACCCGACGCCCTGGCAAGTCGCTTTGGCAAGTCGGAACCCGGGTCACCTATTTTTCAAACACAATAGCAAAAGTAGGGTATTGTGTGAGTCCCCTTAGAGAAAGAAAAAAGAGCACACACCGTTTTCATGTAAGACCCTATTTCGGACCAGCTCTGGGAGATTGAACAACAATGTTAGGCATCCAGTGGCCGCGGGCCAGACCGCAGCTCGAGCAATGCCGAGCCTCTTGGCTACGTCGAGTACCCACCCCATGTTCACATCAGCCACCACACAGTGTAGCTCAAGCCCTTGTACATTTGTGATGTCATCTATGAGCTTTTCTAGTGCATGGGGCATCGAGCTTAGCATGGACTCACAGAGTGCACCGATTTGGTTCCGGTCTGCACCAGGCTCAAGCCCATCTGGTATGGAGACTAGCTGGACTTGTCCGGTGCCATCACGGGGCCGATCTTGGGGATGGGCTTTTGCGGCTTCCAAGACACGCTTGTGGTTGTAATCGGTGTTGACGAAGGTGATGGTGAAGCCGTGCTCGACCATGCGGTTCGAGAACTCCATCATGGGTGTAATGTGGCCTTGGGCCGGGTAGCTGATCACCAGTGCATGGGGCTTGCCCATATCTCTCTCCTCCTCCTCCTCCTCCTCCTTTGATGTGTGTGAGTATAAAGGGGAGCCGGAGAGAGACCGAGAGGGGTTGCCGTTTGAGAGGAGCCGCCTCCGAATTTACAACTTTTCTACCGAATTCAAATCGCTTCGCGTGCTACGACCGTTGAAGACAGTTGAAGCCACAAAGAGTAGCAAATCACAACACGTTGTTCCTAAAATGGTTCAAGAGACTTGAAGAGTTGCAAAATCACAACACGTTTCTTCGTGGTGGATCCATACGATTGCACGTGGCACAATTGCATTTTCATGGGAATCGGGTGGATTCGGATCTGGATCCGATCAGGATTTGGATTTAGATCTTTTATAGTGTTGGATTTGAATCTAGATCTAAACACTTTGGATTTGATAAGATGCAGACAAATAATATATCGGATTTAGATTTGAATCCGAATCTGATAAGATCCAAAATGTTTGGATCCAAATCCAGATTTGGGTGGATTCGGACTTGATACGAAAAATTATCAGCCTTGCCCATTACTATTATTGGGTCTCATCCATTGCGCATCGATGGGGTTTTCATTCTTTGGAGTGCCAATCAAAAAGTTCATTTTTGGGGGGTCTTATTGGAAATTGGCTGGTTTTGTCAGGGAGCTCTATTGCCCGTTTGAGAACATTCAACTTTGAGAACATAAGACAACCCTATTGCCCGGTTTCGGATCCAATTATCAAAAGTAATTATGACCTCTTTGTAACAAAAATTAATTGTCTTGTTATATTTTTTTCCATCAAAGAAATTAACTACCTTTAAAGTTACATATTGAATGTATATAATAAAATGTACGAGAATGATGAAAGTCATAGTTTCATTGAATGAGCCAAAGGATGATATTAATAGTAATGATGAAGAAATTTATATAAAAATTACGAGCTATTAAGAATGATACATTTTTTGTGAGTTGTATAAACTATTGTGTTACAAAACAAAGGTATATAAATGTCCAAAATTTGTTGAGTATAATTATAAAATGCTCTATATAGTGTGAGCACCCTATATATATATATATATATAAGGAAATGATGGCGTAGGCCCAGTAGCCTATAACTACATATGAACCCAACGACCCAGATTCAATCTGAGCCGATCTGACGGCCACGACCTCATTTGTATTTTAATTTTAATTTTTTTCTACAAATCTAAATTACATGAAATTTTAGGAGTTTATTCTTATCATCAAGGTGCACTTAATAAAAATATTTAAAAAAATTAATAAAATACAAATTAACCAAAATACATTTGAAATATTTTGGGGGTATTTGGTCAATTTATTTTATACGAAATATTTTTTTTTAATATTTTTATTGGATTATTTTATTTTAAAGAAAACATACGACTAAAATTTCAAGTAATTTAAATTTATAAAAATAATAATGATTGATGATTTTACTAATTGCGCTGGCAATTTTTAGGGAATTAATAGTTCTTATTATCTTCTAAAGAAAATAAAAAACTCCATTACATTTGGGGAAAGATTTTATGCCACCACGTCATTATACACGTCTCTAGCAAACCATAGTTTTGGCATTTTTATGACCTCAAATTTCATACACACACTCTCTTCATCCTCACAATCAATCTCATAAAAAATAAAATAAAATTTGCACCTTAGATATGGTCAAATTATTGCGTTCCAACAATGAATCTCGACCATCCTTTTGGTAAATTTTAGAATCTAGGCCTTAACAAATTCAAAACCATTTTTTCCTTTTGTAGCATTGTTAATCAAATGATAATAGTATCAAAAATTTTGGAAATAAAAAAATCCTTCTGCAGCCTATATCTGAGCATCTCACTAAAATGGATGTCCTATATTAATTGGGATTTTCAAATTTTGCTTTTTCGTGATTGTTCTTTACAATTAAAGGAGTGTATATCTAAAAAATGTTGTCAAATAAATGACTCTAACATGGTTTTTAAAGATAGTTTCATGATATTACTATACAACCATTGCATGAACTCATTTCCTGTTCCTTCACCGTAGAAAAAAAAATAACGCCTTATAGTCCAAATAGATTGAATACCTACTAACAATGTTTGAGAAATCGGTGATAGGAATTGGAACTAGCTGATCTGAATCCAAAATCGGTCAGACGGATCTGGATCCAGTAAAATATTGGGAGTTGGCCGGTTGCCTCAATGAACCGACTGGTTCTTTGACAAAACTGACCGATTTTCTAATAGAACCGATCAAACTGGTCCCACTATTTTTTTAAATTTTAAATGGCCTTAAACAGATGGTTGGGGCCGATTTTTGCCAGTTCTATCTGGTTCTATGATAGAACCAACTATTATGTCAGAGAACTGGCCTCACTTAATTTTTTAAAATTTCTAGTTTGTTAAACTAGATTGCGGAGCCAAATTGGAAATCCAGAGGGGCGATCAGGTCATCGATCCATTTTTTTAAAAACCTTGCCTACTAATCTAAGCAAGTATTGAAAGGAATTTTAATTTCATTAAATGGAGAATCTTAAATGAAGACAAACAACGAACAAACATTGAAAGCAATTTCAATTTCATTGAAGGAAGAATCTTAAATGAAGACAAACAACAACCAAACATGTTCAAATGATCTCATGGTCTCTTTCTAATTGTTATCTGCGCCGCTGCGGACATGACCTGTCTCTCTCTCAAAAGCATTACATGAATTATGTACTGGGTTCCTAGTTGTGCCAGAGAGAGGTTCCCAAGGACCCTAAAATTATGAATTTCCTTTCATGGCTTTCATAAAACCATTAAGATTCTCCATTGTCCATTGAAGATCCCTCAGTGACACTCTTAATGGCTTCCCCTTTGAGTTTCAGAACCCTATATCTTATGCCTTCATCACCCAGCCTTTCTTCTACTTTGCTCTTTATCTCGTCTTTGGAGAATACCCCATCCTCATTGCCCTTCAACCCCACCCAACCTTCCATATATCCACAATGTAAGTCTGCCTCAAGAACCGGTCAGCAAAGTAAGGCCAGCATATGAAAGGCACACCATTGCTAAGCCCCTCAAGGTTCGAGTTCCAACCACAGTGGGTCACAAAACAAGCTATAGAAGGCTGTGCCATTACTTTCCTTTGTGGGCACCACCCCACCACCTTGCCATGGGCCCCCACCCTATCCAAGAACCCCAACGGGTAAGCTGGCCCTGCCTTATCGATGAGGTCAGGTCGGGCCACCCACTGGAGAGGATTGTTTAAGTTCTCAAGGGCGAAAGCAAGCTTATGAAGTTGGCGTTTGTCGGAAAGCATGAAGCTCCCAAAGGATACATAGATTGTTGTGCGTGGAAGTTCTAAACCCGATGGATTGATTTTTGGCAAATAAAGTATGAGAAATAAAATATGAAATATATACCACAAAAACACAAATATTTATGTGATTCACTCTTAAAGGGTTACATCCACAGGTAGGTTAAACTGAAATCCACTATACTAATGAAAGTTACATCAAAGATTTTGGGACAAACCTCTCTAACCTCGACAAAAAACCCAAGTCGAGTAAAATTTTTTAAACCACTCTCCCTTCCTTCTCCTTACTTATGGCAACCATTATCGACAACACCAGATAAGAGACGCGAGAGCAATGAGAAACTGACTTGTTTTCTAACTAAAAGGGAAACCACCCAAAATCTCAATGGCAGCCGCTTCTCTAAAAGAAACAAGCCTCTCAATCTCCAGGAGTCTAAAAGAAACAAGCCTCTCAATCTCCAGGAACAAGCCTCTTAATCTCCAGGAGTCTACAGGAGGCACATAGTCTCTCAATCTCCAAGAGTCTATAGGAGGCACATCACAATGTTTTTCTCCATAGGAAGCTCTCTTCTCTAAGACGAAATTGCATTTTATGCATAGGAGGCTCTGCCTCCCTCTTTCTTTAGAGGAACCGCTATTTCTATATGGTGACCCAAATACGGCATATGAAAATTCCCTATACTTTCATTTCATATATATAAAGATTAGGAATCCATACTAAAGAGGAAACTTCCAATTGATAGTACATATAACTCAAAAGATTAGGAGATATATTCAAGAGTCCTAATTATTTTTGGATTTCTATTTCCTTTAGAGAACTTATCAATATCAATATCAATCTTAATCTCACATAATATGGGTTTTGCTTATGTTCGTGATTTTGGATAGCACCAAATCCAACATAGATGACTGAAAGTTCAACCTGTTTGTTGAGCCACTCAAGATAGGTTTCATCCTCTGTCCAAAGTGAAGGTGGTTAGCCATGGTGGCTGCTTGGGAGTAGAGGACCAATTGGCAAGAGATTAAGGAATGAGTCGAAGGCTGTAGCTTCGAGTTCGTAGGAGTTGCATAGTGCCCATGCTACTCCTTCAAGGCTATAGATTAATTGGCAAAAGTATCTATAGATGGCCTTCTGATCCGTGGTGTCACCGATGCAAAGCCATGGGAAGTGACTCGGGTCGATGAGGGGTGCGTTTGGGGCGAGTTGGATCATGCTTCTGTTGCGCCATAAACCTAAAAATTTCGAAAACGTTTTGAACATAGGTGGGAGCCAGAGGAAAAAAACAAAGGTAAGGTGTTTCATCTTCTTGATCTGATCAGAAATATATTGAAGGAAAGGCTTTACAAGGACCCAATGGCACCTTGACTAATGGAGAAAAGGTTGAAAAACAACAAGAATCATGACGGTGTGGGTGTTCAGGGTGGCAAGGTGCCACAACATGACGTTTTGAGTTTCATTTCTAGGTGATTCACATTTAAAAGGGAGAAACAACAAAAACCATTATCCCACACAACATGAGTACATTATACGAGGGCGTCAGACGAGAATGCCCTTAGTGGGGTATTGATTGCCATCGCCAAACGGTGGACCTAGTCCCTAATGAGAGGCATTCACCTTGGTGCAGTTAATCTCCCTCATCGTTAGTCGGAAAATAGACAGTGCATGCCCAACGATCCATGATATAACGAAAAATCCAGGGGATTTTCATGACTTTTCCTATACCCACCCAAAATAGCGATGAGAAAGCAAAAACTACTCAAAGGGAAATATGATATGACCCATATCTATACATAAAAATGATGGTCATGTGGTTTATCACCATTCAATCAACTGATTGGATGGTGATGGAAGGAGGCACTCCCTTCTATCAGCTTCCAAGCCACCAATGGGAAGGTGATATTTCATGGGGCTACAAGGACCACATGGATCGTGTTGTTCGGGCCAAAATTTACTGCTAGAATTTCAATTCCCCATCCATGAACATTGGTCCATATCATTGTTTGGAAACAAGTGATTGGGCTCAGATTCACGACGGTCCAGGGCCCCGAATTAACCACTGACGCACCTGAGTTGACAGTCCAACATGGCGTAGGTAAAATACACTAGGGACCAGTGTTGGAGATCTCTACTCGAGGTGACAATTGGGCTCGAGTAGTGCTGAGTACTGTAGCAACTAAAAAAATATTTAAAAATAAAAAATCTTATAAGATAAAAAATGTATGTCTAAAATAAAATTAAGAAACGACTTCAAAATGAAGTTAAAAAAAATAGTAAAACAATATATTTTCATAAAATCAACTTGTGACGAGGGGTATTGTTGAAATAATTCAGAAAAAAAAAAAGTATAAAAAAAAGTATTTATGATCAAAAGATTCAAAACACTTTCCCGTCTTTGTCAAAATAATAAAAAACATAAAATTAGTATAACACAAATAAATTCTTATTTTTCAAGTTTTTTTTTTGTTGAATATTTTTAATTATCTCTGAGTGGGCACCCAAATAGGGATAACTTGGGCTCGCCAAGTTGCTGAGCCCGAGTACTCGGCCCGACTACTTGGCACTCGAGTGGTCAAACACTACTAGGGACTAGGACTCAACAAGACTTGCTTGAGTTTTAGTTATTTTCATTAAGATCCAACACCCTACCTAGTCACTTTGGCAAGTCCGAGCTTGGGTCAACGATTTTTTAAACATAGTAGCAAAATAAGGGTATTGTGTCACTTCCCCAAGAGAAACGAAAAAGAACACGCACCATATAAGACCCCATTTTGGACCAGCTCTGGGATCTTGAGGTGCATTGTTAGGCACCCGGTAGCCGCAGGCCAGACTGCAGCTCGAGCAATGCCAAGCCTCTTGGCTACGTCGAGTGCCCACCCCATGCTCACACCAGCCACTACACAGTGTAGCTCAAGCCCTTGTACATTTGTGATGTCATCTATGAGCTTTTCCAGAGCATGGGGCATCGAGCTGAGAATGGACTAAAAAAGTGGACCGAGTTGGTTCCGGTCTGCACCAGGTGCACCAGGCACGAGCCCATCAGGTATAGAGACTAGCCGGACTGGTCCAGTGCCATCACCCGGCGGATCTTGGGGATGGGTTTTTGCCGCTTCCAGGACATGCTTGTGGTTGTAATCGGTGTTAACGAAGGTTATGGTGAAGCCGTGTTTGACCATGCGGTTCGAGAACTCCATCCTGGGTATAATGTGGCCTTGGGCTGGATAGCTGATTACCGGTGCATGGGGCTTGCCCATCTCTCCCTCTTTCCTTTCTCTTTCTTTTGATGTGATGTGTATGAGTATAGTATTTATTTTAGAAAAATTGTTTCATGCCGGTTGGACCGTATTTCAACATATGTAGTCTAGAAAGTGTAAAACATCCATCTTAAAAATTGATGCAAGAAGGTGTTCATCTAAAAACAGTAGAAACTAACGGTCAAACTATTTTCTTGCTAGAATTATTATTTTTAGTTTCAAAATTTACTTATTTCTTTCCATATTAATGATCTCGATGTTAGAAATTACATATTTTTAAAAATTAAATCCAAATATCCATCTCAAAAATAGATTTATTAATAAACCTGTATTTCAACATATGCACCGCATAGAAACCGGATCCCTTTCACTCTCTAGAGTGTCTTTATCTGCCTGGGAGTCTTTAGAGAGAGAGAGAGAGAGAGAGAGAGAGAGAGAGAGAGAGAGAGAAGGGTGCTGTTTGAGAGGAGCCAAGATTTACTCGAAGGCTGCCGAAATTTAGACCGAAATTTCGATGATCCCAAATTTTACCGAAACTCGTCAAAATTCAAATCGCGTACTGGGACCGTTAGAAGCGACTTTGAAGCCTCAAAGGATGGCAAATCACAACACGTTTGTTCCTTAAAGTCGTTGAAGCCTCAGAGAGTAGCAAAATCACATGTATGTTCCTAAAGTAAAATAAAAAATCTATCACATTTGGGGAATGATTTCATCTCATCATGTCATTTATACATGTCTTTATAACATCATGTTTTTGACAATTTTATGACCTTAAATTTTGCATACACTCTTTTTTCAAAAAAAATAAAATAAAATTTGCCCTATCTCTAGAACATCATGTTTTTGACAAGTTTATGACATTAAATTTTGCACACACTCTTTCTTCAAAAAAAATAAAATAAAATTTACCCCTCATATATGATCAAAATTGTTGTGCTCCAACAATGAATCTCGACCATCTTTTTGGTGAATTTCAATATCCAAGCCTTAATAAATTCAAAATCATTTTTTTCTTTTGTCGTATTATTAATCTAATGATAATAATACTTAAAAATTTTGGAAAGAAAAAATTCATTGTGCGGCCTATATCTAAACATCTCACTAAAATGGATGATCTATATTAATTGGGCTAAAAAAAACACTTTTTCAAATTTTGTTTTTTTGGTGATTGTTCTTTAGAATAAAAAGAGTGTATATATAAAAAATGTTGTCAACTAAATGACTCTAACATGGTTTTTAAAAATGGTTTTGTGATATTAGTGTACAACCTTGGCATGAACTCATTCCCCGTTACATTTTCCTTCACTCTAGAATAGACAATGACTCCTTACCGTCCAAATAGATTTATGTACCTATTGACAATGTTTGAAAAATTAGTGATAGGGATTAGAACTAGTTGATCTCGATCTAGAATCGGTCATGCCAATTTGGATACTATAAAATATTGGGAATTGGTTGGTTGCCATAATGAATTAGCCGGTTCTCTGACAAAACTGACCAATTCTCTAATAGAACTGGTCAAAACCGGCCACACTATTTTTTTAATTTTTTATGTTTTAAATGACTAGAAACAAATAGTTAGGGAAGGTTTTCGCCGGTTCTATATGGTTTTTTGACCGAACCAGCCATTTTGTCAGAGAACTGGCCTCACTTAAATATTTTATTATTATTATTATTATTATTATTATTATTTTTTAATTTCCAGTTTATTAAACCATATTGCCGAACCAGATCTAAAATCTAGAGGGGCAATCAGGTCACATATCCATTTTTTTTAAACCTTGCCTACTAATATAAACAAGTAATGAAAGTAATTTCAATTTCATTAAATGGAAAATCTTAAATGAAGGAATGAGTAGAAGGAGTGGTAACAGAAATTGCAAAGGCTGTTTCTTTTCATTCATCAAAACAAACAACAAACAAACATGGTCAAATGATCTTTTAATCTCTTTCTAATCTTTGTCTTCCTTCATTAGAACGGACATGACCTGTCTCTGTCTCAAAAGCATTGCATGAATTATGTAATGATATCAATTACATGTCATGGGGTTCCTAGTTATGCAAGAGAGAGGTTCCCAAGGACAATACCTTATGATTTTCCTTTCATGGCTTCCATAAAACCATTAAGATTCTCCATTGAAGGTCCCTCAGTGACACTCCTAATGGCTTCCTCTTTGAGTTTCAGAACCCTCTCTCTTATTCCTTCATCACCCAGCATTTCCTCTACTTTGCTCTTTATCTCTTCCTTGGAGAACAGCCCATCCTCATTGGCTTTCAATCCCACCCCAACCTTCCATATATCCACAATGTAAGTCTGGTTCAAGAACTGGTCAGCAAAGTAAGGCCAGCATATGAAAGGCACACCATTGCTAAGCCCCTCAAGAGTCGAGTTCCAACCACAGTGGGTCACAAAACAAGCTATAGAAGGATGGGCCAACACATTCTTTTGTGGGCACCAACCCACAACCTTCCCATAGGCAGCCACCCGACCTAAGAACCCCTCAGGGTAATCCGCTCCAGACCTATCAACGAGGTCAGGACGAGCTACCCATAGGAATGGCCTACCCAAGTTCTCCAGTGCGAGCGAAAGCTCGAGAAATTGGCGCTCATTGAAGATTGTGAAACTTCCGAATGATATGTATATGACAGAATTGTTAGGTTGCTGGTCGAGCCACTCGAGACATGTATTATCCTCTGTCCAAAGAGAAGTTGGTTTTGGTTGTGTAGGCTGGCTGCCTATAACAAGTAGTGGACCAATTGGGCGGATGTTCAGGAAGATGTCATAGGTAGGGGATTCGATTTCATAGAATGAGTTGCATATGAGCCATTCCACGCCTTCTAGGCCCTTAATGTTAACATTTACATATCGATAGATGACCTTGTTTTCGGCAGTATCGCCGATACAGAGCCATGCAAAGTGTCTGGGGTCCATGAGGGGCATCTTTGGGGAGAATCGGACCATATTGGTGTCAAGCAATTCACCTGTCACAGTGAAACTGGCTGATTACTATACTTACAGTACTATTACAAATGTTATATGTTTGTATCTCATATCAGTCTCTTGAAGAATGCTGCTATGAGATCCAGTCCTACAAAAACTGTGATTGATCTGATTACCATCTGAGGAGGCTTATGACCGATGGTGGAGATGATTCGTATCTTAATCAAAATTTTCTCATCATTTGTCTTGTGATTGTGGTTCATATCGACACCAATGGTGTGGGTCGATGTCTTACGCATTTCATATAGGGCCCATATGACATGATCAATATGTTCATGATAACAATATGACCTAGCAGTTATCACCATCTCGGGCAATGGGTTGGGCGGTGATGGAGCAAGATAAGGTCCCACAAAACAGGTCATTTATTGATCTGTATGTCTTACTCTCCCTCCATGACCGTCCAACCTATTTGATTAGATGGTGATAACCCGCACGGTCATTTTGTTATCATGACCTCATGAATCATACTGCATATTTCCTATTCCCATTATCATAGGTGAAACAAATGCAACAGTCCAATTTCAACGACTTTCCATGAATTAAGGTCATCTAGATCGTCCATTTCCTTGGGCAGTCGAATCGAGGAGTGGGGTACATCCATGCAGTTGCTCGAACATGATGTTCACTCCCTCATTTGTTTTTTTTTATTGGACCATCCATGGGAATAGGTCACTCTTGATCAGAAGGCAGATAAAAATTTCATTTTTGCTTTCATTTCTTGTGATCCACTGTTAATTGAAACCAAAAGGCACATCAGTCTATAGGGATTGCATGCAATGAGACCATTTACCTTTGATAGAAGGTGGTCACAATTCCTTACAACTATTTGATGTGAAATTTGATAGCTTGGATGTGTCACAAAGTTTGAGAAAAGTTCTTTTGAAGTTTGAGCTTAGTCAATGAAATAATTGCAGCCACCCAATTTCACATTCAATGATCAAGATTAATGTGACCACCTTGTATCAATGTAAACAGTCTCATTCTATACTTTTCCGTCTATATATGTCTTTGGGGTTGGTGAGGATTGGGGCTTGGGCCTTGATTAACTAAGAGCGTTGATGATTGCAATTCTATGTCTTAAGTTCGAATCCTGCAATTGAATTACAAAAAGGACATGTCTATGCTATATTTTTTGGTTTTAAAAGAAATTATCGTATTTTCTTTTTAAATCCTAAGTGATGCCCACTCCTAGAAATGCATTGGCTAGTGGGAATCATTTAAGCCCGCTTTCATATAATCGTTCCTCTACATTATAAGTCTTATAATCCTGGCTTAGATGGATAGATCACCATCTTTTCGTTTTGGTGGGAATAACCTGTGGTAAAAGAATGCCACAATTATTCCTTGCTGTTAGATGGTAAAAACAGGATGGTCTGAGGTATCATATCTCTGCACAAAGATCAAGAAATTTTTTCTCGAACTTTGTGTAGTTAATGGCAAACCCCCAATTGCCTAATTTTGCATTATGCTGCTCAAGGTGATTGTGACCTTCTTATATTGAAAGGACATGGTTGTATTGTATATGTTCCGTTCCGATAATATGAGTTAAAATGACCTATAATTGGTAATGACTACTGAAGAGAAGTCACAAGTAACGAAAAATAGGAAGAAGGGAAAAAATGAAAAGAAAAGGGACTAGAAAAATCACCCTCTTCGGTAATCACTCCTTTTTGGATCAATTCTTGAAACCTGAGAAGCGTTGTAAGGCACCCTGCAGCTGCTGGCCATACTGCTGCCCTCGGTATGCCGAGCTTCTTGGCTACATCGAGTGCCCACCCCATGTTCACATCGGCCACAACGCATGTGACACTATCCCCTTCTAAGCCATTGATATCCTTTATGAGCATTTCTAGTGCATTAGGCATTGAGCTCAGTATGGCATCACATAGCACACCAAGTTGGTTGCGGTCTGCATCGGGTTCGAGACCATCAGGTATGGACACAAGTCTGATGGATTCGGTGCTTTTGTTGGGATGGCTTTGGGGATGGGCCTTCATGGAAGCATCAAGCACACGCTTATGGGTGAAGTCAGTATTGACGAAGGTGACAAAGAAGCCGTGTTCGACCATGCGGTACGAGAGCTCCATCATCGGTATGATGTGTCCTTGTGCCGGGTAGGTGATCACAAGTGCATGTGGCACACCCATGGCTTTGGATTCCCTCTCAACCAACCCGTACGCACACACACACCTTTATGTGTGTGGAGATGGTAGTGTTAGTCTTTCTCTTGAATTTTTTTTTTTTTTTCTTTTTGAAATGAACAATGTAGAGCTCTACAATCTTACTTCTATAAATGAGTTGAGTCTCATATCTCTTTGATGCTAAAATTTCCTTTTTCTATGCACTTGGAGTGCTCATAAGAATGATATATAGCTCTAATGCAAGGTACAGCCAACGGGTAGAAGACTAAATAGCATTGTAACTTTGTAAGCACATCGGATATTCCAACTCCTACTTGCCTTTGTCTATTGTGCTGAAGCGTGCACATTAATTTGTGTCTGTAGCAAACTCCCGAGGGATCAAACTATACACTTACTCCCTCGAGGAAAAGACAGGTTGGAATCCATTTTAAATAACTATAGGAGTACTTCTATAAAAGGAAAGAACACAATATTTTGAGTTCCTAATATTTAGATTTGGAGTTTGAAAATTTGGAGAAGTTTTTCAATCTTAGGATATCATTTTCCCAGGCTAATATAGTTTTCTCAATATATATATATATATATATATATGGGTGCGGTTTCTATAAGGTTGCAACCTCAAACAATCCAATTAAGGCGCACCTTAAAATTTTATCATAACATGTAATTTTATAGTAAAAAATTCTTAGTATTATCTTAAAATCTGTTTTCATACCTAATTAGAAAATTTTGAAATCCAAAAATGGTTAAAATCAAGTAGATCTATAAATATATGAAAATCTTGAAAATGGACAGTGTAAATAATGTATTGCAAGATACACTATTTTCGGTACTCAAAAACTTTTTTTTTCATATTCATACATATCAATGTTGAGATGATCGATTAGAGGGTTTTTTCAACATTGAAACAACATTTCCGATAGATTTTTAAGGTGCATCTGTGATTTTACATTTTAAGGTTGCAACCTTATTAAAAACTTATATATATATATATATATATATATATATATATATAGCCCACTAGCTCATATGAAGATATGAGCCCAACGTCCTAAATTAAATTTGGGCCGATCTGACGATCACCAATATCCAGTAGTGCTTGAATTTTATTTTATTTTTCTACAAATCCAAATCACTTGAAATTTTAGATATGTGTTCTTCTCATCAAGGCGCACCTAATTAAAATATTTTAAAAACTATTCTTGAAAAAAATGACCAAAATACCCCTTAAAGCTTTTCGAGGGTATTTTGGTAAATTTATTTCATGTAAAATATTTTTTTGATATTTTTTAAAGTTTTACCTATTACGCATAAAATTTTAAGTGATTTGGATTTGTAAAAAAAAAACTAAAATTCAAACACTACCGGACATCCGTGATCATCAGATTGGTCCAGAATCAATCTGGGACGTTGGACTCATGTGTTCATATGAGCTAGTGGGCTAATCCCATCTTTTCTCAATATATATATTTTTCTCTTTTCCTCTTTTTGTTGGGATTAGTCACTAAGCTTTACATTCCTAAAATTTGGGATTCTAAATATATTTACAATGAGTTTTACTTAAAAAAAGTGAATGAAAGATATAGATAACGTCCCGCCCTCCATTCTCACTGTAAACATATAAGAAGAACAGGAATAAAAACAGAAAAAAAAAAAGAAAAAAAAGGAAAAAGACAAGAAGTGAACGAATGATATACTCCTGCGAGAGTATATAATCTTTTGGCGTTAGTGTATGGCGTGGGTGGAGGAGTATTGATGTTTTGTCTTGCTTTTCTAGTTTTCTCACTCTTGTCCTTTTCCCATGAATCTACTTACTAAACTTCAATGTTATCATCCGGCTTTGAATCAACTTACTGAACTTCGTTATTATCATCCGGCCTTGGTTCTTTAAAATATTAATCTGGCTCTTGTCACTTTGGAAGAATTCGAAAAAGTTGGAATGATACAGAGAAGATTAGCATGGCCCCAGCTCGAAGATGACACACAAATATTAATTTGTCTCCTAACTTATATGGATTATATTTTTTAAATAAATAATAATAATAAAATATTTAGTGAGTGAGACAATTTGTATATCTGTCCTAAGAGTTTTGAGGACTCCCAAATATATTTCAAATTGCTGCAAATTCATTCTTGCCTCATATTTACGATTTTGAAGCTTAAAAACAATGTAAATATGATGATGGGTGTATCAAAAAGGATATATACAGAATAAGTCACTTTTAGTTTTTGATTATTTAGCATATTAATGATTGTGGTAGTCTAGATGATGTTCAGAACCCGCTGCGACATGCCTCTTGGATGCACATGAAGCACACCAAATCATTGTTATCAGGATTAGGGTGGCCACCGGACCACTGGTCGAACCGGTTTGACCATTGGTTGAATCGGTTACAGCGAATTTAAAAAGAATAAAGAAAACTAGTAAAAATTATATAATGGAAAAAAGAAGAAGAAGCTGTTTAACTGGTTTAATTGGTCAAATTGTACTTATCCAATACATTAAAAATTGTCAAAAATTGATTTAAACTTGTTGTTGGACAAATCTGGTTTTCATTTGAACCAAATCATCCAAGACATTGATTGGCAGTCCGACTGATTATTGACCAATTTAGTATGATATTTGTAACTATGCACCAAAAAATAATTGTGATTTTTGTTTTAAACTAATTCCTTTGAAGTGATCTTGGTATTAACAATTTTTATTGTGCATGATAAACATGGGATACCAACCTTCTCGTGGTTTTTCAGCTTTGGACTTTGCATTCAATAGGTTATCTTTTTCTACTTTGAGGAATCAAATTCCCTGTTACTCAAATTAATTGCACTTTACCATGAGGTCAAGGCAAGTACTTTTGTAAATGATGAGAGAGAGAGAGAAAGAGAGATTTTGACAAGGAATTTGAGAGAGATTTCAGTTGGATTTGGTCATATCCACAATTAGATAAAAAAATCGCATATCATGTGGATCCAAATTGATATTGATAAGTTTTTTAAAGAAAATAGAAATCTAAAACGATTAAAACTCTAGCGTATATCTTCTGATTTTTAGATATGTGTGAAATCTATATGAAGTTTTTCATTTAGTGCGGATTCCTAATTTATATATGAGATCAAAGAGAATGAAAATTTGTGCGCCCTATTTAGGTCACCATATGGGAAAGATAGCTTCCTCTAGAGAGAGCCATGGGTTTCATTTGTTTGAAAGGCAATGCTTTTCCTTAGAGAGAAGAGAGCTTCGTATGGAGAAAAATATTGTAATAGTTCGTCCTGTAGAGAAGAGGTTCCTATAGAAATTTTGGGTGGTTTTTTTTAGTTAGAGAGAAAGTCAATTTTTATTGCTTTCGCGTCTCTATCTTGTCTGTAATGGTTGTCAGAAGTAAAAAGAAGGAAGAACGACATGTGGTGTTGCTCGACTGGGGTTTTCGAGGGTTAGATTGGTAACTCTATGTCACAAAATCTATAATATAGCTTTTATTGGTATAGTAGATTTCGCCGGTTGATGTAGCCCTAGGTGAACTACGTAAATCTTTGTATTATTGTGGCATATGTTTCATGTTTTATTTCTCGTACTTTATTTGCCAAGAATCAATTTTTTATGCACAACAATTTCAACAGGGAAATTTTAAAGAGATATTTCGACATAAGAAGTAATTTGAGTCAACGTTAAGAAACGTGTCTACGGCTCAGAACTCGGCCCTTGCCTGAGTTGAGTAATTTGGGTAAGTCCTAAGGGACTTCCCTGAATCCTCCATAAGCTTAAAAATGCTAAAAAATTGCGGGAAAAAAAAAAAGGACTTTACGAGAGATACGTGGATTGTGTGACTCATTAAAAAAAAATCTAAAGAAATTTTTTTATTGAATCAACTAAACTTGAGATGTTGATGACGATAGTTGTGTCTTGTGACTATGCGGACATACCTCAAACAAAATATAAAGGAAATAGCTAATACCTCTTTTATATTGTGTTGTTAAAAAAGCAAGTACACTCTTGTCTTTTTTTTTTTTGTTATTTTTTCATAAATACCGTGGTTTGAAACTCCAAATTTTGATTTATTTATTTTTTTAATCTTGTGGTTAGTTCGAAACTTCAAGATTTGAACCAACTAAATTTTGAACTATCGAGTTTGGTACTAGAAGTTTTTAACCGGTTATCTAGACAAAAGATTAAGTTTTGTCGGTTTGGAACTTGAATTTCCAAATTGATTCAAAACTTCAAGTTCATAATTTCGAGATCCGAACTAATTAGTTTTATGAATTAGTAGGTTCGAATCTTGAAGTTGCAAGTTGGCCACTCGATTAAAAAAGGAATACGTTAGTTTCGAACTAAGGACATTAAGAAAAATAGATAAAAAGATAAAAAGGACGTGAGTGTAAAATATTAAGAATAAATTTTTTTAATACAACAAACTGAAAAATTATATTAGCTTGAATTTCCTAAAATGTAGTCACAATTGTCTTTTCATTGCCTTAATAAAACTAGTAAGATTCTTTTTAGAAGTTCCTTAGGTAGTGCTTGTTTTGCAGGAAAGAAAACTTTAAGAAAGATAACGTTAAGAAAGATAACGTTCTATAACAGTTCTGCGTTTGGCTGCGCAGGAAAAGTAAACGTTTAGAAAGAAAACGTTCTTAATACTTTCCCAAAGTTTCCTTTTTCTTTTTAAAATGAGAAAGTTTAAGTTCATGGACGGAGGGGTTAGGCACTTAAACTCTCCGAACGTTTTTGTCAATTAGTGTTTGTGATTACTATTCACTGTCAAATATTTACATAATATATATTATATAATATTTCATATATACATTAAATAATATATTTAATATATAAATTATATCATAATAAATTATATCATAATAAAACTTCGTCTATACTTTTTTTTTCTTAAGTTTTTATATAGTTTTTTACTAAAATAGCCTTAACGATAGCCATATTACAATGAAAGCCATATCATAAAATACTGTAATGTGGTAGTCATTACGGTAATAGGTCTACTGTGAAGGCTATTTTAGTAAAAATGTCAAAATTGAGAAAAAAAAGTTATGGATGAGGTTTATAAAATTGAAGGTTTTTTTTCCAATTAAACAAAAATTAAGGTCTGCTTCTGATAATTTCCCTAATATATATTTTGTTATCAAACACAGGACTTCCAACAAATACGCCATAAATGTGCAAGTGTTTCACATCCACCAAAATTAATATATATAGGATGAAAGTGCAGAGAATTTGTGTGCCCTATTTGGGTCACCATATAGGAATAGTAGTTCTTTTGGAGAGAGGGAGGCAGCTAGAGCCTCCTATGAATAAGATGCAGTTTCCTTATAGAGAGAAGAAAACTTCATTTGGATAGAAATATTGTGATGGTGTTTTTTTTGGACTTCCGAAGATTGAGATGCTTGTTTGTTTCATGTAGAGAAACGGTTAGATTTTGGGTTGTTCCCCTTTTAATAAGAGAGAAAGTCTGTTTCTCGTTGCTCTCGTGTCTCTTTCTAGTGTTATCGATATTGCCAGAAGTAAAGAGAAAGAAGTGAGAGTGGTTTAAAAGGGTTTGCTCGACTTGTGTTTTTGTCGAGGTTTGTTCCAAAATATTTGAAGTAACTTTCATTGATATAGTGGATTTCAGTTTGTCATGCCTATAGATATAGCCTTTTTGGGGTGAACCACATGATATATTTGTGGGTTTCATACTTTATTTCTCATACTGTATTTGCCAAATATTGACCCATCGGGTTTATTGCTTCCGTGCTCACAACATTTGATATCAGAGCCTACTAGGTTATTCCACGTTCTAGGGTTTGCTACCACGATGACATGAAAGGGAAAAACGTAGATCTCTTTGTAATCAGAGATAACAGAGAGACGTGAGGAAAAGCGCTATTGTAACCCTATTCTCCATTGCCAGTAAAGAAACTCTCATCTCCCGTGGACGTAGGCACATTGCTGAACCACATATATCTTTGCATTGTGGTTGATTGTCTCGTTTTTTTATGTTGGCTTTCTTCTTTCTTGTTTTTGTGGATTGCTTTTCGTTTTTAAAAATTGGTATCATAGTATAAGGTGCGTACGGAGCTAAGGCTTATATTAAGAAAATGATGAATGGTGGATTTTGATGGATACATGGTTTGAGGTGGAGAAATATGAAGGCAAAGTGTTTGTGAAAATTTCACAATGGAAGAAAGTGAGAAGAAATCAAGAAATATCCATGGTTTGAGGTGGAGAAATAGTGTTTGTGAAATTCCACAATGGAGGCAAGTACGAAGAAATCAAGAAATCTATTAAATGAAGGTTGTTAAGACAATTATGATGATTTTGCTATCAAGGTGGAGATTGTTGGGTTTGGTGATAGCTAAATCACCATACCTATATTTTCTTCTAAATATTAGGGTATTATGGGAAGTAAAAAAAATAACTTTCTTAGGAAGCAAGAAAGTGATTTTTTTATAAAAGAGTGAATGAGGACATAATACCCATCCTTTCGAGGGTCACCCATTTGGGGGTTATGAGAATGGATATCCAATATGGAGATGGGTCTCCAAGAGAGAGAAACATGGCTTCCGAGAGAGAGGCAGTATTTCCATGAGTTTTGAGTTGGTTAACTTCCACTTATAAAGAGATAAAATCCCTATAATGCTCTCGAGGTTATCTTTTTGGTAGCGGTATTGTGGTGGGAAAGAGGTTGATTGACGGTGTTGCTCGGTTGGGAGAGCGGGTTTAGAAGGAAAGATCGGTGATGGTTTTTATCGATGTTTACAGATAAGTATTATCTCTTGTAACTCAAAACTGTAATCTTTATTGTGATAGTGGATTAGTTTTGAGTTGGTTAACTTCCACTTCTAGATAGAGAAAATTTATATATTGCTCTCGACGTTATCTTTTCGGTAGCGTTATTGCGGTGGGAAAGAGGTTGATCGACGGTATTGCTCGGTCGAGAGAGTGGGTTTAGAATGGAATATCGGTGATGGTTTTTTACCGATGTTTAGAGATAAGTATTATCTATTGTAACTCTAAACTGTAATATTAATTGTGATAGT
Organism: Amborella trichopoda; assembly: GCF_054954075.1. Lineage (NCBI taxonomy): Eukaryota > Viridiplantae > Streptophyta > Magnoliopsida > Amborellales > Amborellaceae > Amborella > Amborella trichopoda. The sequence continues at coordinate 1,131,735 of NC_142345.1, forward strand.
GGATTTTTAGTTGCCAAGGCTGTAGATGTATTCCTATGGGGTGAACCACGTAAATCGTGTGTTGTTATGGTGTGCTTTTTATATTTACTTTATTTATCGAACTCGATTTATAGTTGTATTCATCTACTTCACATTTAGGCAATACTGTACATGATCTTGGGTGGGATCCGACGTTTGGGATTTTCGGTTCCACAAGCTAAGGGGGTTCACGAGGACCCTACAATTGGGTTTTGGAAATAGGTGGTGTAGTTGGATTTGGGGTTGTCTTTTTTCAGCCCATTTCTCTGTTCTCTATAAAGGCAGCTCCATTGGGTTCTTTAAGGTGTCAAGAGGATTGTGATTAGATGACCCACTCTCACCTTTTCTGTTTACTATTTATGGTAAGTGTTTTAGCTTGATGCCACTAAGGTGGAAAGGGCTGGATACTTGGGTTCAATATCGCAAATTCAGATATTACAATCTCTCATCTGCAATATGCAGACGATATTTTAATTTTTTGTAATGCAGACATTCAGCAGGTGAGGGGTATCGCAAGATTCATGGAGTGTTGTGAGGTAACTTTAGGATTGAAAGTGAATTTTAAAAAAATCTTCCCTGATTGGTATTAATTGTTCTACTGCTTTAGCAAAGAGTCTAGCTAATGCATTGGGATGTAAAGTGAGAACCTTTCCCATCATATATCTTGGCATTCCCATTTCAGATTCAAGGTTATCTATTTCAGTATGGGATACAATTTTGGAGAGGGTTCAGTTGAAGCTTGATTATGGAAGCCTAAATACTTGTCTCTAGGAGGAAGAGTGACTTTGCTTCGCTCATGTTTGGCGAATCACCCTGTTTATCAAATGTTGATAAACTCTATCCCAAATTTAGTAGCAAAAAAAATTGGAAAGATGATGAGGGACTTTCTGTGGGGCAGCTATGGAGAAAATTGGAAATACCATTGGTTAAAGTGTGATAGAATTTGCATTCCAAAAAGAGAAGGAGGTTTGGGTATTCCAAGGACTAGAATTTTTAACCAAGTACTTTTATGTAAATGGTGGTGGCGCAGCATTTATTTGAAGGACCATTTGTGGTATAGGGTGTTGTGTGCGAAATATGGTTTAGACAAATCACTTTTGTGGTTAGGAGGTGGTAGATGAAATAATGTTTCACCCTTGTGGAGAATTATATTGACTTGTAGATCTATGATTTCAGGATACTTTCGATGAAATGTGGGGAGTGGAGCTCAAGTTTTCTGCTGGCATCATAAGTGGCTGGGAGACTATCCATTGAAATCAAGGTTTCCTGATCTTTTCAATTTGGTGGCAAGGTCTGATTTATTAATAAGCAATGCAGTGGAAAGGTGAGACATTTTTGTGGCATACAGTCGGGTTAATAATGCTCTGTTGGCTCAATGGTGTCAACTGATGGAAATGTTGGACAAAATATATATTTCACATAATGCTGAGGGTGAACTAATTTGGGAGATAGAAAAGAATGGAGTATTCCATGATAGATGGAGATGTTCACAACCAGATATTGCATACATATGGAAATGGCCAATCCCTCATAAGGTGCCATTGTTCATATGGTTGGCGGCGCAAGATAGAGTTCTAACTATAGATAATTTGATTAAAAGAGGGAAAATATTACCTAATGCACGTCTATTGTGTAAGGCCGATGGAGAGTCTGGGTCCCATCTTTTTATTCATTGTCCTTTCACGACTAGATTTTGGTTCTGGCTCTTTGAGATGGTAGGGGTTCAGATGCCACTTCCACAAAGGGTTGGGGATCTGGTGTCATATTTGAAAGCACCATTCTTACTGAACACAGGGAGACTAGGATAGAAAATTTCTATTGGAGTGATTTTATAGGAGATTTGGAGGGAACGAAATAGGAGAACTTTTGATGGTGAGGTTTGCTCTTTTGAAAAATTAATTTGTGTGTGTAAATGTTCGATTTGGTCATGGCTTTCGGTGAATAAAGAAGGATGGGGATTATCTAAGGTGGATGTGATGGTCAATCTGTATATTTTATTCTTTCTTGGCTTTAGTCGTTCGAGGGCGAGGAGTATAAAGATGGCACCGAATGTAGATAGTTTTAAGCTAAACTTTGATGGGAGTTCGATGGGCAACCTGAGATTAGCAGGTATAGGAGGTATTTTGAGCGACTGCTTTGGGAATATTATTTTTTCTTATGTAGGTCCTATTGGTATTGCTACAGTTAATTATGCTGAACTAAGTGCATTGTTGTGTGGATTGAAAATTTTCATTGAGAGGTATAAGGGCAGAAATTGCACCTTTGAAAGTATCACTTTAAATGTTACTAGATGGTGTAATAAGGAGCAGAGAGTGCCTTGGGAGTTATGATCCCTATGGTTTGAGGTTATGGATCTGGTTGCTAATGAAGTGGTGTCTTTTGCCCATGTTTATGTATAGACTAATGATGTAGCCGATTGCCTTGCAAAAGGGGGCAGTTCTTTCTCTTCTCTTTTAGTTTCTGATGATGTAATATCTTTTTCGTAATTTGAATAAAATTATTGATGTTGGTCTAAAAAAAAAAATCTGATCGAAGTAGGAGTCCAAGTCCAAGTAGGAATCCTAATCCACATAGCACTCCTATTACAATTAGAACTTCCATTTTTCTTAGAATTTTGATCAGAGTAAGAGTCCTAGTCCAAGTTAGAACCCTAATCCAAATAAGGCTCCTAAAAACAAATATTTTAAATTCAAATAGTGGCATCCCACTTAGTGTCCACCATGTAGCCCTTGTGGCCCACACGTGTGGGAGTTGGGCCCTTTGCCCCCCACGTGGATCTAGTTAAGACCAAGTCTTTATAAATTTGCAAAATATCAATTTTACCCTTTCTAGGTTTTTACAACAAAAAATAAGTTTTAAATTTTTTGAAAGAGTAGTATTATATATTTTGTCATGAAGAACTTAACCACTTTAAAGTTATATTAAATGCATATGAAATGTATGAGAACGGTGAAAGTCATAAATTCATTGAATAAGTCAGGATGATATTGATAGTACTGGTGAGGAAATTTATATAAAAATTACAAGCTATTAAAAATGGGACACGGTTTTTATGAGTCCATGTAGAAATGAGCCACCTCTTAAAATTTTTGTTTTTAAGATGGATTTTTGGACTTAAGTTTTAAGGATATGTAATCTCTAATATCAGAGATCATGAATATGAAAAAATAAATATATTTTAAAAATTAAAAACAATAATTCTATTAAGAAAATATTTGGACTGTTAATTTGAATTATTTTTAGATTTACCACGTGTATACTTAAAAAATAATTTCAAACACGCTCTAACATGATTTTTAAAGATGGTTTCACGATATTTGGACTGTTCAACCATTGCATTGCATGAACTCATTCCCTACTACACGTGACTATTTATAGGAAAGTAAGCCCTTCCCACGTGCCTAGTTGAAGAAATGAATGCGGCCTCATTCTTTCTTTTGCTGGTGTACATTCAAAGGACAGTGACTCTTTATAATCCAAATAGATTGAATACATACCAACAATGTTTGAGAAATTGGTGATGAGGATTGGAACTAGTTGATCTGTATCTGGAATCAATCAAGTCGTACCGAATCCTGCAAAATATTGGGAATTGGCTGGTTCCCCCAATGAACTGGCGTGTTTTTTGACAAATCGGATGGTTCTGTTGTAGAATCAGTCAAAATTGGCCCCACTATTTTTTTACTTTTGTTTAAATGACTAAAAACAAACGGCAAGGGCCGATTTTTGCCAATTTTATTTGGTTTCTGATATAACCGCCCATTCTGTCAGAGAACTAGCCTCACTTAATTTTTAAACTTTTAAGTTTGGTAGACCGGATCGCTGATCCACCGAACCGGATCGTAAATCCAGAGGGACGATCAGGTTATCGATATTTTTGTTAAAACCTTGCCTACCAACCTAAACAAGTATTGAAAGCAATTTCAATTTAATTATATGGAGAATCTTAAATGAAGGAATGAGTAGAAGGTTTGGTATAAGGAATTGGCAAGGCTTTTTTCTTTTCATTCGTGACAACAGAAAACAAACAAACGTGTTCGGATGATCTATTGATCTGTTTCTAATCTATATCTGCTATTTCGCGGACATAATCTGTCTCTTTTGCAAAAGCTTTGCATGAATTATGTAATGATATCAATTCCAGGATTCCCGATAATGGGGCATCCAGTTCTCCAAGAGAGAGGTTCCCTACATTATGATTTTCCTTTCATGGCTTCCATAAAACCAAGGAGATTCTCCACTGAAGATCCCTCAGTGACACTACTAATGGCTTCCTCCTTGAGTTTCAGTACCCTCTCTCTTATTCCTTCATCACCCAGCATTTCCTCTACTTTGCTCTTTATCTCTTCCTTGGAGAATATCCCATCCTCATTCGCCTTCAACGCCACCCCAACCTTCCATATATCCACAATGTAAGTCTGGTTCAAGAACTAGTCCGCGAAATAAGGCCAACATATGAAAGGCACACCATTGCTAAGCCCCTCAAGAGTCGAGTTCCAACCACAGTGGGTCACAAAACAAGCTATAGAAGGATGTGCCAACACCTTCGTTTGTGGGCACCAACCCACGACATTCCCGTAGGCAGCCACCCTACCTAAGAACCCCTCAGGGTAACCCGTTCCAGACTTCTGTAGTCATCTGTATGTCTCACTCTCCTTGCAAACAGGGTAGCTAGAGGTGTGTCATATCTCTGCACAAAGATCAAGAGAAATTTTCTCGGACTTTGTGTTGTCCAATGCACACCTTCAACTGTCCAATTTCACAGTTTGTAACTAACGGTGATTGTGACCTTCTTGCATAAAAAAGAAATGGTCGTATTGTATATGTTCCGCTCCTATAATATCTATTAACGTTAAGTGACCAATATTTGGTAAATGGCTATTGAGGAGAAGTCACAAGTAAGAAAAAAAGAGAAGTGAAGAACAAAATGAAGAGAAAAAGGGAGGAGAAAAATCACCCTCTTTGGTAATCACTCCTTTTTGGATCAATTCCTGCAACCTGAGAAACACTGTGAAGCACCCCGCAGCCGCCGGCTAGAATGCTGCCCTTGGTATGCCGAGCTTCTTGGCGACATCAAGTGCCCACCCCGTGCTCACATCTGACACTATCCCCTTCTAAGCCATTGATCTCCTTTATGAGCGTTTCTAGTGCATTAGGCATTGAGCTTATTATGGACTCGCACACCAAGTTGGTTGCGGTCTGCATCGGGTTTGAGACCATCTGGTATGGACACAAGTCTTCTGATGGGTCCGGTGCCTTTGTTGGGATGGCTTTAGGAATGGGCTTTCAAGGCAGCTTCAAGCACGCGCTTCTGGTTGAAGTCAGTGTTGACGAAGGTGACAATGAAGCCATGTTCGACCATGCGGCACAAGAGCTGCATCATGGGTATGACGTGCCCTTGTGCTGGGTAGGGGATCACTAGTGCATGTGGCACACCCATGGCTTTGGATTCTCTCTCAGTCAACCCGTACATGCGCACAACTTTGTGTATGTAGATGGTAGTGTTAGTATCTCTCTTAAATTTATTTTATTTTATTTTATTTTTTTTCTTTTTTGAAACAGATGGTGATGTAAAACGCTACAATCTTACTTCTACAAATAAGATTGATACTTTATGCAAACCGCAACCCAAGTTGAAAGCACACCCTTTCTTTCTCTCACCTGTGTGTGCATGTAAACATGATATTATTCTCTCTCTCTCTCACCCTTCCTTTGTGTATATGCAAATGGAAGTGTTAAGTCTTTCTCCCTCTTTGTCTGTGTAAGGGGGAATACAATTTATGTCTCTAGGGTATTGTTGGGTTTCATAGCCAAAATTTCCCTTTTCTATGGACTTGGAGTACTCAAAAGAATGATATATAGCCCTAATGAAAGGTAAAGCCAATGGGTAGAAGACTAAAGAGCATTGTAACTTTGTAGGCACATCGGATATTCCAACTCCTAAATGCCCTTGTCTCTTGTGCAGAGCCGTGCACATTAAACTGTCTTGAGATATTATAGCAAACTCTCGCGGGATCAAACTAAAGACTTATTCCCTCGAGGAAAAGAAGTGGACCACTGTAAATCACTATATGTGTACTGATATAAAAGGAAAGAACAAAATATGTTGAGTTTTTAAGTAAGAGTTTGGAAATTTAAAAAGTTTTTCGATCTTAGGATATGATTATATAAGATTTGTCTACCATTTATCTTTTGTACATGGAGGTCACAATTATTTCTATTCGTTATATGTATTGGATGGATTGGGGTAAGTCACAAAGTCCGAGAAATTTTTGTTTTTTTGGAGCTTTTTGTCTGTTAAACGGCACACTTACCACCACCCATTTTGAAATTTAAGTGACAAGAATGATTGCGACATCCGTGTACAAAAGATGATTGGTATCTTTGTAAAATGCGCCTTTTTAGGCTAATATAGTTTCTTTAATATTCTTTTCTTTTTATTTTTATTTCCTCTTTTTTCTAAGATCCGTCATTAAGGTTTACGTTCCTAAAATCTGGGTCTCTAAATTTTACCTAAACAAAAAGTGAATGAAAGATATACATAACGTCCCACTCTTCGTTCTCACTCTTAACATATCATAAAAAAAAAAAAAAAAAGATAAAATAAATATAAAAATAAATTAATAAATAAAAGATATGCTCCTCTGGGAGAATATAATCTTTTGGCTTTAGTGTATGGCTGGGTGGAATGAGTAACGATGTTTGTCTAGTTTTCTTACTCTTGTCCTTTTCCATGAATCTACTTACTAAACTTCCATGTTGTCATCCGGCTTTGAATCTACTCACTGAACTTCGTTGTTATCATCCGGCTTTGGAATCTTTCAAATATTTATTTGGCTCTTAAAATCATATCCATTGTATTTCTTATATAAACAATAACAAAAAAGTATTTAGATAGAATGCTATGTAGATTGGTAGAGAGAGAGGGTTTCTGCAAAGATAAAGAGAGATATCAAACACTATACTCACACACATCAAATGAGAGAGAGAGATGGGCAAGCCTTATGCTCTGGTCATCAGCTACCCGGCCCAAGGCCACATTATACCCATGATGGAGTTCTCGCACCGCATGGTCGAGCATGGCTTCGCCGTCACATTCGTCAACACCGATTACTTCCACAAGCGTGTTCTGGAAGCCGCAAATGGCCATCCCCAAGATCAGCCAGGCAATGGCACCGGACCCATCCGGCTAGTCTCCATATCAGATGGGCTTGAGCCTGGTGCAGACCGGAACGAACTCATTCCACTCTGGGAGTCCATGCTAAGCTCGATGCCCCATGCACTGGAAAAGCTCATAGATGACATCACAAATGTACAAGGGCTTGAGCTACACTGTGTAGTGGCTGATGTGAACATGGGGTGGGCACTGGACGTAGCCAAGAGGCTCGGCATTGCTCGAACCGCATTCTGGGCTGCGGCTGCTGGGTGCCTCACAGTGCAGCTCAAGCTCCCAGAGCTGGTCCGAAATGGGGTCTTAGATGAAAACGGTGTGTGCTCTTTTTTCCTTTCTCTAGGGGGATTGACTCAATATCCTGATTTTGCTTTTGTGTTTAAAAAATCGATGACCCAAGTTCAGACTTGCCAAAACTATTTGGCAGAGCGTTGGGTCTGAATGAAAAGCACTGAAACTCAAACTAGTTTTATTGAGTCCTAGTCCCTAGCAGTGTTTGACTACTCGGTCCGAGTGTTGATCGGGCTGAGTACTTGGGCTCGGCACCCTAGCAAGCTGAGTTACCCTGAGTTGGGTGTCCCACTCGGGATATTCAAAAATTTAAAAACTATAAAATCCCAAAAAATAAAAAATTTATTTGTGATATGTTTATGGCATTTTTGGCAAATATTGGAAGGTGTTTTGGCCATAAATATTTATTTTTATATTTTGCCATCTTTTTTGCATTATTTTACCGATACTCCAACTCACAAGTTGTTTTTTAAAAAATGTATTTTTTTATTGCTTTTGTAACCTCCTTTTGAAATGTTTTGCATAATCTTACTTTCAAATACTTTTTTGTTTTTATGAATTTTTTATTTTTACAATACTCAGCATTACTCGGACCGAGTATTCATATCAGACAGGGGCCGAGTACTCGCCTTAGTAGTGGTCTTCAACACTGGTCCCTCTTGTATTTTACCTAGAGATTTGGCCATGTTGGAGTGTCAGCTCGGGTCAGTTAGTGGTGGATTCGGGCCCTTGACCTAACTTGTTTGCAAGTACTGATATGCACCTATGTTCATGGGAGGGGAATTGAAATTCTAGCCACTAAATATTAGGCCCCATTAACACGATCCGTATGGTCCTTGCAGCCCCATGAAACATCATGTTCCCATTAGTGGTGTGGACGGTGATGGACCTTTCTTTCTTTCTCTCCATCACCATCCAACTAGTTGATTGCATGGTTGCAGACATCGTCTTTGAAATTCTGGCTGAGGAGATTCCTAAAAACCTTGATTCTAAGTTCAAGGGACATACAAACCCTAATAGACTATAGCTAACCCAAACTCAGTAGAATTATCTCGAAACTACCCAAAACATATCCTAGTACCTTCACATAGTCACCTTAGACACCCATGAGCTTGTAAACCCATAAAATTGACCCGAACACCGATCAAACATCTAGAAACTTGAAATTAAGACCCTAAAGTTCTAGCCTTGTAATCTCCCTTAAAATATCTCAAATTTAACCAAATTTGGTTTCAAATTATAGAAGAGGTCATAAGCTTTCTAACAGACTTATAATTATAAAGTTAAAACCTGGGGGAAATTATTTGATAGAATGACAATTTAGTCCCTTCAAGCTGGACATGTGTTGCGCGTGATGCGTCATGCAGCCCGGTGGACCCATGTGTGGTCCGATGGCACAGAAAATGGCGCTTTAATTTGGATAATTCAAATAAAAATCAGATAAATCTGGAAAAATCTGAAAAAAAAAATCCAAAACAATTAAGAAAAATATTTAGTTCAAGCCTATACATACCCCCTCTATATTCATTCAAAAAGTTACGAGATGCAAAAATCCTCAGAAAATACGAGAAAAATCCCTAAATTACGGAAAATACCCCAAAAATATCTGAAATTAGAAAAAAAAAAAAAAAAAAAAAAAGCTTTACGAAATTTTTAGAATATTAAAAAAATCCAAAAAAAATCCCTAAAATTCTTAGAAAATCCCAAAATTCAGATTTTACCTTAGGATATCCCAAAACCCTTAAAAAATGAAGAAAATCCGCTTCCAAACTCAAAATAGCTTAGGTAGACCCTATTTAAAAATCCTGAGTTTTTCTCCTGCCTTAGGAACTCTAGATCTAGGTAAAAGAACGTTAGATCTACCAATACCGGCCAGCAAATTTATCCAAAAATGATTTGGTGGTATAAATCAGAAGATCGGCTTGATCTAAGCCCAAAACTCCGGGTTTCGGGTCCTTAGAGGTAAGTATTTCTTTTTCTGCTTAATTTAGTTTATTTTATTCATTAATTCTTTGTTTTATTTTATTCTTTTCTAAAAATTTATTTATTATTAAATGTAGTTAATTTTTAAGAAGTTTTTTAAAGTTCAAAATACAGATTTGGAGTTAGCGCTGCCACTAGACTTAGAAAAAGATCAGATATATAGATCTGCGATATTTTTGAGCACATAATTTTAGCAACTCCACCTTCTCCATTTTTTTTATAAATTTAACTCAATTTTGAGTCTTGAGTTGATCTCACCTAATTTTTTATAAATTTAACTCAATTTTGAGTCTTGAGTTGATCTCACCTAGAGATCGACGCAGATCAGAGTGTAAACATATCATCATTTTTTTGCTCACATGTGGGTCATATCATAACCCCCTCGAGTATTTTTTGTTTTCTCATCGCTATTTTGGGTGGGCATAGCAAAAGCTATAAAAATCCCCTGAATTTTTTGTTATTTGTGGGAGGAGTATATCATGGACCGCAGGGGCATCCACCGTATATTTCCGACTAACCACGTGGGAGATTCACTGCACCAGGGTGAATGTCTCTCATCGGGGATTACGTCCACCGTTTGGCAATGTGAATCAATGGCCACTAAGGGCATTCTCGTTTGACCATCCTTGTATGATAATGTAATCGGTCTGGGACAATAGTTTCCATTGTTTCTCCCTAAACCCTTGTGAGTACATGAATAATTGGCCGACTCTGAATGTGAATCAAGTAAAAAGGAAACCCAAAACGTCATGTTGTGGCACCCTACCACCTTGAACACCTACAATGTCATCATTCTTTTTGCCTTTCGACCTTTCTTTCATTGGTCAATGTACCGTTGGGTCCATGTATAGCTTTTCCTTCAATAGATATCCGACAAGATCAAGAAGATGAACAACTTCATCTTTGTTTTTTTCCTTGGATAAGATGGCTCCCACCTATGTTCCGTTCAAGAAGTTTTATAACTGTTTCAACAACTTTTGTTTCTTTTTTTTTTCTTCTTTTTTTTTGTCTTGCATTTCTTCGATTATGCATGCATATAATCATATAATGTACCATAGTTATGCGTTAATAATATAAAGAAAAGTGCACAATGAGACCATTTGTTTTTAATTTAACGTCGTTGTCGTAATTGATTTTGACCATCGGATGTGAAATTGGGAGGCTGTATTTATTCTATTGATCGTGCTCAAAGTTCAAAAGATTTTGTTTTGAACTTTATAATACATCCAAGCTACCAGATTTCACATCGGATGGTTATAAATGATTGTGACCTCCTTGTACTAAAGATAAATGGTCTCATGATATACAATCCCATAATATAAATACAATTGAATTATTTCAAAAATTTTATTTTTTACTGTAAATATGGAATTTTTCTACACATATAAAGGGAACAATGTCTTGGACTTTAAGCGTCCACTTGATGGCCTCAAGCAGGTTCTTTTAGGCCCTAATATTGGAAAAAGAAACAGAATGATGCTCAGGGATGACAAGATTTCTGCAATTATAGGTTTATTGCACAACAGAAGCATGATCCAACTCACCCCAAACACACCCCTCATCGACCCAAGTCACTTCCCATGGCTTTGTGTCGGTGACACCATGGTACAGAAGTTCATTTACAGATACATTCGCCAATTCATGAAGAATCTTGAAGGAGTAGAATGGGTACTCTGCAACTCCTTCTACGAACTCGAAGCTGCAACCTTCGACTCATTCCCTAATCTCCTGCCAATTGGTCCTCTACTCCAAAGCAACCACCATGGCCAACCAACTTCACTTTGGACAGAGGATGAAACCTGTCTTGAGTGGCTCAACAAGCAACCTGAATGTTCAGTCATCTATGTATCCTTTGGGAGCCTCACCCTCTTCGACAAACGCCAACTTCACGAGCTCGCTCTCGCCCTTGAGAACTTAGGCAGGCCATTCCTGTGGGTGGCCCGGCCGGACCTCATCGATAAGGCAGGGGTAGCCTACCCGGAGGGGTTCTTGGATAGGATGGAGGTCCATGGCAAGGTGGTGGGGTGGTGCCCACAAAGGGAAGTGTTGACACATCCTTCTATAGCTTGTTTTGTGACCCATTGTGGGTGGAACTCAACTATTGAAGGGGTGAGCAATGGTGTGCCTTTAATATGTTGGCCTAAATTTGTTGACCAATTTCTTAATAAGAGTTACATAGTGGATATATGGAAGGTTGGGTTGGAGTTGGAGGGTAACAAGGATGGGTTCTTCTCCAAGGAAGAGATAAGAGGCAAGGTAGAGGAATTGTTGGGTGATCAAGCAATCAGGGAGAGGGCTCTCAAGCTCAAGGAGCAGGCCATTTATAGTGTTACTGAGGGAACTTCTAGGAAGAATCTTACTAGTTTTATTGAGGCAATGAAAATGCATGTCTGATTATATTTTTGAAATTTCAAGCTAATATCTTTTTTGTGGTTTATTGAATTAATTTATTAATTTAAATTTTTTTTTTATGTTCAATATTTTACATTTATGTTCTTTTTCTCTTGTTTTCTATTTTTCCAAAACCATAAGTTCGTTTTGAAATGGGATATTTTTATTTATTTATTTAGTGGCCGGATTGCAGCTTCAAGATCTAAACCAACTAATTCATAAACTAATTAATTCGGACCTTGATGTTCTAAAAGTGAAGTTTTGAATCAATTTGGAAATTCAAGCTTTGAGCCATCGAGACTTAATCTTTTGTCTTGATAACAGGTTCGAAACTTCTAGCATCAAACTGAATAGTTCACAATTTAGTTAGTCCAAATCTTGAAGTCCCGAACTTACCATAACCATTAATTATGGTAGGGCGGGGAGGGGCGGGGCGGGGTGGGGCTGGGGCTGGGGGAGACTTGGGAAGATGGAGTTACCAACTAGGGTATTTATGAAAAAATAAGAAAATAAAAGGACATGAATGTGCATACTTTTTTTATTAACACAAATAAAAGAGGGAAAAAGTTTATATGAGGATGCTACCTTACCGTGTAGAACTACGGATGCCTCTCAAAAATCCATCGTAAAAGGTAGTTTTAATGTTTAAAAACCCTTTGATTGATCATCTCGACATCAAGATGTATGACTATGAAAAATAAAAAGATTTTAAGTCTCGAAAATAGTGCATTTTACAACATATTATCTACACCGTCCATTTTCAATATTTTCATATGCTTATAGATCTACTTGATTTTAACTATTTTTGAAATTTAAAATTTTATAATTAGATATAAAAATAGATTTTGAGATAATCCTAATGACATTTTACACCAAAATTATATACCATGATAAAATTTGAAGGGCACCTTACCTCTAGTCCTACGGAGGTGTCTGTATGCCAACGACACCCATAAAAGAGATAGAAGCTACTTACTATTTTGTATAGTTATGTCCGCATGTATAGTTACAACCAAGGTTTGAAAAAATGGATCAGCTATCCTGATTGGCAGCTCTAAATACTGTGTCAGATTGGCAGACCGACAATCATCTAAGAATTAGGCAGATCGGCAGGTTTCAGCCCCCAAAAATTTAAAAATTTCCAAAAATAACAAAAAATAGCTTTTTTTTTATTTCTAAAAAAATGGGAATGGTGCATTATGCACTTTCATTTTTTTGTAAAAATATGTGAATACTGAAACATTTTCCTATTTGGATGTCTGTTAACCATCCATTCATTTCATTGAAAGAAAGAGAGCTTACAATCATCAAGGATATGAATACAAAGTTTGAAATGGAGCTTATTACAACCAAAATACATTTGAAGATATACAACCTCTGCTTTGCAATAATTTGGAGCAAATATGGGAACATTTGAAGATGTTCTTGTAATTTCTACAGTAATTTATAAAAATTGAATTCATAAATAAATTTAGAGAAAATTACGTATATATTCATTATATTATGCGTTATCACAGATCCACCTTTCAGTTTCCGTTATTACCTCCATGTCCGTTTTTTCACTTTCATAACGAGATTTTTTAAAAAAGACGATTTTACTCATTTTCGAGTGTTGAAAAACCGAAATCAAAACAATTTTGGTTTTTCAACAATCGAAAACGGGAATAGGTCTTTTAACCTTCCTGCTCTAGTTACGGTTGTTCAACAACCGAAATTCGGGTGTTGAAAAACCGAAAATATAATTTCGGTTGTTCAACAATCGAAAACCTAATTTCGGTTGTTCAACAACCGAAAACCTAATTTCGATTGTTCAAAATCCGAAACCGTGGAATTCATTGTTTTCACAACCGAAATTATAGTTTTGGTTGTTCAAAAACCGAAAACATGATTTCAGTTTTTGGACAACCGAAAATTTATAGACTTCGGCTTTTGATTAACTGAAAATGTTCGCGCCAATACTTCATGCGCTTTTACTGTAAGAAAGTTTTTTAGGGTATAAAGTTGGGGAAAAACGGGAAATATAGTATCATACGTGGATCCATACCCTTTTTACTTTCTCCCAATAAAGATTGGCTCGCGGTTGTGATTGGTACGGTTCTTACTCTTGCCTTATGTTTTTTATTGTTTTTTGTTAGTTTGTGACAATGAGTATAATAGAATATCATATTTTTATATTTGTAATTTTTATGTATTGTTGATTAATAAGTAATATTTGATAAAATATTACTAAACGTGTTTCTTTGTATAATTATTTGTTCTTTGTATAAATATGTATTGTTTGTTTTATGTTGATAAATTGTATTTAATGTATTGGGTAAATATTATTGAACTTGTTGGTTTGTGTTAATATTTGTTGTTTATTTGGAGTTTGTTTGAGTATTTGTTATTTTTGTTGTTTATGAATTATTTGTCTTTTTATAGTAGCACACTATTTGAATTTGGTATGTAATACTCACTTTTTATGAACCCTAAAGTAGTTAAAAATATCCAAAATTTTTGTATTCTTTATTGTATCAATTTATTGTGACACAAATTTTCCTATTCATTTAATACAATAGCATTGACGATGGTTACTGAGGGAGTGCAACTGGTATTCCGATATGGGGGGTCATTTGAGACCAATGCAGATGACGGTCGTATCGTTTACAAAGGGAGAAGATTAAAGGTTACGAAGTATAATGGAAATAGTTCTTTGGAGGAAATCAAAAGTCATTTTGGTAATTTAACAATGTGTGATCCAAGCAAATTAACTATTATATACTACAACACAAGTCTTCCTAGTGGGCTTGATTTGATTGATGTAAGTGATGATGTCGATAAATCTTTATGTTGGGAGGGGAATCTTTAAAAATTGTTGTATATATTGCGTCTACAATGGAGCCAGAACAGGAATCTATTGGTGATGGTCCATCTTCAAGAAGTAGGTTTATTTATAATTTAATTTTTCATCTGTAATTTACTTTAATTTATTCTTTTATGCATAGAAATTTTATTGTTGCTTCATCTTACACTATATCTTTTGTCAACAGTCGGCGTAACATTTTAACTGATCAAGATGAAAACATTCAAGTGGCGCCTGACCTTAAGCTTGTACCAGAGCGTGATATAGACGATATTGAACCACTAGAGAGCCCGTGCAGAGGAGTTGGTAATGAGGTTCAATTGAATTCAGGACAATATTTTGAAAGTATCAATGAATGTCGGTATCATCTTGTAGATTTTGCAATTCACAATAATTTTGTTCTGAAATTTGACAAAAGTGAATTGAGACGGGTATGAGCAAGTTGTAAGGCAGAGGGATGCACATGACAAGTGCGGTGCTTACGAGTTGGTAGTACGACAAGTTAAATCTATGGTTAAGGAGCATACATGTAGTGGTCTCATAGGGAGGGTCTATCAACCACTAGCTCGTAGTGATTGGGTGGCCAAAAAAATTAAAGCCCGCCTTATTAACCAACAAAAAATTAAAGCTAAAGACATTGTAAACGATGTTCGCACAATCACGGTGTTAGGCTTTTTTACATGCAAGTTTGACGAGGAAAAGAGGTTGCTAGAGAGATGATAGATAGATCACATGAACAACAATATCATGACCTCCCCTTGTATGCGGAGAAGCTTCGAATAAGCAACCCAGGAACCGTAGTTCGTATCGACACTACTGAAGGCAAGTTCAAACAACTATTCATTGCTTATCATCCATGCATCATGGCTTTTGTTAATGGATACATGTATTGATGGGACATTCTTAAAAGGAAAGTATCAAGGCATATTATTGTGTGTCATTTCTATAGATGCAAATAATGAGCTCTTTTTATTGGCATTTGTTGTGGTCGAGAAGGAGAACTATCAGAGTTGGTATTGTTTTTTGAGTATACTGAGTGAGCTATTATATGAGTTTTCTAATCTGTCTGCCTTACAATTATATGAGATCGACAGAAAAGGCTGCCAAAAGCAATAGAAAAATATTTTTCCACGTGTTTTCCAGCATTCTGCATGCGATATATGGTAGAGAACTTCAAGGGCTTCATGAAGAAGTCAGCAAACACCGAAGTATTGCTGATGTTGTTTTGGAAGACTGCCCGTAAAGCAACAATTAGTGGGTTTGAAAAAATTATGTTTGACATACAGTGTGTCTACCCAGAGGAATATTAGTGGATTAAGAATATCCCTCCAAAATATTGGGCAGATGCTTATTTTCCAAGGACATGATACAATCATCTTACCTCTAATATACCAGAGTCATTCAATGCTTGGATAATGTCTACTCGAGATAAGCCGATCATTACAATGTGTAAAGAAATAAGGATACAGTTGATGACCAGGTTTGAAGAGAATAGGGAGTTGGGTAATATTTGGAGCAGCCTGCCAGTACCAAAAGCCCAAGATTTACTGGACTTGCGAAAGATGAAGGCTAGATTTTTGCATACAGTTATATATGCTATATCTACACAGCTTGAAAATCCACTATCTTGGGAAGAAGTATGCTGTTGATTTAACTCATTGGACATACAGTTGTAGAAAATGGCAACTGAGTGGCATACCGTGTACTCACCCAATTGCAGTTATTAACCATATGCATTTCGATCCCACAGCGTACTGCCTTCAGTATTTCACAGTTGAAACATTTAAAAAGGCATGTCAAACTCCTTTTGGGCTTGTCCCGGATGATATTGAGTTGACTGGTATGTTCAACCGTATAGTGTTGCCACCAAGGACGACACACTTTTTTGGTAGACCAAAAAAACAAAGAAAAAGATCTGAGACTGAACAGCCCATCACCAGGCCTATGAAATGCAAACGATGCGGCACAGTGGCTCATAATAGGACAACAGAGAGCCGATATAGTGAATTTTTGTTGTCAATTTGATGAATTAATGAAATGAGTGATTTAGATGTCGTCAATCTTGTGTTGAATAATGAAATGAGTGATTTAAAAATGCTTATGAACAACCAAAATTACTATATATATGGCTAAGAATCTATTCCTTCCAAAGAGGATATGAACAATTTGCAGCTTGTTTGGTGCACAACAAAATACTTTCCTAAGATGGAAAAGAAATAGCACAAACAACGACCTACAAAATACTTTCCTAAGATGGAAATGAAATACCACAAACAAGTGTTGTATGGCAAATAAAAGAAAACTTAACAATGTATATGTCATAGTTTTAAATGCAACTTGGACCAATCCTAATCCTATTGGTTCAACTCAAGAACTTTCAAGAATTCAACAACTGAATTTCTGACTGTAAAAATCTAGGGAGCTTCTGGAATTTACAGTCAGTAATTTTGTTGTTAAACAACCGAAATTGCTAGAATTTGAACAACCGAATACTGATTTCGATTGTTGAACAACTGAATTCTTATTTCGTCTGTTCAACAACCGAAATGTTGATTTCGGTTGTTCAACAATTGAAATTCTAGCAATTTTGGTTATTCAACAACTGAATTTCTGACTGTAAAAATCCAGGGAGCTTTGGGAATTTACAGTCAGTAATTTGGTTGTTGAACAACCAAAATTTCTAGAATTTTGGTGGTTCAACAACTGAAATCAACATTTTGATTGTTGAACAACCGAAATTTTGGCAATTTCGTTTGTTGACCAACCGAATTTCTGACTGTAAAAATCCAGGGAGCTTCTGGAATTTACAGTCATCAATTCAATTGTTTACAATTTCAGTTGTTCAATAACCGAAATTCTGATTTCGGTTGATCAACAATCGAAATTAGAGAAATTTCGGTTGTTCAACAGGCGAAAATGTTGTTTTTTTCATTTTTTAACATTCTAAACAATATTTTACTGTTATGTTTATAGATCTACTTGAACATTCATTTTTTAACATTTAAAACAATATTCAAATGTTTATAGATCTACTTGAACATTCAAGATTTTCATATGTTTACAGATCTACTTGATTTTAACATTTTTAAAGTTTAAAATTTTATAATTAGAAATGAAAAAGAGATTTTTAGATACATGTTATGATAAAATTAGGAGGTGCATTTCTAGATGCATTTTATCATAAGAATTTTTAATACATGTTATGATAAAATTAGGAGGTGCACCTTAATTGGATTGTTTAAGGTTGCAACCTTATAGAAACTACACCCTATATATAGCACGACCAAGTACAAATAATTCCCAAAAAAATAGAGTCATTTACATCATCCTTAAGAAACAATATCAAATTGTCCTTTTATAATATTACAACGATAAAAATGACCTTTACATTGCCAAAAAATTACAATTTTGGATGCCGCCTTCTCTTCGGCTGATACTGCTTTTGTCTCGTATTATGTCTTCTACGCTCCTCAACTGCAAGTTGTGTGGATGGAGCCAAGTCATCAACAACAGCCTGATTACTCTCACCCACTACATCTTGTCTGCCCTCTTCTTGTACAACTTCTTCATTAACTTCACATTGTAACACTTCCATCCTGGCTTCTATATTTTCCATGTCGACCGACACAAACTTAGACAACATTTCAAACGAGTTGTTAACGCGACTATAGACTTCAGGGTACCACTTCTGTCTAAGTGTAATTGCCTCTGCTAACATGGTTGTACTAGCCTGAACTGCACTAACCTGCAAAAACATTTGTGGGTTAATAAACATACAAACTGATTGGAAAATACAAAACTAAAGCAATTTATAGGTCAAAATATACATACCAAATCATCTTCATAACCTCAAGGTCTCATTATATACTGTGGTTCATGTGTAAGAACCACCTCTTCTTCTTCCTGGTTATAAGGTTGCAAAATATCAATAAGTGGGTTAGCGACATTAGGATGGGATACTCGGCTGTACCAAGCCTTGTACTCCTCTGAGGGCAACACATTCGCAGTATCGACTTCAATGTCTGTCATCATGTGATCATGGCAAGACAACCGACGATGAATCTTGTCAGAATTGATATTTCGCCAATCTCGCCGCCCACCATGTCTGTTGGGACCTCTTACCAACAAATAAGGGATTTCTTGGAATGCCCTATTTAGCTCCAAATTGACGGCAAACACGATCTGGCATGTATGGCTCGACAATATCATCAAAGATCAGAGTTGTTACGCACATTGCAGTTTTGAATACCTCGTGGCCATCATCTGAAATTGCCGCATAAGGCTTGAAGTACGGATTCTATATTACCTGTTATATGAAGTATAATTACACATATGACAATCAATCAATACGAAAATTACAACTACTATAATATAATTGAACATATTGAATATCAAAGTACAAACTGACCTCATTTGGTTGGAGGTTATCTAACTTCTTGTCTAATGGGAGGCATCAAATTATGTGGATTGCCATAATAATGCTTGGGTGGCTCCCACCGTTTTGCCCTTGGCATATTTGGAGATATATTATGCAGTATGGGTCTCATATATATAATATGCTCATAATACCAGCACTGCATTATATCAAGATATGATAAGTTAAAAATATATTTCAAAGTAGTCTAAAGTATTAATTTATAAAAAATTTAAATTTACCTTCATAAGAGTGGTAGAACCACTGAAATATCTTCGCTTGAAAGTACAAGTTTTCCAAGCGAACGATATAGATATGCGAGGGCTGCAGCATCCCATGTATATCTATTAGTTTACTCAATATCTTTAAAGAATTTCAAGTACCTTGTTAGGACTGTTGCAACTGATGCATCAGCAAAAATGGTAACACTGATGAGGAAGAGTAGATAGGCTCGAGTATATCTGACTATTTGCACAGAAGAAGCATCAAGTGGCAATTCCAAAAAATTAGCCTTCAACCATGAATGTTTTATGGTTGTCAAGTTGCCTTCAGTGGGGACTATACCCAAATTTTTCTCTATGAACTTGCGTAGGTCACTAATAGGACGACATGTAACAGGCTCACCATCTACAGACAATCCTAAAACCTCGTACACATCAAATAAAGTTGGTGTCATCTTACCAATTTAAATGTTATAGTAGAAGGAATTGGTCTCTGAGCGCCACCTCTTTGCATTGACAACAACCAATGGATGATCATTCGACCTGGTCGAATGATAGACGGAGCATCTAACCCAGACGCGTTCACTAATTGAACTTGCTCTTCAGTTAGTCGTCAATCATTCAATTGAAATGTCTTCTCATCGATTCTAATTTCTTGTTTTTCCTGAAATATAACAAATATGACATATACAAGTCACATTATATATACACATGTACTTCTCATATGCAATTGAAACAAACAAAATTTATTAAAATATAACAAACTTATGGAAATAGCAGATGAATATATTCATATACATTTCCTTCCCATATATAATATGATGCATGCTCTGGATGAATCTGGGTATCCCCCCCCTGAATGGACACGACTCGTATTGACTGAAATCGAGACAACAATAACTCATCATGCATATTAAAATTGCATCATGTATACATTGCTACTCTAAGACAAGAATGCGATAATAAATTTACATATCCAAATATAAATGGAGTTATTAACACATCTGCAACTCGTATGTAATCCATATATGAGTAAATCATATATCACTAACAATGGAATGGGCTCATATATAATCCATATATCGGTAAATCATATATCAATAACAATGGAATGGGCATGAAGTATAAAAGGCAAAACTTTTGTTCTTATATGATAACCAACACAGTGTACCTATACATCTCTGTACCATCTCTAGACCTAGTCAAAATTTATGCTATAAGAAATATTGAATTACAGAACCCACACCCATTCATTATAACTCCATTTCATACAACTAAAAGATTGGTTAAAAGGGGAAGAAATAAAAACCACTATTGTTTTTTGTTTTTAATTATAACTCAAAATGTTATTTATAACAAAATACAAACAACAACATCCAACAACATAGAGAAACATATAAAAATTCATATTAAGCTACTAAATTTGAAATTACAAGTCCAACATAGCATAAGCAATACATCTTCAATTATAACAGAGGGTGATACACTAAGCAATATATTTCAAATTACATATGGATTTATTTACATACACTCATAAAACATTTCCAATTACAGATGGATTCATTTACATACAGTCACAAAAACACAAACCCATTCAACTAATAATACCCCCAAATTTGATATCGAGTTGTAATAAAACTCCCAAATTTGATATCGAGTTGTAATAAAACTCCCAAATTTGAAGTTCTCAATAAATCCAAATTTACAAATTCATAATCAATTGATAATACACAAACATAA
This sequence comes from Amborella trichopoda, assembly GCF_054954075.1. Lineage (NCBI taxonomy): Eukaryota > Viridiplantae > Streptophyta > Magnoliopsida > Amborellales > Amborellaceae > Amborella > Amborella trichopoda. Next base: position 1,152,806 of record NC_142345.1, read on the forward strand.
TAACGACTATATATGTCAATTTACATATGGATTCATTTCCATACAGCCACAATGCATAACTATATTCAACTACTGAATAACGAAATCCCCAAAATGAAAAATGATGCAAACAACATCCAAAAGCTTAAAAAAATAATAGAAATCTCTCTTAATAGTCAAATATATTGTCATAGGCATTGGCACAACAACACATTTAACTATATTCAGTTATTGATATCGATTTATAATAAAACCCCCAAATATGAAGTTCTCAATAACCCCAAATTTACAAATTTTTAAACAATAAATAATAAACAAACATAAATCAATAATTCATGTGTATCATTCAAAAATTAAAAAAAAAAAAACTAAAAACTCACAGTTATAAAAATCCAAAAATTAAAGTTATAAAAACCTCAAATAATACATACCTTCACAACAAATTTGGAATCCGCCAAATGAACTCAAAATGCTTCAAATATCGTTATTTCTATGTCAAAATGCTAGTGTCCAAATTTAAATACTTATTTTGGTTAAAAATGTATGAAAAATTAGAAAAGAGGGGGGATGGAGTACTTTCGGATGTTCTTCGACTGAAACAACCCAAGAACATTTCTGTTTTTTTTTTTTTTTTTAAGGAGCTCCGACTAATTTCTCATGTTGAACAACCGAAATTAGATTTTCGGTTTTTAACACCTGAAAACCCTAATTTCGATTGTTGAACAACTGTAACTAGAGCGGGAAGGTTAAAAGACCTATTCCCGTTTTCGGTTGTTGAAAAGCCGAAATTTATTTTATTTAGATTGTTCACCACCCGAAATTGAATAAAATCATCTTTTTTAAAATTCTCGTTATGAAAATGAAAAAAAAGATATGGAGGTAATAACGGAAACTGAAAGGGGGATCTGTAATAACGCATAATATGACGGATATATATGTAATTTTCTCTTAAATTTATAATCAAATAAAAAAAAGGTTAGTTATAGGGAGCTAATTTATAATTAAGTCCATCTGAAGATTGTATTTTATTTAGGTTATGTAAGGGTGCTCACAGTATGGAGTTGTATTAAAAAAAAATTAGACACTTATATACTATTGTTTTGTATATGAAATATTTTTTTAATAAAGGCATTTTTTATCATTAAGAGGGGTGTAACGTCATCCACCTGGGGTGTGACATCACTCACATAGAGCACACTAGTAGTATTTAATGCTTCATGTGGGTGATGTCATACCCGTGTAGATAACATCATACCCATCCTAATGACCAAAAATACTATTACTAAAAAAAACTCCATATACAAAACAATGGTATATGTCCAAATTTTGTTGAGTATAATGTTAAGTTAATCCATAGTGTAAAATCCTAACATAACCCATTTCTATAATATAGAGCTAATTTACATAACCATGTCGTGCACTTTAAAAAAAGAAAAGAAAAAACCAAAATTGTTTCAAGGATTAAGAACACACTAGGGTCAAGGGATTTTTTTTTTCTTTTTTAATTAGTACAACGGGCAAATATTATCTAGTAATCCAAATTTTTACATTATTTTAGGATTTTCTATTTTTATATAAGCCACCCATCAAAGAGATATGCTATTATAAAAAGGGTGTAGTTGGCATACGAATGCATCCGTAGCTGTAGAGGCTTCAAATTTTATCATGATATATAAGTTTGATGTAAAATGTTCTTAGGATTATCTCAAAATCTATTTTTATATCTAAGTATAAAATTTTAAATTTAAAAAATAGTTAAAATCAAGTAGATCTATAAACATATGAAAACCTTGAAAATGGATGGTGTAGATAATATGTTGTAAAATACACTATTTCTTATACTTAAAATATTTTTATTTTTTATGGTCATACATCTCGATATCGAGATGATCAATCAAAAGTTTTTTCAACATTAAAACTACATTTTCGGATGGATTTTTGAAGTGCATCCGTAGCTCTACATTATCAGGTTGCATCCTTATATAAACTTTTTCCTTATAAAAATAGGAGGAAACCTTAACTACAATTAAACCGATAAATCGATAAAAAATAAACTTATCGTAGCATTCATCATGAAACAAAAAAAAATAATATGATGGATTATTTAAAAGAAATGAAATTAATAGGTAAAAACAAATAGACACGCATTCAAGTCTATATATTATAAAAAAAAAAAAAGATCAAAGTAAATATTAAAAGAGAAAAAAATAAAAAATAGACATTTTTTCCCTGGAATTTGGAAAGTTACGAGATAAAATTGAAGATAATTAAACCATAGAAAAAAATACTTATTCCCACATGATATGTGTCAAGAGCCCATATTCATCAAAAGACCTAATTTTATTATTCAAAATAATTTTTTTTTATAAAAATCTCGATTTCTCAAAAACCTTTAAAATTGAGCAACTTTTTTAGCAAAACTCGACTCACAATCTTCTGATAATCAAACAAATCAATGCACATATATTGTGAAGGCCTCGATTCTCTTTAAAATGCATGAAATTGCAGCAAAAATGATATGATATTGAAGATCAAATATACAAAATGGCGGATTTTCATAAACCCAACTTTTCATCGTGTGTGAGCAAGAAAAAGTTCATAGAAAAATTACTAAATGATAAATCAATTTACCTAATTCATTTGAGAGATGAAGCCTTGGTGATAAAAAACACAACTCAATTTGATTCAAAACGAGTTATAAATTGATTGGGATGTTCAATTTTTGATCTGGGTCATGCTTTTCAGCAGCAACATTTTGAACAAAAATCAACCCACAATCATCTAATAATAGAATAAATCAATACTCAAACATTGTAAAGGCTTCTCTTTCAAATGCACCAAATTGCAGGAAAAATAATATGATATTGAAGATCAAATAAAAAAATGGTGGATTTTTCAGAAACCGTTAAAAAATGGCATGAAAAATCTATTGAAATTTTTTTATATAAATGTTTGATTCACAAAATATGGTCCTATACCCATATTACAATGATTTCAATCTTGAAATATGTAATATATGGCAAAAAGAAGCATAAAACAGCATGAAAAAAGTGAAAACTTGAGACCGTGCATTATTGGAAGTGTATTTCGATTCGGCGATTCTACTGTAGCGAAACGTCAATTCGCTATAGTAGAATCAGCGATCTAAGGGGATCGGGTGATTCTCGATGTATTGGAAGATCCAATTCATCTAGTGTCAAATCCGATTTGAATCAGGCGATTCAAATCCGAGTTAGATGATTTCGATCCAGATCATTCAGTACTCATATAAATACTTTATTATTATTATTTAGGAAAATTTTCGTACAGAGTCTTAATTCCTCACCTTATTTCACGGTAGACCTTCTTTCTATTTTTCTTTCAAGTGGCATAAAATAACCCTCAAGTATTTCACCGTACTCCCTCATCACTTCTCTCCCTCATTTATTCACTTTTGCCCACAAAAACTAACCTCAACAAATTGTTTTATTTCATCTCAATCCAAAAATCTTTTTAACCCATATTTCAACTAAAAATCATAGAGGTGATATAAATATTACATTATTGATAAGCCACTAGTTATTATTATTATTATTATTGGTACCATGTAAAAGTTATGTTATTAAAAAAACAAAAATATTTTTAGTCCTATATTTATAAGTTGATTGAAATATGGGTTAAAATTTTTTTTGGATTGAGATGGAATAAAATCAATTTGTTGGGGCTAGTTTTTGTGGCTAAGAGTGAATACACGTGGAAGAGAAAAGATGAAGGGGTACTATGAAATACTTGAAGGTTTTTTATACCGCTTGAAAAAAAAATATAAAGAGGGTCTTCCATGAAATAAGATGGGGATTTATGGGTCTCTACAAACTTTTCCTTATTATTTATATAAGAAATAAAATCGATATGAGTTAAGAGTCAAATTAATAGTTGAAAGATCCAAAGCCGGTTGATAACAAGTAAGTTCACCAAGTAGATTCAAAGTTGAATGATAACATGGAAGTTTAGTAAGTAGACTCATGGAAAAAGGACAAGAGTAAGAAAACTAGATAAACAAGATAAACATCGTTATTCCCCCACCTAAGCCATAGACTAAAGCCAAAAGATTATATACTCTTGCAGGAGCATATCTTTCGGTCTTTCTTCTTTCTTTTTTTTCTCTCTTTTTTTTCTTTAATGGTATGTTAAGTAAGTATATTTAGAATCCCGGATCTTAGGAATGTAAAGCTTAGCGACCAATAATAGAAAAAAATAGGGGAAAAAAAAGAATATCATAGAAAATTATAAACTATATTAGCCTAAAAAAAATGATATCCTAAGATTGAACAACTTTTCCAATTTTCAAACTCCAAATCTAAGTATTTAGGAACTCAAAATATTATACTGCCTTTTATGCAAGTGCTCATATAGTGATTTAAAGTGGATTCCAACACTTCTTTTCCTCGAGGGAGTAAGTTGATAGTTTGATCCCTCGGGAGTTTGCTATAATCTCTCATACGCAAATTAATGTGGACGGCTCTGCACAAATGACAGTTGGAATATCCGGTGTGCTTACAATGCTTTCAGTCTTCTAGCCATTGGCTTTCCCTTGTATTGGGGCTATATATTATTCTTTTAAGCACTCCAAGTGCATGGAAAAAGGGAATTTTAGCTCCTAAGAGATTTGAGACCCAACAATCCCCTAGAGAGAGAAATTGTATACCCTAGAGAGAGAGTAGCATTACATTCACATAAACACAAAGGTGTGTGAGAGAGAGAGGGACTACTATTACACGTGAGAGAAAGTAAGGGTGCCCTTTTGCAGTTTGGATAAGGCAGCAACCTTATTTGTAGAAGTAAGATTGTAGTGTTCTATACTGTCTATTTCAAAACCAAAGGAAAAAAATTCGCCAGAGAGAAACACTAACATACACATAAAGTTGTGTGTGTGCGTACGGGTTGGTTGAGAGATAATCCAGAGCCATGGGTGTGCAACATGCTCTAATGCTTCCCTACCCGGCACAAGGGCACATCATACCAATGATGGAGCTCTCGCGCCGCATGGAAGAACATGGCTTCATAGTCACCTTCGTCAACACTGACTTCACCCAGAAGCGCGTGCTTGACGCTTCTATGAAGGCTCATACTGAAAGCCATCCCAACAAAGGCACCGGATGCATCAGACTTGTGTCCATACCTGATGGTCTCGAACCCGATGCAGACCGCAACAAACTTGGTGCGTTATGTGAGGCCATGCTAAGCTCAATGCCTAATGCACTAGAAACGCTTATAAAGGATATCAATGGCTTAGAAGGGGATAGTGTCACATGCATCGTGGCCGATGTGAGCATGGGGTGGGCACTCGATGTTGCCAAGAAGCTTGGCATACCAAGGGCAGCATTCTGGCCGGCGGCTGCAGGTTGCCTCACAGTGTTTCTCAAGTTGCAGGAATTGATCCAAAAAGGAGTGATTACCAAAGAAGGTGATTTTTCTAGTCCGTTTTCTTTCCATTTTTTCCTTTTTTTTTATTTTTTCGGCTTCTCCTTGATAGTCATTACCAAATATTGGTCATTTTTCCTTAATAGATATTATAAGAATGGAATATATACAATACGACAATTTGCTTCCGATACAAGAAAGTCACAATCACCGTTAATAGCAAAATGTGAAATTGAGCAGCTGGGGGTGTGCCATTGACTATGCAAAGTCTGAAAAAATTTATCTTGATCTATGTGCGACACACCTCCTGCTATCCTGCTTTTACCGACAAATGGCAAGGAACAATTGTGATATTTTTTCACCATAGGTAATTCCTTCCTTCCCTCACCAAAAAAAGAAAAAGAAAAAAGAAAAGAAAAGATGGTGATCTAGCCATGTAATCCAGGATTAAGAGAGTATAATATAGAGGAATGATTACATGAAACCGGGCTTAAATGGTTCCCCATTAGCCAATGCATTTCTAAGAGTGGGCGTCATTTAGAATTTAAAAGTAAATTAGGAAAAAAAAATTTTAAAACCAGAAAATATAGCATAAACATGTCCTTTTTGTAATTCAGTTGCAGGATTCAAACTTATGACAGAGAATTGTAATCATCAACATCCGCAGTTAATCAAAGCCCAAGCCCCAATCCTTACCAACCCCAAAGACATATATTGACTGATGTACTTTTTAGCTTCAATTAACAGTGGATCACAAGAAATGAAAGCAAAAAGAAATTTTTACATGCCCCGATTCTGATCAAGAGTGACCTAAATCATTCATTCCCATGGATGGTCCAATAATAAAAAATAAAAAATGAGGGAGTGAGCCTTATGTTTGAGCAATTGCAGGGATGTACTCCACTCCTTGATTGGACTGCCCATGGAAATGGACGATCTAGATGAGCTGAGTTCATAAAAATTCATTCAAGCTGGACTGTTGTATTTGTGTCACATATGACAGCGGGAATACGAAATATGTAGTGTGATTCATGAGGTCATGATGACAATACGACCATGCGGGTTATCACCATCCAATCAAATAGGTTGGATGGTCATGGAGGGAGAGTGAAACATACAGATCAATAAATGACCTGTATTGTGGGACCTTAGCTTACTCCACCGCCCAACCCATTGACCAAGACGGTGATAACCGCTAGGTCATATTGTTATCATGAACACAATGATCATGGCCTCTATATGAAATGGGTTAAGGCTACAGCCCACACCGACAGTGTCTATACGATCCACAACTTCACAAGACAAATGAGGGGAAAATTTTTATTAAGATACGGATCATCTCCACCATCTGTCATAAGCCTCCTAAGATGGTAATGACATCACTCACATTTTTTTGTCGGACAGGGCCTCACAGGAGCATTCCTCAAGAGACCGATATCTGATACATGCAAATAACATTTGTAATAGTATTTTAAGTACAGTAATTGGCCAGTTTCATTGTGACAGGTGAATTGCTCGACACACATATGATCCAATTCTCCCCAAAGATGCCCCTCATGAACCCCAGACATTTCGCATGGCTCTGTGTCGGCGATACTGCTGAAAACAAGGTCATCTATCGATCAGCAGATGTGTGCATTAAGGGCCTCGAAGGCGTAGAATGGCTCATATGCAACTCATTCTATGAAATCGAATCCACTACCTATGACACCTTCCCCAACATTCGCCCAATCGGTCCACTCTTTATAGGCAACCAGCCTACACAAGCTAAACCAACTTCATTTTGGACAGAGGATAATACATGTCTCGAGTGGCTCGACCAGCAACCTAGCAATTCGGTCATATACATATCATTTGGAAGTTTCACAATCTTCGATGAGCACCAATTTCTCGAGCTTACGCTTGCACTGGAGAACTTGGGTAGGCCATTCCTATGGGTAGCTCGCCCTGACCTCGTTGATAAGTCTGGAGCGGGTTACCCTGAGGGATTCTTAGGTAGGGTGGCTGCCTATGGGAAGGTTGTTGGTTGGTGCCCACAAAAGAAGGTTTTGGCCCATCCTTCAATAGCATGTTTTGTGACCCACTGTGGTTGGAACTCGACTCTTGAGGGGCTTAGCAATGGTGTGCCTTTCATATGCTGGCCTTACTTTGCTGACCAGTTCTTGAACCAGACTTACATTGTGGATATATGGAAGGTTGGGGTGGGGTTGAAGGCCAATGAGGATGGGGTATTCTCCAAGGAAGAAATAAAGAGCAAAGTAGAAGATTTGATGGGTGATGAAGGAATGAGAGAGAGGGTTCTGAAACTCAAGGAGGAAGCCATTAGCAGTGTCACTGAGGGATCTTCAATGGAGAATCTCCATGGTTTTATGGAAGCCATGAAAAGAAAATCATAATGTAGGTTCTTTGGGAACCTCTGTTTGCAGAACTAGGAACTCCATTACCTGTAATTGATATCATTATATAATTTATATAATCTTTTTGATAAAGTGACAGGTTATGTCTGCAACAGATGAGATCTAGATTAGAAAGAGATCATTTGAACATATTTGTCTGTTGTCTGTTGTCTGTTGTGATGAATGAAAAGAAAAATCCCTTTGCAATTCCTAATGCCAATCCTTCTACTCATTCCTTCATTTAAGATTCTCCATTTAATGAAATTAAAATTTGGTTTTTATAGGCCAATATTACAAAGAAGGTCGGTCAACCGATATTTTTTATTTATCTAAAATTTCCCCTCGGTCGATCTGAATTTTGATTTTTTTGTTAGTAGAGCGGTGCCTTAAAGCTTGGGCCGAGTTTCTACCCCAAAATAAGTTTCTTAACATTGACTCAAATTAATTCTCATACTAAAAATATCTCTCTAAAATTTCTTTGATAAAATCGCTCCATATATATATATATATATATATATATATATATATAGGAAAAGCTAATATAGAGTCGAGGCTCTAAACAATCAAATTTAAGCCTACCTCAAAAATTTCACTAAAAGAGGTTGTTTTGATGCCCAAATATCTTCAAATTGATCGTCTTGACATGAAGATCCATGGACATAAGAAAAAAAGGATTGCAAGTTTTGAAAAGAGTGTATTTTGTAACGTATTTTTGGACCGTCAATTTTCAAGATTAAAGTTTTCATAGATATGTCGATCTACGCTATTTTTGAAGCTTTAAACATTATAAATAAATATGAAAATATACTTTAAAGCTGTCACAAGGATTTCCAATGTTGAAACTACTTTTCTCGATACTATTTGAAGGTAGGCTCTAATGTGATCGTTTAGAGCCTAGGCTCTATACAAACCGCATCATATATATATATATATATATTATCGCAATCAAGTAGGTGATAACTTCACCAAGCCTTTGTCACGATATGTTTTTTGAGATCTTGCTTCAAACTCGAGCTTCAACTGCCTCGTCAACCAAGTTTTGGGAAGGGGGTGAGGGGAATTCAAACAAGATAAGAAAGTGTATTACTCTTTCCTTTTAAGAGGAGAACGTAACAAGATAGGAGAGTGTATATTGCATTTAACAATAGGAAAATGTATATTATATCATTATATATACAATGAAAGATCCAGTAAAAGAACTATTTTTTGAGTTCTTCTCTCTCTAAAATTTCTTTAAATGTTGTTCATCTTTTTTATATTGTTGGAGATCTAATGAAGGAAAAGTTATCAAAGGTAAAGTTTATATATTAAAGTATATGATACTATATGTATAATATATAAATATTATATATATGTATATATCATATATTATATTATATATTATACAAATACATTAATAAAAGGATAAAGTTTATATAAAACGAGGCCCTAAACAATTAACTTAAGGTGCACCTCAAAAATCTAATAGATTACATTATTTTGATGCTCAAAAATCTTCAAATCGATCAGCTCGACCTCAAGATATATGGATATGAGAGAAAATAGATTCCAAATCTTGCAAACAATCCATCTTGTAATGTATTTTTGGATTGTCATTTTTCAAGTGTTGCACGATATACACTATTTTTTAAGCTTTAAACCTTATAATTAGATATGAAAATAAAGTTTCAAGCCATCACAAAGATTTTTGGTGCCGAAAAAGATATTCCGACACTATTTAAAGGTGCATTGTACTTTGATTGTTTGGGGCCTCAACCCTATAGAAACTAATGTTTTCATATTCGTTTCGGAGCCTCCTTCGGTTTGGTGAGAAAATGAAGCAATTTGGAGGAAGACTTCATGCTTTTTTAAAAAAATTTAATATAAATAAATTACATATTTATATACAAAATATGTAAAAATAATGGAAAAATAAAGTAAATATACAAAAAAATCTTTTATATAGGTTTTTCTTTTTTGATCAAAACAGCCAAAGCTGACCGAAGCAACAACACTACGCTTCTATTCGCTGCGGTTTATGCTTAAAATCCGAAGACTTCGGCTTCTTCGAGCGAAGCAAAGTGAATTTGATAACATTCATACAAACCACACTCTTAATTAAATGAGTATAAAACATATTATATTATATATTGTATATTGTATATTATATATTGCATATTATATATAATATATAATATACAATATATAATATAATATGTTTTATACTCATTTAATTAAGAGTGTGGTTTGTATGAATGTTATCAAATTCACTTTAATATATTGTTATATATTATATAACAATATATAATATACTATATATTATATATTATATATTGGAATATATATTATACATTTATATTTATATGATTAATATATATTTGTATTATATTAAATATATGGAGAAGTGTATAATGAGACCACTTACCTTTTGTACAAGGTGGTCACAATTAATTGTGACCATGGGATATGAAGTTGGGTGGTTCCATTTATTCCATTGATTAAACTCAAAGTTCAAAATAATTTTTTTCGAATTTTATGAAACACCCAAGCTATTTGATTTTACATCGGATAGTTGTAAGTATGGTGACCTCCTTGTACCAAAGGTAAATGGTCTCACTATATATAATCACATAATATATTATATAATTATATAATATATATTTTATTATATTATGTAATATATTTTAATTAGGTAATATATATTTACAATACAATATATATTACATATTATTTTATATTTATTATAAATTAATATTTAAATATAGTTTAATATATATAATATTTTACTAATATTTAAATAAATATAACTATATGTTTTTAATTATAGTATTTAAATATGGGTTATATTAGGATTAGGTTAGGGTGCTCAAACTATGGAGTAATTTATCATTAGACTCAACAAATTTGGACACTTTTATACCCTTGTTTTGTATATTGAGTTTTTTTTTTACTAAAAGTATTTTGGTCATTATGAGGGGTGTGACGTCACCCACATGGAGCACATTAGTGGCATAATGTACATAACGTATGTGATGTCACACCCATGTGGATGATATCATGCACCTCCTAATGACCAAAAATACCCTTATTAAAAAATGCTTCATATATAAAACAAGAATATAGAAGTGTAAAAAATTTGTTGAGTACGGTGATAAATTACTTTTGAGTACCCTAATATAGCCCTTTAAATATTACATGTATAGATTTAATATATTTATAATATGAGAAATTTTTATATTAACTGCAAGGCTCTAAACAATCAAATTAAGGCGCACCTCGAAAATTTTATAGGAAGATGTTATTTTGATGCCGAAATATCATCAAATTGATCATCTCTACCTCAAAATGTATGGACATGAGAAAAAAAAAAATAGATTTCAAGTTTTGAAAATAGTGTGTATCTTGTAATGCATTTTGGTCCTTCAATTTTCAAGATTTTCAAGTTTTGTTAGGTCTGCTTGATCTACACTATTATTTAAGCTTTAAATTTTTGTAATTAGAGATGAAAGTATATTTTACAGCTATCACAAAGATTTTCAGTATTGAAACCATATTTTTCGATACTATTTAAAGGCGCACTTTACTTTGATTGTTTAGAGCCTCGGCTCTACACTATTATTTAAGCTTTAAATTTTTATAATTAGAGAAGAAAGTACATTTTAAGGCTATCACAAATATTTTCAGTATTGAAACCATATTTTTCAATACTATTTGAAGGTGCACTTTACTTTGATTGTTTAGAACCTCGGCTTTATAAAAATCGCACCCTTACAATATATATTTAGTACCAATTTAGTTACCAAATATATGCAATTTATTACACACGAAAGGTTTCTATGCTTCCCTTACAACATAAAAGTTCTATCCTCCCCCTACCATCCAGCCGTCCAATTTTGATCAAGATAGCCACTCACCGTTTGATCTTAGATCCGACATCTCAAATTATTTTATTTTTAATTTTGTTTACACAAAATTTTTTAATATGAAATTTGGTATGTACCATATTCTCATTGGGCGCACTTATAAAAAAATATTAAAAATAAATTTTCGATAAAATATAATGACCAAAATACCTCTTGAAACTTTCAGGGGTATTTTGATCAATTTATTTTATTGAAAATATTTTTTTATATTTTCCGCTAGTGCGAGTTTAATAGAGGAATGGACGTCCAAAATTTGGTGTCAAAATAGTTTATAGAAAACAATAAAAAATAAATAGTGTAGAGACGTGACATTGGCAATCTTAGCCCACCATTTAGAATGGACGGTTGAATAAAGAGGAAGATAAAACTTCTATGATGTAGAGGAAGCCTAGAAAACTTACCCTTATTATATTAAACTATATTTATAAACATAGTAAAAAGAAAGTATACAAAAGTCTTTCCAAAGTGTTTCCATAAATAAATATTTTTCTCGTATCAAGCATCAACCGAAGCGCCCTTAAAGACTCCCCAAGCTGAAGTATTTTCTACACAAAATTTAAAGACGAGGTTAACCTCATGCAACGGAAATCTCCATGATGGATCTAAATCAATTTCTAATTCCAAAACTAAAATTTGAAACTAAACAATGTAGCAAACCATTGGATATATGAACGCTTATTTTTAGGGTGAATAGATATTTTAGATAATTCATTACAATATACAAAAATTTTAAAGTTTATTTTTTTATTTTTATTTTTATTTTTAAATTTTTTTTACAACAACTAATATATTCAAACCGAGGTGAGTTATGATTCCGAATACTGAGTTATATGTTACTGGGCAAATGGGCAGGGACGCTGACTTGCCTGAATGTAAACAAATCTATTTGTATTTATAGAGAGAGAAAACCCTAAACTCCTGTCCTAGTAAGTGCAATTCAGAATAATATCTCAGCAGTGCCTTGGTTCACCAGGTAGAGAAATGTCAGTGTTCTTGAACTTCTGTGATGATGACACAGGAAAGAGCTTCACCGCCCATCTCAACAAAGCTCTCCTTGATTTGGGTATCGCCACCTTCTTCTTCTCACCAACACAAGAACAACCCAGCGGTATACACAGAGGAATCGACGACTGTGAGGTCTTTATAGCCGTCTTTTCTCCAAATTATGCTTCCTCTTTCATCTGCCTTGATCAGCTTTCTTATTTATTGAGTTTGCCGGAGAGGAGGCTTATCCTTCCTGTGTTTTATTACGTCGAGCCTGCGCATGTCCGCTGGCAAAAGGGGCCTTTCCATGGAGCTTTTGAGGATCACAAAAATAAGAATGGCTTTGATGAGGAGAAATTGCATAAGTGGAGGAATGGTTTGAATGAAGTTACCGAACTTTCTGGTTGGGACATGAAGAATTACAGGTATAACCAATTATCTTGGATTTTTTTTTTTTTCAAAGAATAAACTTATCTCTCTCTCTCGATGAGGAACTCCATAGAAATTAAGTGCAAAGCGTAGAACCACTGGTATTGTCATTGTCATGTCCTGTGATGAAGTTACCATTTACTTGGTTTTAAATATCCCATGGGTAAGAATGATAGGAGCAATGTTTTAAAAATCTATGATCCTAGATCAGAATCATCCAAATGGGATCGGGCATGGTACAAGTCCAGTTCGAGACAAAACCTGGAATCAGACTAAGTCCCATAGAATCGGCTGGTTTTGTCAACGAACCGAGGGATCCAGATGCTAAGTTCCCATGCTTTATAATTTACTGTTATTATTCCTTCTTCTTCTATTTTTGAGTGATCCACACTGCTCAGATCACCAATCTGGATTGGCGATTTGCATATGCAGGCCTGTTTCCCGGATGGCCGATTCAACCAATCGGTCTGGGTCTTAAAAAACTGGAGCCACCAGAAAAGAGTGTCGCCTTAAAAGGTACTCATGTGTACATGTTGGATGACTTGATAGCTCGAATAAAAACCGGTAACCAGAGGCACACAATTTAAGCGACAATATTTTTGTTGCCTATAATAAAGCAAGTACGAGGTGGGGTTAGTCGCTCCCGGGTCCGGCAAAACCCTCTCAAGCCGGCCGAAGAACCTAGCTTCCCTGAGCAACCAGAATGTATTCAAGTCGTCCCTAACCTTCACCTATTATGAAGCTAGGAACCAAAAGTGGAAAGTTCTAAAGTTTGGGGTGTTTGGAAGTTTATGGATTAGGCCTAGGAGTAAGAAGTCATTGGGGTATGTTGTTTTTAATTTGTTCATCTTATTATCTCTATAGATCTACGAAATGGAACCCGATGACTTTTACTTCTTTTTTTTCTGGGTAATTTAGTGGGGAAGCGGCCCCGATTTTTTCAAGTAGTTTAGGAGTTAGTTTTGAAATTGTTAAGTGGGAATGGAAACCACTAGGGTGTGGGGGTGCCACCACCATGACCCAGCCCCTTTCCCAACCTGATATGACTTCATGAGTGTGAAATACTACTTTGTGCTTAATCGTATTCATCTTCTTAGCCTAGCCATTGTGCTTGGAACCATCGTCATCAATCTATGTGCTTGGAACCATCGTCATCAATCTATGTTTGATCACTTATATTTTACTCATTTACTTATTGAAAAGTATTGTACAAGTTCTTTTTATTGCCTAATGAAAAAGGATATTCTACAGGACTGAAGCAAATTTGGTTGACGAACTTGTTAAGCACGTTTCAGACAAGTTGAAGTACATAACACAATTGCATGTTGCTAATTATCCTATTGGGCTTGATTCTCGAGTTGCTGATGTGATGAGACTCTTAGATCTTCATGCTGATGATGTTCGAATGATTGCTATCCATGGCATGGGTGGCATTGGTAAAACCACTGTTGCAAAGGCAGTTTTCAACATAATTCATTCTAGTTTCGATGCCAGTTGTTTCCTATCAGATGTTAGGGAAGCGTCACGAACATATGGCGGACTTGTTGCCTTGCAAAAACAACTTCTGAAGGAACTATTTAATGAAGATGGTCTAAATATATATGATGATGAGAGAGGCATCAAAATTATAAAAAATAGGATTGGGTCTAAGAAAGTCCTTGTTATATTAGATGATGTTGGTCACCACAAGCAACTCGAAAAATTGGCTGGTGAACGTGATTGGTATTGTAAGGGAAGTCGGATCATCATCACCACCAGAGATGAGCATGTGTTGAATGTGCGTAACAGAGTGGTTAACCATCATATCTACAAGCTTGAGGGATTGGATGATACACAATCTCTTGAACTCTTCAGTTGGTGTGCTTTTGGGGAGGTCCAACCCGTGCAAGAATATGTGAAGCTCTCGAAGGAGGTAGTATCTATGGCTGGTGGGCTTCCCTTGGCTCTTGAAGTTTTGGGAAATTACTTATGCGACCTGACAAGCATTGAAGAGTGGAAAGATGCTGTAGCAAAGTTGAAAAGAATTCCTGAAGATGATGTCATGCTAAAGCTTAAAATAAGTTATGATGATTTGAATGAAAAAGAACAGCAAATATTTCTCGATATTGTGTGCTTCTTCATTGGAGAGAACAAAGATTATGCGATTGATATATGGAAATGTTGTGGCTTCCCCGCTTTAATTTCCATAAGAAGGCTCTTGCAAAGGTCCCTTATAAAGATTGTTGATGGGCATGAATTGTGGATGCATGACCAAATTCGTGATATGGGCAGATGGATTGTTGAACTAGAAAACCTGGATGATCCTGGAAGCCGTAGTAGGTTGTGGGATCCCGATGAGGTCTTTGATGTGTTGAAGAATCACAAGGTGAGGATTTCCTAAACAAGCTCATTTTTCTCTTCTTGGGAAGAACTTTTATGATTGGTGTCTATTTGACTTTGTTTTATGAAGATGATATAGTTAAATACATTGATATTTTAGTTAGCATCTCGCAACTTGGCTGACATTTTTTTTTACTATCACTTAGGGAACTAGTAAGGTTCGAGGTTTCATGCACGATGGATATGAATGGGAGCAGAGTTGGGAAACTGAAGCATTTAAACCAATGACCAATCTTAAGCTACTCAGCATCAATCAAGCATCTCTTATTGGAAACTTCAAATATCTTTCATCAGAATTAGTATGGCTACAATGGCAGGGATGTCGTTTACAGCACCTCTCAGATGATTTTAGCCATGAAAAGCTTGCTGTCCTTGACTTGTCATACAGTGATGATATCGTTGACTTGTTAAACAACAATATAAAGGAGGTTTGGCACTTTTAACATTTATTAAACATTCATCTCATGTCATTCTTTTTTCTTTTCTTTTATTTTCTTTTCTTTTCCTTTTTGCTTGCATATTTGAAACCTATCATGGCTGTTATCCCCCTTACCAACCAAGTCTTTTGGACAGCTCTTCCCGAAGTTGAAGGTTCTTGATCTCAGTTGTTGCTATAACTTAGAGAGAATTCCCAACTGTTCTCTATACCCAAACTTGGAGAAGTTGATTCTTGAAGATTGCTTGAAATTGGTTGATATTCCTGACTCCATAGGCCTTCTAGGGAAATTAGTTTATCTGAATCTTAGAGGATGTTCGAGCCTCAAGGAACTGCCAGATTCAATTGGCTCACTAGTGAACCTTGAGGAGCTGGATGTTGGTGGCTGCAAGGAACTCAGTAGACTCCCAGCATCAATGGGAAGGATGAGGTCATTGCGTTATGTAGACTTGTGGCAAACTGCTATAGCCATGTTGCCTGATGAATTTGGACTTCTTCCCAACTTGGAGAAGTTGAATATGCGAGGGTGTGGACAGTTAAAAGAGCTCCCAGAAAGCATTGGACGTCTTACAAGTTTAAAGACTCTCGATATAGGCTACAACTCCAGTTTAACAAGGCTTCCAACTTCTTTGTCAGCCCTTTGCTCATTGGAGAAATTGGATGCATCCAATTGTAACCTGCAGGGGATGATTCCTGAAGATTTTGAAAGGCTATCCTCATTGAAAACCCTTCATCTCAGTGGGATCAATTTCCAAGGCCTGCCCAGTAGCATGATGGGCTTTTCTCAACTAGAAGCACTGTCTGTACATAATTTTGAGCAGCTGGTAGCTATCCCTGAGCTCCCCAGCAATTTGAAACATCTGGATGCATTCCAATGCCAAAGTTTGCAAACCATGCCCAAGCTATCTCACCTTTCTAAGCTAGTAAGCTTAAGTGTTGTAGAATGTGGTGGGCTCGTAGCCATCCAGGATGTCCCCTCCACTTTAGAAATTTTGAATTCTTCCAACTGCATATCGTTGCAAATTATACCCAACCTCTCTCAACTTTCTCAACTTCAAGTATTGGATCTCACAAACTGCAATAAACTGGTTGAGATACAGGGTCTCAGTTGCTTAAAATCTTTGAGAATATTGCACTTGAATGGGTGCAACCCTCACGCTTTGAGGGGTCAAACGCTAGCAAAGGTATGCTACATCACAAGAAAACTCCCAATGTTTAGCTACTGAGTTACCTTTATTTCTTTGTCTAATAATTTCTTTTTTTATTTTTTTGATATGATATATCCGTGTAGGAAACATTTAGAAGTCTAGAGAAATTAAGTATTCCAGGAAGCAAGGTTCCAGATTGGTTCTTGTGTCACAATCTGTCATGCACACTGCCGAGACTTTCAGATGTGAACCTCCATATTAAAGAAGTGCTGCTTTGCTTTGTTTTTTCTCCGGACGACACTGCTCCTAACAATCCCTATCTTAAGTTATTAATCAAAAGGGAATGTGAGGTACAACAAACTCTTTCATTTGGATTAAATCCATTGCTCCACCAAAATCAAATGTATTTTTATCGTTTTCGAGATGGTGATTTGTCTGAGGAGAACTCGTGGAAAGATGGGGATCAAATTGAACTTGTATGTAGTTCCATAGTATGCCTGAAGGGAGGGATCCATCTGGTATACAAACCAGAAGACACGGAGGATTCCATGCAAGAAAGATTGGCTGACTTCTTCAATACATTGCTTACTGAATGACAATTTACAGCCTCATAAGGTACCAACGATTTCAGTTTTGGATTGCTAAATAATGCTTACTTTTAATAAAAATATATTCAGAAAGGATTTACAAATGTGAGCTGCCTTTTTATTCAATGATAATTTACTCAATGACTTCAAATGAAAACAGCAGGTCTTTGCCTCATTTCGTTCTTCTTTGATTCTCGATTACCTCCTATGAACAAATACTTTACTTCAAATGGACAAAGCATGCCTTTGCCTCATTTGTTTCCTTCTTTGATTCCCGATTGCCTCCTCTGAATCAAAAACTTGCTAAAAAAAGCTATATTATATTGAATCTTGAGCGTTGAACTAAAAAGTGCCAACATTTATAGTATTGTATAACTCTTGCTGGACTCTCTCTCTCTCTCTCTCTCTCTCTCTCCATGTGTCTGCGGCCATGCCAGGTGTACAGGTCTCTGTGGCATGACATATTGCACACAGAATTTTATATATATGTGATTTCTTTAAGCATGCTGCTGTTCTCTTGGGTATGCAAAACATGATGAATTTGCCACATGTGCAGGAGGCTGTGAGCTGTCAATTTTCATTATGTTTTTTGTTATTTCCTTGTTGGGATGGAGTAATGTGATTGAGATATTCAAGATCAATTTTGGTGAGAGCAAATCTGAGCTTGAAAGGAGCATCTTCTTCTATTACATGTCTTTTATATTAGATCAGAAATCAACATCTTGCCATGTTGCAGAATGAAGTCTTTAGCAGCTATAAAAACCATCCATGGCCATCTGATAAACCAGGATTCTTTTGAAACCTGCTCTTATAACCATCTTCTCCTCCATTTAAAATCTTTTTGAAACAATGAACACAAGTGCCTCTTCCTGTCATTTGATGCCACAATTTTTTTTATTTTTTTATTTTTTTGAAATATGTGGTTGCTGCTACATTGTAGTAACACCCCTCTTAAAAGCTTTTTGGATAAAAAAAGACCAGCTTAAGAGGGATAAACTCAAACTCAAAAGCACACTTTCATTGTGTTAGTTTGTTCCTATTTATAGATATCTCAACAATATTTAATGCTTGTGTAAAGGATATTTATAGATATTTAACAAACCAAAAGTTGAGACTTGAAGATGGAACTCATATGGTTGATGCAAAATATCTTATAGGTCTAGTTGTACTGATGTACTTTACCTCACAAAAGACCTTACCTGTTTGTTGTAAGTCTTTTGTCAAGGTTTATGCACTATCCAACTCAGTATCATATGGGGGCGGCTATAGGGGTGAGAATTGACCCGATCCGAATCTGAAACTGGATTTCAGACATTCGAATCCAGGTTTGGACCTAAAATTTGGATTTGGATCCAAAAATCAAATCCGAATTAAAATCTGGATCGGATCCGAGTGCAGACCTGGATCCATATCTGAATTCAACTCGATTTTTTAAGTAGTAAATTTATATATATATATATATATATATTTTTTTAAAAATAGTATATAATTCGGATATGGATTTCGATCCGGATCCAATGGATACTATTCGGATCCTAATCTGAATCCAAATATTCAGGATCCAGATACGGATCTGGCCCCGATCTGACCTGTTCTCACCCCTAGGCGGCTAAAAGAATACTGCATTATATATGTTGAATATCAAGCTATGGACTTTGGTATACTGATGTTTATAATTTTGAGTTAATTGGCTATATTGATAGTGCCAAATAGTTGTTTGATGAGATTCATTAACCAAATTTTGTCTCAATTTCTACTGTCATTTCCACTTTTTCTCATTCAAACCAACCTCAGAACTGCTTAATTCTACTAACATGGCTGCAAATTCATGGCTGCTCACCATATGAATTTGGCTTCTTGACCATTTTGAAGCTTGTTGAAGCCTCAAAGCTATAAATCAAGGCAAGCAAATTTACACAGTTGATTCTTATCTGCTTCTAGTTCAGATCCATTTGTCCAAACAACCATGGTTGATTATACTCCAAAATTGGGGAATTAGAGAGCATAAATTGGGTTTTTTCTGAATTTTCCTGATGTGATATTCTTCTATACAATGCCACGATTTTAGGGTTGGTGAACTTGGGTCATGGAGTTGATGCTCTTCTACTCTTTGTAGAGGCTTTAAGGATTGGGCTATAAGGCTCAAAGGGCTTTGATGAGCTAAGAGAACCAGGGAAACTGGTTCAGGGTTTTCTGATTTTAAAATTGGGTTGGATTCTAATGGATTTTTGGGGGTTTGATTTATGTTATATTTGGCAACATATCCAGTGTGAGAAAGTCCTCGATCGGGGTTTCAACTTCAGTCCTTGACATGGCCATGTGCAATGTGCTGATTGTTGGGTATTCTCAGAATGGCTTCTTTGAATCTGTCCTAGAGTTCTGTAGAGAGAGGACAGCAGTCGGTTTTGCTCCAAATGGAACGACTTTTTGGGGTTGTTATTAGAGCTTGGAGTGGCTTGAAACTGTTGGACTTTGGAAGGTCACATCGTGGGTTGATTGTGAAACTAAAATTGAACTCAAATGTAATTGCCTGCACTTCTCTTTTTGTATGTAAAATACGTGATTGTTGAAGAAAGTCTTTTTAACTAAATGATTCAGAATAATGCTTTTTCGTATAAATTAGTGATGGGTCTGTTAATTAAGAGAGGGAACTCTAGAGAGGCTAATGCATTCTCAAAATATGTATACAACAGCCTTAAACTCAATCAGGGAAACTTTATGGCGCTCTTGAAATGCTTGTAGTTCTTTGGGGTTCACAGAAAACATGAAACTAGTCCAAGTGATCAAACATGGGTTTGACTTGGATCTAATGGTAAAAATGCTCTTATTGATGCCATGGTCAAAGGGGGAGGCAAAACAGATGCACAAATAGTTTTCGGGGCGATGCAAAAAAGGAGCATTGTATCATGGACAACGGTGATAGTGGGCTTCTCTCACTTGGGTTTCAATAAAAAGGCATTGGAGTTTTGAGAGATGCGAATGGTCAACATGAAAATGAACCATTTCGTGATGTCAAGCATTTTTGAGGGCATGTGCAGGCTTAGCTTCCCTTAGGCAAGGGAGATGTATCCATGGATATGACATAAAGAATGGGATCATGCATGGTGTTAGATAGCTTTCTTCTGGACATGCATGCTAGATCTGGGGCTTTGGAGTATAGTTGCAGTGTAGTGAGTGTTTTAAAACCTGGCCAAGTCCACTTGGACTTGGCCGAGTAACTCGACCTCGACACCTGCTCAGGCAAGGTTTTGGGTCCAACTCCCCCTTCTTGACTAGCATTAAAATATCAGAAATTTGGTTTAAAAAACACTAACTAATGCTTTGGAAAAAAATTTCTATAAAATTTTATTTTTTTGGTGATGAGGCCAAGAGGTGATTTTACTTTTTAATATCTAAAAACATTGTTCTAATTAATATATTGCTATTTTTGGCATGTTTGATGATTTTTTAATAATTTTACATATTTTTTATTTTTTTATTTACTTCGTGAATTTATGACCCGAACTTGCCTTGGCCATAGGGTGAGGCCGACTTGCTTGGCTGAGTCCGAGTGGACTCAGTTGTGTCCTTGAATACTTGTCCTAACTTCTAACCATTGTTTAAAAAATTTCAATCTGATTTCCAACTTGCCTTAGTCAGCTGGCTTGGAATAGGATCCTGGCGAGTGTAGTGGCGAAACTTGGCCTGAGTTTCACCCTTCACCTTACTGTTCATGTTAGGAATCATCAGTCTGAATCAGGGAATGCCTTCTGATTCATGTTTGGGACCCTTGTGAGTTCAAGCCCGAGTTGTGGTTTTAAACATGGTTCTAACCTAGAGGGATGCCATTATCAACAGTTATGTGAGTCAAGAGTTGGTTGGCTTGGCTATTCGGAAAATTGTGTTGTAAGTAAATTCGAATATAATGACCAATAAACAGTAAAGGAAAAAAAAGGATATTTCATGGCGATGGGAAAAAAAATGCATAAAATGAAAACAGTCAAGTAAAAAATATTTCATCTTAACATTTTATATATTGACAATGCCTATTGCAAATTGAGGTTCACGAACTGTTAGAACCTTTTGATTGTCGTTGTGCTACTGTTGATATTTATGGATCTAGGTTCAAGCTCTGTTGATCCATCTACCATCGTTTTAGAGCGGTTGGGTTCCTTTTTCATTGTCGCACTTGTAATTTCTTGGTTTATGTAGCTTTCTAGTCTTCAGTTATACTGCATTCAAGACTATAAAGACAACATTACAAAGTGTCATGGCATTTGTATTTTTGGGTTATGTAGCTTTCTATTCTTCAGATGGTAAACTGCATTCAAGGCAAGCAAAGCTTATTTTTCCTCAGGCTCAACAAGAGTATAATGACAACATTAGCAAGTGTGGCATTTCAATTTTTCTTTGGACAAGACCTGTACATCCCTGTGGGATTGCCTTTGTTTTGAAATGACCTTAATCAGTTTGAGACAAGTTGATTCTGCTTATAATATGAAATGTAACTATTGGCAATATTTAAAAGCAACTTTGAATATTTTCTGGATTATCAGGCATTCAAAGTGGTTGCCATTGATTCAGCTCTATATCTCCTCACTCATGTAGTCAAAAAAAATTGGACCTTATGAGCGGGAGGTAAAGGTACGAATACCTGCCATGTTTCCCTATGCGGTTAAATTTTTCCAAAAGCATTACTCATTTTCAAGTTCTACTTCTTGTAGGCGCAAAGGTTGTTCCAGCAATGGCAGAAATGTTTAAAGATACGCGGATGAAAAATGCTCGGATTGAAGCATATGGGCAGATATTAAAATGAAAAGTTTTGACAAAGTTTTACATGGCTGCCTACCTAACACAACCCACCTTCTTTACCCAGGCTTAGGACGGGGTACGGGAAAGTTTAAGGTCCTTACCCTTCTTTAGATCTAGCCAGATATTGAAATGAAATGTTTCAAAATATGATGTGGTTATGGTCCTTCATATTAAGCTCCAAGTGTGTGCAAGTTTGATTATGGAACTTCAACTTGATGGGATCTGCATTTTTGTTAATTAATTTTGTTATTTGCAATTTGTGGATTCTTAAAAGTGTGTTATCACATCAACTTCGTAGGCTCCTACTTAATCTTTTGTTTCTTCACTGGAAGCCATAAGGAGAGCTGAAGCTGTGGGCAATAATGTATTGACCTTGGTTGTGATATATTGGATTAAAAATGGTGATTATCAATTGTCATTTTTTATATACTGTGTTGTATAGTTAGTTTATAAGCACGTGGAAAACCAATGTGTATTAACTGTTTTCTATATTCTTAGTTTAGTTGAAATCTGTAAGAAAATGATTTTGGAGCATTCATAAATCATCCAGATGACTATTAAGTGTTATTTCGGATTTGTTATCTTTTTAACCCGGTGTTCAAAAAAGCGGACCGCCCACCACCTAGGTGGTCCAAAAGGCCTGGGCGCATCGCCCAAGCCTAGGTGGCCAAACTGGGCGGCAGTCTTTGGGCGGCCGCCTAGGCGGTATGGAACCCGCTTAGGCGGGCACCCAACACCCAGCCCTGGGCAACCGCCCAGAGGCGGAAATAGCTTTCACGGGGGCATTTTTTGTCCATTTTTTTTATACTAAAGAGCCAAAATGGGGGTTTAGGTTTATTTAAAACGTAAAACTTCTTGGAGCCCATTTTAAAGGGAAAGCCCCCAAATACTAGTTTTTGGTGATTTTTTTATGATCGAAGGGTTTTTCAAAGTTATGATAGGGTAATCAAACCATCACTCATTGATATTAGATTTAATTTTTGATGTTTTACAAATTTATTGGGCCTTTTTTAGAAGATTTTGAGTTTTTAGAAGCATCTTTGAGGTGGAAGTTTGAAGATTGAGCAATCAAACTCAAAGTAAGTAATTTTTGTATTGCTTTAGTAAATTGCATTATTTTTTAGATGTCTTTTTCGGGATCTAATAGGAGTGGTGATCCCGGTTTGAAGTATGGCTACAACCCAGATCCTAATGATAAAAATTGCATAAGATGCAAGTTTTGTGATGGATACAAAAGGGGGCATAAACCGGTTCAAGAAACATCTTGCTGGTATCAGGGGGGATGTTGCCCCATGTAAAAAGACTTCTGATGCTATTAAAGAGGAAATAAAATTTTTTTTGAATATAGTAAAAATGAAAAAAGATGAGAGATTTGCATCTATAACAAATATTAGGTCTGGGTTCGGGTCAATTATGATGATGATGATAGTGATGAGGATAGGATTGGGGAGGGGTGTCAAGTGGTTGAACAATCCATTATTAAGAGAAAAGGGAAGCGAGTTGTAATTGCTTCTGGTTCTAGTTCTGGGACTAAAAAGCCTCAGGTTAGAGGCCCTATGGATAGTTTTTTACCTCGGCTTGTCCCTGAGATTGCAGGAGAGAAAACAAAGAAGCAAACCATCAATGAAAACATAATCAAGAAGGAAGAGAGAGATAGAGCTGTTTATTATCTTGCTACATGGTTTTACGAGGCGAGCATTCCTTTCAATATTGCTCGCTTAAGTAGCTCCTATGCCGTGGTAGAGGCAATTGGCCACTTTGGCCCTGGGATGAAAACCCCAACCCCATATGAGCTTTCATAGCCTTTTCTAGAAAAGGCAGTGAGTGTCACGAAGGAAGCTGTAGAAGTTAAGAAGGATGCATGGGCTCAATATGGGGTTTCTATTATGATTGATGCTTGGAGTGATAGGAAAAGAAGAAGTCAGATGAATTTGCTTGTGAATTGCCTTTTAGGGACTATTTTTTTAGGTCTATTGATACCTCTGATCATATCCATGATGCCCATTACATATTCCAAGTTATAGATAAGGGAATCAAGGAGGTTGGGGAGCATCATGTTGTACAGGTTGTCACAGACAATGCTGCTCCTAATGTTGTTGCAGCTAATTTGTTGCGCATAACTTTTATTAGAATCTTTTGGACATCATGTGCAGCACATTGTATAGACCTCATGCTTGAGGCTCATGGTAATTTAACTGAGATATCAGCTGCAGAGAAGAAGGCCAAGTTAGTTACAAATTTCATTTACAGCCACCATCTCACCCTCAGCATGATGCATACCTTTACAAAGAAGAAAGAGATTGGGAAGCCTGCGGTCACGAGATTTGTGACCTGGTACTTATGCCTAGAGAGCATACATTCGAGCAGAGTGCAGTTGAGGTAGATGTTTACCTCGGATAACTGGAGAGCATGCAAGTAGTCTAAGGATCAAGTTGGGAAGAAGGTGAGAGAAATTATCCTTTCTAAGGCTTTTTGGCGAGGGGTGAAGGGCACTCTTAAGGTATTTTTCTTCTTATCAAAGTCCTTCGCATGGTTGATAGTGACAAGCCTTATATGGGTTACATATATGAGGCTATGGAAAAATGCAAAAGAGAGATAGCACAAAATTTTAATGATGATGAAACCCGCTGTAAGCCTGTTTGGGAGATTATTGATGAAAAGTGAGATATGCAGCTACATCGGCTATTGCATGCAGCTAGTTACTATTTGAACCCAGCTTTTTTTTTATGTTGACAAGAATATACACACAAATAACACAATTATAACTGGATTTAATAAGTGTGTAGATGTGTTAGTCCCGGATCCTGATATCTAGGATATTATATGCTTACAAGTGCTCATTAAAGTCTTTTGAGGGTCCAATGGCGATGAGGCAAAGGGACAAAATTAATCCAAGTATTAATAATATTCTTAAGTTCAGCAAGTTCAAGTAATCATGTAATTCTATTATTTATTTATGATTTTATTTTATATCTTTGCAGCCAATTGGTGGAGCCAACATGTGTGTAGTTCTCCAAATTTACAAAAGTTAGTCATTCAGATCTTAAACCTAACCACTTCTTCATCTGGTTGTGAGCGCAATTGGAGTACGTTTGAAGGGGTAAGGCCGTAAGAGTAATTTGTATAATTCTATAAATAATTCATGAACTATAGGTATTAGATTTTAATTAGTTTCATTTGATTTTGTTAGATTCATACAAAGACAAAGAACATGCTTGAATCAAAGAGGCTCGATGACCTAGTCTATGTCAAGTACAATCGATTCTTGAAGGACAGGTTTGCTAAGATAGATAAGAGAGTCCCCATCAGATCCAAAAATATGCTATGGAGTGGTTAGTTGATAATGATGAGGTCGATGGGCATGAAGGATTGACATGGGACATGGTCATTGATGCTTCAGGGACATCAGCTAACCCTCTTAGGGCTCCTAGGTCTTCTGCATAGAGAACAAGAGTGGAGGAAGAGGAGGAAGAAGAGGCAAATTCAGAATCAGAAAAGATGGAGGAGGATGAGGACGACCAATATGTCGAGGGGGGTGACAACTCCGATGAATATGATGCCAATGCAGTTGACCCTAAATTTTTTGACGATGAATAAATAATGAATGTTGAATAATTATTAAACTTTGAACTGTGATTGAAGTATTGAACTATTGAAGATTATTTTGAGTCTTCAAGTATTACTTTCATAATTCATTTTTGTTTTCGTCCTCATGGTGGTGTACTGCAGTACTGGTTTGCGACTATTTGGTAACTTGGTTTGGTAATTTGTTGGTTAGTAAATTTTAAGTTATAATTGGATATGGAGTATGGACCGACATATGAATTATGGTTATGCTTATGGAGTGTGTGTTAAATGCTAATATGTATTATAATTTGAATTATGATGTACCCTAAATACCTAATTTCATTGTATATAAAATATATATAACTGACATAACTGTAGAATCCTTTTTGGATTCAATTGGGCCACCCAAATTCTGGGCGTCCGCCTAGGCACTGAGCGGCTTGGACCCCCTAGACCGCCTAGGACCCGCCTAGTGCTTTTTAAAACACTATTTTAACCATTGGTTATATATTGCCCCGACCATTAGAATCACTATTGTGTGCATTGCTTAACTGTCTTAGTGCAAAATTTTGCGTCAGACTTTTCTTTTTCCAGGAATGGGTGGTTGACGTTAATTTGTGTTAGTGCTATACTGGGACTGCTTTTAGTCAAGATAATTTGAAGTGTTCATATCGATCCTGTAAAATGTTGCCTTATGAATAGTTTTGTAGTTCCATTTTTTGAATCACCTATGTAGTAACTGTTGATAAAAAGTGATTTATTTGTTCATGATCCTCAAAATTTAACCAAGAAATCTCAAAAGTTCATGATTATTCCAAAACTTTATTATTTCATGTGGTACTAATTCTGGATATTTTTCAGGGCGTGATATGCTTTGTAGTTTGGACCTCCATCAAGCATGATGTCTGGAAAATTTTAATAAGCATTTGAAATTTTAGTCTAGTTTGTAAATACTGTTACCATTCTCTGGAGCAGAAAACGCTTATTTTCTTAAACAGATATGACAGAAATTTACTGACGAATTTAGATAAATTTCCAATAGCTTCTGTGCGATCATTGCCAAGGTTAGTCACTGATAATTTTACCAAAAACTAGCAGGGTCCTTGATTTCCCCATTCTTTGGTAATGTATTTTTAATCTATTATTTTTTAGATATACCATGACACCTGACTTTCTATATGTCATTATTCCAGAAACATGTGAATTAGATTCTGATATCATGCATGTCTCTGTTTCTTGGAATGATTTTTGCTAATGTATTGTACGTCTATAAATCTGTTGTTTATATCTGAAATTGTAGCACTCCTTTCTTGTGATTGGCATGCTGTGGTTACAAAAATATTACCTGGTTCAAAATCTTGCTCGTTATCTTCTTGTTGGGTGTGGATGATGAGCATGTGGGCCTTCCAATAATTAATGTTATTATTAGGTGATTTTTACTTCTTTTGGGTTGTGGGCCTAAATTGATTTGGCTGGATACTCTTTTTAGATGGATTAGTAAGGCCTCTAAGGTTTGCCTACCAATGTTGGGAGACAAAAGAACTCCAATGCCTCAGTTGCTTATGAGTTCTGTCCATTGTTGAAAAACTGAGACTTGATGGCGGACTATGTCATTTTCAGAGACCAAGTCGACTAAACTTCAAGAGTGTGTCAAACTTTTTGTTTGAAAATTTGAGGAGTCAGTATTTGTAATGGGGTTTGAGACCAACCTAGTTTATGTTCATACCCCAAAATATTTGCAATGGGATTTGGGACCACCTAGTTATTATGTCATACCACAATTTTGCCATTAGGGAAACACCATTACTATATAAAAAAAAAAATAGAAAATTATTTATAGGCGGAAACTCGAATGCATCCCGAGTTTCTCATTTGTATTTTTGCCTGCTAAATGAGTCGAGTTGATTCAAGGCAATTTTTTCTGACATGGAATGATTTTCACTAATTTTTACAATATACAAAACAACAAAGTGTTCCCAAATAACTTCATCATGCATAGATAAGTACTTGATTTTGAACTCCAAACCTTAGAATATAAAGAAAATAGAGAAGATAAAAATTCACCAAAACTCTTAACAAATGAACATTGTGGCTAGAAATGGGTCTCTGTGGTTGTTGACCTTGTTAGATAGAAAAATTGAGTAGTTATGAATTTATAACAGTAAATGTCTCACGTCATGAATGTGTATTGGTTGCTGATTTTCTGAGATTGAACAGTTATCATGACCTTCTCTTATCGAGAATGAAAGATCACATCCCAAAGCCCGAAGTAGTTTCAAAGATATTGTCCCTCGTGAGTGGCATTTTTGTGGTGAATAGCTGATTGAATCAGCTTGTCTATGTCTCGCCAATTGCTTAAATTAGGGCAACCATGTGTTATTTATTGGATATCCAATGGATGAACAACATGAGCATATGAGACCATTTACTTTTGGTATAAAAATAACATGAGCATTTGAGACCATTTACCTTTGGTACAAAAAGGTAAAAACACAACTGGTCAAATGAAACAAATAAGGCCGGGTCTGTTGTGCTTAAAAGTTCAAGAGTATATAAATTGGGGACATTGACTGCTTACTAAAAAACAAACACCGAAGTGATCAGATATGGAGTTTTTACCAAAGTGATCAGATTTGAAATTGGACAACTAGGATCTATTGATTGCTCAAAATTCTGAGAGAAGATTTTCTTGAATTTGTGCAGAAGGATGAATAATTGACTTCACAGCCTATTGGCTAGTATGTTTTTAACCTTTTTGTACTCTTAAGACAAATTGTATAGGGTCCCTAAATTATCATGTAACTGTTATAATAGAACTTAGCAAAATAATTAAATGAATCAGGCTCATTTGAGGACTAGCTAAGCTATGTCATCTTGAGTATTTGAGTTGTTATGGAATTTAATCAACCTTAAACAATCAAAGTAAGATGCACCTCAAAAAATTTCTAGGCCAAGAACCCTTTGGATTACTCGAAAATCTATTGCGAATTGTAGTTATAAAATTTACAAGCACAAAACCTTGTGTAGATTGAGCAGATTTATAAACACTTGAAACTCTTTTACAAAGTATTGCAATTTTGACTGTTTTAGAATTTACAATATTTTTGCTTTTCATTTCACACAGTTTCGAGATCGAGATATTCAATTGTAAATTTTTTAGCGATGGAACAACATTTTTCTGATGGTTTTTTTATGCGAGTTTTACTTATTTAAGTACAAAATTGATGCCCTGTATAATCTTTTCTTTTGACATATTTCTCTATGCATGTGACAAGGTCCAAAGTTAATTCAAAAAAGTAAGTGCATTTACCGGCTCATGTAACTGCCAAAGAAACTGGCCCCAGAGAATTCCCCTAAATGATATTTTCTAGGGAAGTACAGTGGTGTCTTGTACTGTTCCCTTTCGTAGTAGTGGGTGTCCTTTAGTAGCTATTTGTTCTGTTTTAGTATAACTCACAAAAAGTGTACTATCCATTACTGTTAAGTTTGAGCATGTAGTTCTAAATTTGAGCATGTAGTTCTAAATTTAGAAGAAAAAGAAAAGCATGTCATTTAGCTCAAATTTCATGGAAATTTTGGTAAATCACTGTATTTTTTGGGGCGAAACCAAATCTAAATCCTAAATTAGTAACAATATCTGTAAATGGGATATTATGGGCGGGTTGTTTTATTGGGATATCATTGTATTTGTCTTTTTCTTTCGGGAATTTAGCATATAATCATTGTAACTTTAATAAATGAAATCAGTGCATGTCTATTTTATAGTAAATTTTTATATATGAACTTAAATTATCTATATCTAAGGCATAAATATTGAAAAATTTGAAAAAGTTTCTATAATTCCTCTACAGCATACAATTTTTTATTCTTCCCTTGTCATCCAGCCGTCCAATTTTGATAAAGAGAGCCACTCATCGTTTGATTTTAGATTCGCCGTCTTGAAGTATTTTATTTTTAGTTTTTTTGTACAAATTCAATGAATATGAAATTTGGTACGTGTAATCTTTTCATTGAGGTGCACCTATGAAAAATGTTAAAAATAATTTTTCGATAAAATATAATAATCAAAATACCTCTTGAAACTTTCAGGGGTATTTTGGTCAATTTATTTTATTTGAAAAATATTTTTTATATTTTTGTTAGTGCTAGTTTAATATAAGAATGGACGTCCAAAATTTGGCGTCAAATTAGTTTATAAAAAAAATTAAAAATAAAATAGTATAGAGCTGTGACATTGTGATTGGAGCAATCTTAGCCTTCCATTTAGAATAGAGTGTTGGATGAGGGGAAATATATAAGTTTTATGCGGGAGGGAAAACATAAAAAGCTTGCCCTGAAAAATTATATTTAATAAATGATAAAGTGAACATCATTTGATAATGTATAACAATATACGAAAACTCGATGTCCATCTCAACAACTTTAATTTTATACGCCTAGTGTCGATCCTTGCAAATTGTTTCCCGTTTACTTCTGAAATTTTAGAGCTATTTTTAGATAAAGGGATTTTTTTTTTCAAATTCAAGTTCTTAATTTTTCTCTAAGAAAACATGTTATTATACTAGAAAAGTTTTTTTTGTGGTGATAATAACATGAAGTCTTACATACATCAGGATAAAGTAATTTATTGAGATATTGTCAGCTGCGACACTGAAACTAAATAACATGAAGATTGTATACTATAATATCATTTTTTTCTGGTTCGCGGTAGTCACAAGCGATTAGAAGTGAAATGAGATTAAAAAATTTTCTTTTGAACTTTAAACCTAACAAACGGACATCTTAATAATCCAATTTACCATCCATGACCAATAGATGACCTTTTAAGGTCCTCACTCATCTACTGGGCCTTGGGTGAGGCCATAGCCACACTAACCATTTTACACCAATTTTGGTTAATCCAATATATATATAATATATAACCGTACGGAAAAGTATTTAGAGAGTCGGCTAACTCATGCATCTACCATCGTTTTTGAACAATTTAAGACTTAAAATACATCCTCAATCACTGTCCATTTTTGCCTCAGACCTGTGACTTTGCGTATCCAAAAATATTGTACATCTAATGATAATTGAAAAATTAATATGAACAGTTCAAAGGGACAAGGAAAAAGCCCTATAAAACATGGATGGAAGTAGAGTAAAAAATAGAAATATTATAATCTGTCCGAAAATGGAAGTAGTGTGCAAAAATAGAATGAGTATTGATGTAAACTGGTTTTTTACAAGGTTAATACAATTTAATCAATTTTACTCAACAAAACACTAGCTCAAGTGATTAGCAAACCTATTCACTTTCCAATTGAGAGAAGCAAGACTTAAATGAGCTCTTGAGGGCATCCAAATCCAAGTTTCTACCTGCACACCAAAGACAGTAGCAGTCAAGTAAAGCTAGGCAAAATTTCTGAAGAGACTTTTTTAATATTTTGGATTGTCTTGGAAAACTCTCAGGGCAAACTAAAAGGAAGAGGAAGAATAACAACCTCAAAAACTAGAAAATGAAAAGTTAATGAATATTAAAAGCTAAAAAATATAAAAGTAAGAAATAAAGAACGAGAAAGCCATTTTCTGTTAACTAAGTATTGAATGAAAATGTTTTGGCTTTTATAATTTAAGATTATACAATACTTGTGCTCTTCTGTTTTATCTGACTTGCATTATTTATGACAGTTACCATGTACACTAGTCCAGCAAATTTAGAATGAGACTAGAGCAAGATTTATTTTTGGAAAATTGTACAGCGAAAAATTGGTAAAAAAAAATTTCTCACAGAATTAAAAAAAATCCAAGAAAACCTTACAAGATCAATTTAAACAAAACAAATAGGAAGAAAAAGAAAGAGAAAAGTTAGTCACCAAGATAGTGGAACTGCACAAAGATACAATTGGAAACAAAGAACATCACTTAAATGGTCAAATAGTCTTACAAAATGTCAAATCACCTTTACAAAATCATTATGGTGGCTAAATTGCCCCATTTAACATAAGTACCTTTAAGTTTATTGCACTCAAGTACTTCCTCAAAAATATGCTAAAAAACGACCAAATTATCCCTAAAATGACCAAATTGTCCCTGTTAAGGATTATGAATGACGAAACTATATCATGTTTTTCATATTAGAATCTCTTGTTCAAGGTTTCTGAAATGAAACAAGTAGGGTATTTACATAACTATGGTCAGAATAAGTGGCCTGAAAAAAAAATTGAAATTCTTACATGATTATGCTTGAAACAAGTGGCCCTAGAAAAATGGCAGTTCCATCCCTGCTCGTTTAGGACCACGAACACATAACTTGATTTCATTGAAAGCCCTTGTGCCACGTTCCTAAGTTGGAACAAAAAGGTGTACTACAATCATTATTGCTCTCTAATTACGAGGGCCGAGCAAAATGATTTGTTTACCCCTCTTTGTTTGAGGTTAGCAACATGTAACCCACTTTTTTCATCAGAAACCCTTGTTGTCGAATTAAGTAGTCCGAGCAAAATAATAGTTGTATCTTACACTTTAAGGTTAGCAACAAGAAACTCATTTTTTCCATTGTAACCCCTTGTTCCATTTTACTGACCTTCAACAATCAAGGGTATTCATGTTAGTTAGCTTGGACCATTTAGGTGAGACCTACCAAAATACCCCTACTTGTTTAGGATTCACAATCTTGAACAAAGGCAACTTGGTTATGTTTAATACATTTTTTGAGAAGGTACTTGAGAGTAAAAAAACTTAGAAAGCAATCATTATAATGTTAAATGAGATGATTTGAACATCTTAATAATTTTGTAAAGTAGTTTGACTATTCAAGTGATACCAGCTCATTGGGGGAAAAAAAAATTCTAAAATCTAATATGATCCATACTGTCATAATGATAACCATGTCATAATGATAACCATGACCAATGTTGGATGGAGGGGAAGTAGGCCTATCTAGTTAATTAATCAAAATTGCATTGCAAGGTCTATTTCCTCCAACACAACCAACTTAGGTCATGAGTTTCCGTTGAACACATGAATCATACTATATGGGTCCCATCGATTTAATAATTAATTTACTTTCTCTAGTTCCAGGGAAAAAAATGTGATGAAGAATGAAGTAAATCTTTGAACTTTCCTATGAAGACCATCTTGTTTATCTTCTTCTCCCCATCTCCCCATTTCCGAGTAGGGACAACCTCATATAGTTCCCTCACAGCCTGTAAAAAAAAAAAGAAAAAGCCAAAACCAGAATATCATAAATTTTTATTATTCTTAAGACATTAGTACTGTGGTAGTATAACATGGATAACAATGAGTTTCAATGTCTACGAGTGTCTAAGGCGTCTAGTATTTGTCTAAGAAGCCGGTACAGCTAGATACACCCGTACAGTTATTAATTATAAATAAATGTTATATTCTCCTAGTACATATAATATAATTTCCTTTAAGAAATGGATCAGGAGTAGTGAAGTAGAAGATAATATGCCAAAATGGCTTAAATTGCAACCTCGCAATGAGGCCCTCTACAATTTTTAATTGTTTTTTATGAAGCCAAGTACGATGCCGACCAAAAGGTGCAGTGTTGCGAAACACTCGTAGCACTATCTAAATACAATGGCATTGCAGTTGTTTATCCCATTGATAGGGTATCAAGATAGATAAAATTTACCTGTACCGTGTGAAGCTGATCTGAGCTATGAACATGCAAAATTCCCTTGCAACGATAAATGTCCATACCATGTTTACTTTCCCAAAGAAGATCTTCAAGCCACAAGTGTACCTTGAAAAAGGTAAAATCTAGTTTATTGGATACATGATAAAATCATTCTTTATGAAAAAAATGTCGCAAGAGGTTATGCATAGGATATATTCAGAAAACATATTGTTTTTTTTTTTTTCTGAAGAAGTTAAAAACAGTTAGGACTTCAAGTCAGTCCTCTCTATTGGGTGGCCTGAATTAAGATAAGGCAATCATACTACTTGAGATGCATTGGGAAAACATGCAGAGGAAACACCTTGATCTCAATCTGACATTTACTCCAAAAGAGAATGAAATTTAAATTCCACCATTGTTATTTATGATACAGATGAGAGAGCCTTCTATCACCATATCTGTAGAGTGCTAACCTTCTATAACTTTCTATAACTGAGCATACCTGACTGAGAATGACTGATCCCCGCTCGCTTATGCATATGGTTCGCACATTATAATCATGGTATTTTTTGGCTGTTTCAGAATGGCTTTCCTTCAACAATGACTCTAAATGAGCTACATGCTGATAAGAAACGAAGTTCCCATGTGATTAGACAAATGTAGTATGGAGTATGAACACCAAATTAACAGGTACTCTGTCTTTTGTTTTCAATAAACCTCAAGCTATTCTATATTCCTTATGAGTCCAATTAGGCATTATATCTATTTGCATATAAATTATATAAAGGCCCTAAAAATCTGGGTTCTGAATGACAAACATTTGGACAAATTTCAGCAGATAACAGAGATTAACAACAAAATATCAGCTTAGTCATGAATAGAATGAAACAAGATCTGAAAGCTCATAATTGCAACCAGACCAGATTACTAAGCACTATGTTTTCAATTAATAACAATGAGAAAAAGTAATAGGTCAAAAGATTCTTAGCTCACCATTGTGTCATAAGCCTTGCAGTTCAAAATACAATTCAGATCTACTTGGCAGCGTACAGAATGAAATATTTGAGCAAGCGAATTTATACTACGAATCTCCTCCTCCAGGATCTCTACAGAATCTGGCATTGTTGGTCCAGCTTTATCCAGAGATAACAAGTCAATCTTGTTAAGGATTACAACATCCTGTTAGAACAGATGAACCCAATAAGTAGGTACTTAGTATTTAACATAGAATAGAGTGACTAGATATATGCCACAGGGCATATAGCTATACTGCCACAGTTATACCATAATTCTTAGACCCAAAAGCCAATGAAAGGTAGATGAAAACTTGATATCAAGGCATCATTCGTTTTGAAATATACCCAACTTCAAGGATTTCGTTTTTCTTTCCATCTTTTTTTTTTCAAATCTTTTAATAGATAACACAACTTCAAGGATCAGATCTGTCACAAATATAACAAGTTCATACTAATATACCGCAAATGCAATTTGAAGAAAAGCTTCAGGAAATGAGCCCGATTCACGATGCTCACCAAGTTGGAGTCGAAGGTTTTTCGCATCCGCCACCTATTGGAAGATGACATCACAAATATCAAGAATGAAAGACTAAATGATAGGGGGGGCGGGGGGGGGAAGAGACTAACATGTAATGAAGCAGAGACTATCACAACATGATAGAGCCATTAATCTTCATATCAACATAGACAGAGTTCAAGCATTAAAGTTTGCATCTCTCTTAATTATTAAAAAAGGAAAAATGTGTCTCTTTTAGCAAAGCTACCAGAGTCGGTATTATAAGTAAATCCAGAGAAGGTCTTGTCTTCCATAAGGAATTGTCTTCCATAAAGAATAATTTCAGTTGCATAAGCAAAAGAATTCAAGTTAGACAAAAGGATTTAAGTTATGAATTCTTATAATAGAAGCACCCCCAACAAATAGTTGGCCATGTAGTTAAGTATGAAATACCAAAATTCAGTAGCAGCATTGAACTAAAATGCTACGTGCATGGTTATTCCACAAAAGTATGTTTTATACATAAAACAAAGACAAAAAAACCCAGTATTTTACATCATATAGTTGTATCTCTTCCCATTTCATTTACAATATGAGACTAGTTGGAAGCACCCCACACTCCACATGGAAACAATCCCTAGAAAGGTGACTGTAAGTAATATCCACACAAGTCTAAGATGAACTCATAACATAGACAACATTGGGTACGTACGCAGCTGCTAATTGCTTGTGAGTTTATTCCTTTATTGTACCTTATTTCATATTGTTGCCCATTAGGCTATAGATTCTTGATTTCTATACTTAGAATCCACCGAAGCACTAAAAGTCTAGAACTCTGATCAGCTTAAGAAAGACCACTTTCACAGATTGTTGCATGATATACTGCTTTCATTACAGAATATTTTGCTACATCAAAGCCACAGAATCAATCATTGAAAGATGGCTTCACAAAATGGAGTTTTGAGTGAAATTATTAAATCGAAAAACTAGATGGCTCTGGGTTTTCATGGAAAATACAATTATTTTTTCTACTATGATCCTATCAAACATAAGAATGATGAACCCAATTAACCCAATGATGAATGATTTTACATGCAGGGGAACTATTTTAAATTGTCGTTTGGACAGATTAGCTTAATGCTAAAGAGCTTTAGGAGGGCATTGAGAAAAGGCTTGTGAAGATAATGTAGTAGCTAGGAATGAGCTCTATGAAAGATTCATCACAGCAAATGAGAGAGAGCCAATCTGAATTATAACCCTTTGATGAAATGAACATCATGGATGCTAGTAGATCTTGGATTCAATTTCTGTCAGACAACACATCATAAAAATAATGGAAATCTTAACCTCTTCCCGGAAGGATATAGAGGATACCCTTGAACACAATGGGACCATTTCAAGTTTAGAGTCTTTAGACAACCAAAGATCTCATCTTAGAATGGAAGAAAATGATTGAATTAAGGAGAATCTAGATTATTCTCAAAACCAAGCATACTATGTAAACCATAAAAAGGAAATTTCAAGATGGGAAAGAAACCAAGAAGACAGCATGAAAATAGTAAAGGCCATAAAGACAAAACTCCTATGAAATAAAGAAAATGTTTTAATTACAAGTATGGTCATAATTGCCAAATATTATAGGGCACCAAAGAAGAGTGAGGTTGGCTAACCAAATAGAATGAACCTCAATCATGGGTCAAGCCAAGCACGAGACCTTGCGTTTGACTGGATGGTGGGTATATTCAACTTCTGATGGATGGTGGGTATATTCAAAAGTGCTACATCACTAACTCTGAAGATAACAGATTTAATTTTCGAGAGAAAAGGATGTGATGGTGACAACGGCTATATGGCAAACTCCTGTTATGCCAATATTTTGAGAGAAGCAACTGTGTAATTTCCTCTTCCTAACGGAGGAACCCTAACTCTAGATGATATGTTGTATGTCATGGAATTTGATTTCGCTTTCTAGGGTAGGTGGGATGGGAATTGAAACAATTGTCAAGGGTGGGGTAATGCCCCTTGAGAAAAATGGCGTTGAAATCTCCAAGGCTGCTCTAGTACATAGTTCTTGGTAATAAAATAAAGAAATCTTCCCAATATATGGCATGTTTTACTGTTTGGCAATGAAGATTAGGGCATACAGGATAAGAAAAACTAAATAGGATACCTAATTACCTATGAGAATTTCGATAAAGTTAAATGTGAAGATTGTCTCAAAGGAAAAATGTACAAAAACTGATTCCCCAAAGGAAAGAGAGCTAAAAATGTATCAGAAATTGTACATAATTATCATTGTCGCAATCTTAGCTATAAATCCTTTACAGGCCACAAATACCTTATAACTTTCATAGATGATTTTTCTAAATAAACTACACCTATCACTTTCAAGGAAAAAAATAAAATAAAATAAAATAAACCTACACCTATCTTGTTGCACAAGTCAAAAGCTTCAGATATACATAAAAAGTACAAATTAGAAGTAGAAAAAAAAAAGCAAGTAAAAGGATTGGAATTATTAGGAATGATAGAGGGGGAGTACATATTCCCATGATTTTGATGTGTTTTAAAGAGCATGATATTATCAGATACAACATTTTACCATATACTCCTCAACAGAATGGAGTAGCAAAAAGAAAGAACACAACTCCAACTGAAATGGTCAATTGCATGATAAAAGAAGCAAACGTTCCTCATCATATCCAAGGGGAGGCATCAATGACTACTACCCATATCCTTAATATTATATCTACTAAAACCAAGAAAACACCTTTTGTGCTACGGTTTGGTAAGAATCCAAGTTTTGATCACATAAGAATTTCGGGAACAAGTGCACATGCATTAATCCCATATAATAGAAAGGCACCCAAACATGAAACAAATAGGCTTAGATAGAAAGGTTTCAATTTTTGAGAATGCCCCGTCGACAGGTGTGATGTATGATATATCTCTTGGCACATCAAATCAGACAAGGAAAATGAGAACTGCCGTAAGTATGAACTTCTACAAACCAATGACCAAGCCCATGCCATGGAAAAAGCTGTGCTGATTGAAAAGATCACTATGCCAATGGTGAATGAAGAAGTTTGAAATTTTGAATTGATTTTAAAGAGTAATATGGAGGCAGGTGTTTAATATTATTAATTTTCTTTAATGTGTCTTAATACTGTATCATTTACTGTATATGTAGACCGCATTCCGTAAGCCCCACACCACATGATTTGCAAACCACTAAAGTTGATCCAAGTTAAAATTGTTACGCACATATAAAGTGGCATGAGACAATACAATTTTGGAATAGCTAGTGATGCTATTCTGAATTGACATTAAGGTACAAGCAAATACAATTCTACTCTCAACAACAAATTTATCGGGTTTTCTAAGTTGTGAGACTCTGTGCTACAACCAAAAAGTAAGTTGCCTCTAAGGAGAAGTTGTAGACAGGTGAAATGCATAATCAAAGCAAATGAAGAAACTACGCAACTATCGGGCAGTAGAACTTGAAGAATAGACTCACAAAACATGTTCAATAGCCAATGAAACCAGAACTGAATAGTATTTCACAAGTGAACTTGATCCAAATGGGGACCAAACTAGACATGCTCAAAAAGTTTTCCATGAGAATCCACTGAACTTCCTAAAGAAATACCAGGTCAAGCATGGAATCTACAGAGGGATAAAGAATTATACCACCAATAGGATCCCTTCAACCAGAAATTTATGGACATGAAAAAAGCTAGTTTCTCACAAATATAATATAATCCAGAATAAAAGAGTAAGGTGCTATATGAGAATAAGAAATGTGATGAGAGTCATACCTTTATGGCTCTAGGAGGCAAAGAAATCAATTCTACTTTATATCTACAATGCAAATAAATGCCTTTCAACACAGGTAATGTGATGTCCTAAGTGGTAATGCCTCGTGGATCAGTGATAAAGAATAAACGATTCAAATTTGTTTTTTCACATGTCCAAGTTTGCTTATCAGAATGATCACTATTGATGAATGTCAATAATTTAGAACATCAAGAACCATATGTGCCATAATAGCTAAAACTATACATGTGAATCATCATAAACGAAAGGTCAACATAAACAAAGTAAACTTAGGATAAGAAGCCTAACAAGATTTCACATTTTCCCATCTTATTACACAATAAATAATAAAAGATCAATACTTTTCAAGAAACATTGAAAAAAAAATTGGATTTATTAGATGTATAGTATAATAGGAAAACTCACTGTAATGATGGAATCAAGCCTGACTGAAGATTCAAGCTGATCATCCAACCAAAGAACAGATGCAAGGGGAGCAGGATTGGCTAGCCCAGTTGTCTCCAACAATATGTGATCAAGCCTGGGACAAATAAGCACCAATAAATGAGACACATGAGTATTTCTTCCATCACATATTATAAGCAACATAGACTACTAAAACAAAAATACCTCCATTTATACAAGAAACTTTGTAGAAAGAGAGAAGTCACATTTCACCCAATTAGGGACTAAATTAAAAAACTTTCTGGTACGATGCTCTTAAGAGAACTAGGTTTTCCTCCCATATACAAGTTACATGCGACTGCTTGTAACATTTGGGAATGTAAAATGTACAGTACTCTATAAAGAAAATGTAAATTACATGGCATTTCTTCTTACCTTTTCATTTCTTTTAATGAAATTCCAAGGAAATTATTATAACTATTACAAATCAAAGGCTGGACTATGTTACACACCGGTCCTTCCTTTGTATGAGTTGCTCTAGAGCTTGGACAAGACTGTGTTTCACTGTGCAACAAACACACCCATTTGCTAGTTCCACCCATTCTTCAACAAGGTCACCTCCTTCTCCATCATTTATCATTGCTCTTTCAACCCCAATTTCTTCACCAAACTCATTCAATATCACAGCAATCTTCTTCCCATGTTGGGCATTCAATATGTAATTCACCAGCTGAAAATTACAATTTTACCAATCAATTCAACTGTTCAACAATATGTACATCCCTAGATGATAAGTACAGTTTACCAATCAATTAAACAATATATATAATTCATTAGCTCAAAATTCTTATTTTTGGATAACCAAAACAGTAGCTAGCTGAATATTCAAAATTTTTTCATTAGCTCAATCTTATTTTTTCTTTTTAATGCTGGGAATTTATGTGACTCATTAACTGAATCAGTTGACTGATCAATTAAACAATAAGTAATTCACTAGAAGAAAGTTATGCTGTACCTATGAATTAAAAATATATATATAATTCATTAGCTCAAAATTTCTGCTTTATTTTTTATAAATAAAAAATTATTAGCTGAGAATTCAAAATTTCTTCATTATCAATTGAGAATATCGAGGAACAAGTATAGTTCCTTCTCATTTGTCTTGTATTTAGAAATACAGTAATAACTTATATGATCGAAATTCAAGGACACAAATGGAGAACAAAAAGAAAAAAATGAAAAAAAACCGAAATGAATTGTGTGAGAGAGAGAGAGAGAGAGAGAGAGGGGCCATGGCACTTACAGTGGATTTCCCTGCCCCCAAGTAGCCGGTAATGACAGTTACACCTACTATTTTTTCCTGAGACTGATTCATAGAAATGTCATCGATGAGGACAGCTAAAGGTGGCTCTTCTTCACTGCCATCCGCCATTGTTGGACCAGAGAAAGCTCTGAAGAGAGAGACAAACAACGTAGAATTTCAAAACAAGGGTTTCGTTAGAAAGAAAAGCGCAAAGGAACGAACCGCACTCTGAGAAATAAAACTGGTGTTTCGTAAACTAGGGCTAAAATCCATTTCAAAAATTGAATGCTAACAGAGGGCACATTTCTACATATGAGTCCGGGGACTCATAAGAACTGTGTCGAAGATCTCATTTTGTTATGAATTGTTTCGTGCGGGCTGCCCCCCATTTCTACAATATGCAGTCCCAAGGTAAGCATTCATCTAAAAACGATTGAAACTATTGAAACTAAAAACGTATAAAGATGCGGTCCCAAGGTATGTATAAAGATGGATGCAAATAGGTTGTCCATCTCTAAAAACGATTGAAACTAACTGTCTAAATATTTTTTTAATAGAATTATTATTTTAAATTTTCAAAATTTGTTTATTATCTCATATTCATAATCTCCATGTCAGAGATTAAATGTCTTTAAAAATTAAGTCAAAAAATCTATCTCAAAAATAGACTTTTAAAAGGTATCTATGTCTTATTCTGCCTTTCATACACATCTTAAACAACCTTTCATAGTAAGCACATCTTAAATGGTATCAGAGCCTTTAACTTGAGATTAAAAGTTTATTATATTGGCTGGGTTAATCTAAAGCTCATACTGAGATTAGTATGCTTTACGTCTGCCTAGCTAGTCTAGGATCTCTCGCATCAGAAAATGTGGTATGAACTAAATGTTGATTTCTAGTGTTGATGTTGTTCCACTGTCAATACTTTCTGAAGGTTAACATAATAGGAACTCTGTTGAAGGCTAAGAGGCCATGGTTGGAGTTTATATCTTGTTAACGAAAAAAGAAAGTTGGCCTTACCTTCATTTCAAAAAATACAGTCAACATAGTAAATTATTTTGAAAAACAAGTTTAAAATGGCATAAGGTACTGTTTCAGAAATCTCTGTAGATAACACCCCTTCTTCTAGTACAAATTTTCGTCCTATGTTTTCAAAACAAGATCATCTTTTTGAAATAACATGTACCCTTGAAAAGTTTTCTGAAACCAACTCTCAGTTAATTAATCCTTATCATGTCTATGATAAATCTAGTTTAAATTGGACCAAAAGAATCAAAAGGCTCTGTGGAAAAAAGGACCATGAAGCTATTAAAGAATATGTCCAAGCCTCTTCTTTTGACCAACACCAGATACTTACCACCCAATCTGAACAATACATTACCATTACCCCTACGCAGCAACCGATTTCCCCAATAGCTTAGAGATGGTTACACTCATATTCACTTTGGAGCCATAAAGCTAGCCTAGACTTTTCATGGAAGACAAGGTATGGACGCAGTTTATCGAATTGCTTTGTTAGATTCCAGGTTTTTAGAATACCAACATGCATGT
This sequence comes from Amborella trichopoda, assembly GCF_054954075.1. Lineage (NCBI taxonomy): Eukaryota > Viridiplantae > Streptophyta > Magnoliopsida > Amborellales > Amborellaceae > Amborella > Amborella trichopoda. The sequence goes on from NC_142345.1 coordinate 1,195,018, forward strand.
ATTGGAACTATGCAAACAACCTTAAATGCAGGAACCGTATTTGTTACCTTTTTCCCAAATTTTAATATCCCAATTAAAGACTTTCATTTGAGTTCAACCCAGTTACAAATCACAAGAACCAAACAGATTGAAACAGCCACTGCAGCTCCACTCCATTATCAAATGGTGTATAGACTGCAGAACCATTCTTTTGACATAGCTAACCTTTTACCCTCTGAACAAGAAAATACAGCCTTGTTTATCAAAGTTGATAATAATTCCCAACCTATCTGTCATTATATTCCTAGACAAATCTCTCGAGAAAGGTTGCTTGAATTGATTCTTGACCCCGGTCTCTTTTCTTCCCAAGTCACGGAGTCTTTGAGATAGTTGTAAACAAAAGGAGTATACCCTATCCAATATATCTTTTCCAAAGGCTTATAGTTAGTAAGACGGGTGTCAGTACCAAATCCTTAATCAGTAGTTAACTTTAACTACTAGTTAACGCACTACTAAAGCAGAGTAGCCAGCATGCGCACATCATGATTATCCAGAGGAGCTCAGAGCTCAGCGAATGGAAGAAGCAGGCAGGGATAGATACAATTTGGTAGGGAAAAGTGCTTTGTTGGACTTGTTCCCAGGTGAGATCAAAGATCTTTCAACGCGTTGATTTCCTACTAAAGAAATTGGGATTCTAACAGTTTGTCGGTCGGGGTCGAAAACTCTCGCTTTATGCTTGAGACCTTCCCGGCGATCTGCTTCATGAATGGTTTAGTGGAACCAAGGAAGACAACTGAATACCGGGAATTCAAAGAGAAGGATCTCTAGAGGTAAGTATCTGGCATTGAGCCCGTACACATGAAGCCATTAGTGCAAAAGGCATTGTTAAATGATCCTCGTTGACCCACATCAAGAACAAAGAAATAAGGATAAGAAAGGCATTGTTACTGCACAGACGAGGAAGCTCTTGACGGAGCCTACCTCGGATAAGGGCAGAGGGAAGTGGTCGGAGCATGCATGAAATGGCATACCTGATTCACCGCGTAGGTGATATCTGGGCGAGTGAGTGTAAGATACTGTAAGGCGCCCACAATACTTCGGAACTGGGAAGGATCATCAAGAGGTGTACCGTCATAGAGAGAAAGTTTAGAACTTGAAGAGTGTTTGACGACTTTTTTTTTCTAATGTTGTATGGTTTTCGATGAATGATTTTTACGGTGATTTCAAATAGAGGTGTCACTTCCTTATCCTGTATCTTTAAGCATATGTTTTATTCGACGATGCATATCGTCTTTCCATCGATCTCTGATAGGGCGGAAGGATGAGAAGGCCGACAAGTTAGTTAAGCTATACTTGTCTTTATTCTTTTGCTCAATTATAGTCTTTCAACAAGAATCCAAGACTAAGTTTGAGTCGATAGTCTCTGAGCCTTCTACTTTAACCTCTAGTCTTATTTATAAGAGAGTGAGTGAAAAGTGTGTGCTGCTGTGTCAACGGTATATTCCGTTGGATGTTATATATTCCTATAGATGTCGGACAAGAGGAGGGAAACAGCCAGAGTAAGACCTTCATTGTCCCTACGGCTACCTTGTTACGAACGAAAGAGCTAAAGCAAAGCTACTCCAAAGCCCAATCCCTCTTCATGTGTTGGCGAGGGGCGGTGAGGGATAGAACAGATCGGATGGAGGCTTCTAGAATCATGGGCGAACATTTACATTTTCTCAAGCCGTGTACAGTAAAAGCTGTACGCTCAGTTTGCAAAATAAGAATTGCTGCCTATAGGCCCGGCCATCGCAGCCCGGCCTATAGACCCGGCCGATAGCACGGTTGAATATTTTGTATTTATCTCCATAAGTCGTGGGTTCAAATCCCACCTCTGCCTGTTCTGTACGAATTTCTGCAATTTGCCTAAAGCTGATATACGCTACGCTTGCTCAGCAACTAACCGCTATCAGGGGAGCCTATCGGCCCCGCCCCGCCTCCGCCTGTATTCCGCGAAGTGGTTAGAAGTGGAGCTACGCTGATCGCCGCTACGCCGCTTGCTTACCTTCGGTCCAAGCGCGGGCGTTCTTAGCTGCTATTGTGCGATGCTAAAGATAGATAACTTTTCGTTAAATAACTGCACACACAACGCTTTTGCATACTCTTCTCTAATAGCTCAGAGGTGGCGAGCAGATGGCTGTGAAATGAAATAAAAATCAATGAAATTGAAACAGTGTTTTTGAAATTGAAATTGAAATTGAAACGTGTTAGGGATAATATGAAATTGAATCATATTTGTTACCTTTTTTCAAAATTTTAATATCCCAATTAAAGACCCTCATTTGAGTTTAGCCTTTAAAGTCCAGTTACAAATCACATGAACCAAACAGATTGAAACAACCACTGTAGCTACACTCCATTGTCAAATGGTGTATAGACTACAGAACCATGGTTTTGACATAGTTACCCTTTTACCCCCTGAACAAGAAAATACAGCCTTGTTTATCAAAGTTGATAATAATTCCCATCCTGTATGTCATTATATTCCTAGACAAATCTCTCGAAAAAAGTTGCTTGAATTGATTCCATCTACATGGGTGACAAATTATGAAACTCTTCATGACCAAAATCAACCATTGATGCAATCTGATTCCAGGATGACAAGAATGCCTGATAGAACTGTGCACATAAATTTTCAGACTCCAAGAGTAACTGAGAACCAGACTAGAGAAATATTTTCTACTCAATTCTAAGGATTGCTTGAAAAAATCCCAGTTGTTACTTTTGATAAAACAGGGAAGCCAATTTATGAACAAAAAACTCATGATAAACATAATTGGTTTGACTCCTGTAATTACTTTTCTTGTCTTGAAGATGATTTAGAAGATTTTCTTAAAGAAAAAACAAAAAGAAAAAATCATCACAACAAAAACTTCATCAGAGATATATAGAAGGTGATCCATCATTTGGATTACTTGGAGAAAGTTATGGAAAATAGGATTATTATGTGACATATGGTTGTTCAAAATCCAAAAACATTGTTTTTGATATCATCCTTACAAGATGGGATGATCAAAAGGATTCAGAAAGAAATCACATCCCAGAATGCTTAGCGTTTGATCCTCAAAGCTCAAGTTATGCCTCAAATTTTCCTCTATTACATGATTATGAGAAACTCCAAGAAAACGAAAAACATGTTTGGAAAATTAAGAATCCCAATGCTAGAGATGCTAATGACGTACAAAAGTCCATTTCTCCAGCCGAAGCTAGTCTGAATTGGCAAGCTGGAAATGCTAAATATCAAAATTTAGCATTACTTCGGATAAAAGAAAAACAAAATGTTATGTCTTCTCAATTGCAGGGATTATCTGGCATAATTGTTCAATTAAAAGAGAAAAAATCAATTATTGCATCAAGAGTGAAAGATATTCATGAACAGTCTTATTTGCTGAGTCAAAAAGGAAAAGAAAAAGCTTTCTTAGAAAAACAGTTGCAAAGCCTTGAAAGAGATCTTTGGATGAAATCCCAGTACCCTCAGCACCAGTACCAGTCCCAATTTCAACCCTTGTTATCAAATCCTTATACCCAGACTTATCCTACTTTAAGAAGTCCTGATCTCTTTCCCCCTACAAGAACCCTCTACTCGCCTACTGGTATTATTCCTCCCAGTTATTATGGTTTTAGAGCACTAAGTTCATTTGAAGAGGAAAGACGTTTTCCTGAAGAAATGCTTTTTCCTCAATTAAGAAATGTATCAATACCCAGTTCATCATAATATCCAATTCCCAATCCCCCAACTACCTTACCACCAATAACACTTCAACCTCCTACTGATTCTCAATTACCAAAACAAGAAACCCAAAGGTTTGAAAATTCTGATACTGAATCAGATGTTATAGCCTTTTCTGTCCCAGCTCAAATACATTTCCCCTCTAAACCTTTGAATGATATGAGTTCATTTCTCAAGATTTTGACAAACCAGACTGAACTTAATCTTCAAAATGAAACTTGATCTTCAGATGATATGTCTGATACATCTGAAACATTTGTTGAAGATAAATTTTCTTCTTCCATGGATTCAGAATCCTTATTAATGATGAATCCTCCAGAACCGCCTCATGAACCTGACCCAGTTATGGAAGAAGATCCCAGACCTCCTGACCACCATGAACCCTAAACTATCCCTACCTATGGTGACTCATCTAAAGGCTTTACAATTGATGACATTCCACCATCAAGATGGAACGACAGATTCAGAAAAATCCAAGGATGGATGCATTCAGAAATGCTTAATTCAGCAAATACTTTAGCCAGTACAGTTTCTAAAGTTATTGTTATGCTTAGAGGACACTTTTTTTATTGGTATATAAGTCTTGGAGAATACAGGCAAACACAATTGAGGAATAGTCAATCCATTGTTGAATTTCTTAATTATTTAGTCTCTGAATTCTCAAGCCCAGTGAAACATGAACAAATAGCTGCAAGAGAAAAATTTTTCTAGCTCAAATGTTGTTCTTTCAAGAGACAAGATCTTGAAAAACATTTTTCAGAGATGAATAAGAGGTACCATAAGATAGAAGGAATTGATGATGTAAATTTAAAACAATTTTATCTTGAATCTATACCTCCTACTCTTGGCAAAGAAGCTACAAAGACTATGGAAAATCAGGGACTTACTATTCAAAACATCAGTTTTAGTGAATTATATCAATTTGTTCTCCATGCTTTAGAAAGACTGTGAAATCAAGTCGAATTTTTCAAACAAATGGAAAAAAATAAGTATTTATTGGGAAAATCTTGTGATAAACCATATCTCAAGATCAAATGCGATTCAGAAAAACAGTGTGCACATCCAACTACTTCGAAAGGCTACAAGAAGCTTGAATATAAAAAGAGAAAAAATAAATTTAAAAGGTTCAAATATCTTAGAAGGTCAAGATTTCGAGGTTTCAGACACAAGAAAGGAGATAGATGTTATGTCTGTAGCAAAAAAGGGCATTTTGCAAAAAATTGCCCTAATCAGAAAAAGAAGAAAAAGATAATCCACCTCTTGTCACAAGTTCTCGACGAATTAATTGATGACGATCTAGAGTCTGTGTTTTCTCTTGATGAAGAACAAAGTCCAGAGACATTGTTATCCATTGTATACTCTGAAGACAATGAGGTAAATGAGATAAGCAACACACAAGACTAAGGGATATTATCTCCACAGGAAAATATTGCAGACATAAACAGTTTACCCTTCCAGCCTACCCCAATAGCCTTGGTCCAAATACTACAAGAACATTATTCCAAACCTTTGACCATACCAGCATTTTTTGATACAGGAGCATCAACTAGTATCTTAAAGCCAGATTTGCTACCAAAACAGTTTTGGGAATAACGGGCTACAGATTCAGCAATTTTTAGGAATTGTAAATTATAAGTCCCATTTTATTCCTAAGCTTTCTCTCTTCACTAGTCCACTCTATCTTCTATTAAAGGTCTTTCCTCTTCAAATAAACTTAGTGCTCTAAAACCATAATCTCTGGGAGGAATAATACCAGTAGGCGGGTAAAGGATTCTTGTAGGGAAAAAGGGATCAGGACTTCTTAAAGTAGGATAAGTCTGGGTATAAGAATTTGATAACAAGGATTAGAATTGGGACTGGTATTTGTGTTGAGGGTATTGGGATTTCATCCAAAGATCTATTTCAAGGCTCGGAACTATTTTTCTAAGAAAGCTTTTTCTTTTCCTTTTTGACCCAGCAAATAAGACTGTTCATGAATATCTTTCACTGTATACAAAATTTGCATCAATTCTTCATGCAATAATTGAATTTTCTCTTTTAATTGAACAATTATGCCAGATAATCCTTACAACTGAGAAGACATAACATTTTGTTTTTCTTCTATCCAAAGTAATGCAAAATTTTGAGATTTAGCATTTTTCAGCTTGCCAATTCAAACTAGCTTCGGCTGGAGAAATGGACTTTTGTACGTCAGTAGCATCTCTAGTATTGGGATTCTTAATTTTTCAAACATGTTTTCATTTTCTTGAAGTTTCTCATAATCATGTAATAGAGAAAAATTTAAGGCATAACTTGAGCTTTGAGGATCAAAGGCTAAGCATTCTGGGATGTGATTTCTTTATGAATCCTTTTAATCATCCCATCATGTCGGGATGATATCAGAAACAATGTTTTTGGATTTTGAACAACCATATGTCCCATAATAATCCTATTTTCCATAACTTTCTCCAAGTAATCTAACAGATGGATCACCTTATATATATCTATGATGAAGTTTTTGTTGTGATGATTTTTTCTTTTTGTTTTTTCTTTTAGGAAAATCTTCTAAATCATCTTCAAGACAAGAAAAGCAATTACCGGAGTCAAACCAATTATGTCTATCAGGAGTTTTTTGTTCATAAATTGGCTTCCCTGTTTTATCAAAAGCAACAACTGAGACTTTTTCAAGCAATCCTTGGAATTGAGTAGGAAATATTTCTCTAGTCTGGTTCTCAGTTACTCTTGGAGTCTGAAAATTTATGTGCACAGTTCCATCAGGCATTCTTGTCATCCTGGAAACAAATTGCATCAATGGTTGACTTTGGTCATGAAGAGTTTCATAATTTGTCACCCATATAGATGGAATCAATTCAAGCAACCTTTCTCGAGAGATTTGTCTAATAATATAATGACAGACAGGTTGGGAATTATTATCAACTTTGATAAATAATGTTGTATTTTCTTGTTCAGGGGGTAACGGGGTAACTATTGTCAAAACCTTGGTTCTGTAGTCTATACACCATTTGTCAATGGAGTGTAGCTACAGTGGTTGTTTCAATCTGTTTGGTTCCTGTGATTTGTAACTGGATTTTAAAGGCTGAACTCAAATGAAAGTCTTTAATTGGGATATTAAAATTTTGGAAAAAGGTAACAAATATGATTCCTGCATTTAAGGTTGTTTGCACAGTTCCAATACATGCATGATGGTATTCTAAAAACCTGGAATCTAACAAAGCGATTAGGGAAACTGCTTCCATACATTTTCTTCCATGAAAAGTTAAGGCTAGTTTTATGGCTCCAAATTTAATATGAGTGTAACCATCTCTAAGACATTGGGGAAATAGGTTGCTGGGTAGGGTAATGGTAATGTATTGTTCAGATTGGGTGGCAGGTATCTGGTGTTAGTCAAAAGAAGAGGCTTGGACATATTCTTTAATAGCTTCAAGGTTCTTTTTTCCACAGCGCTTTTTGATTCTTTTGGTCCAATTTAAACTAGATTTATCATAGACATGATAAGGATTAATTGACTGAGAGTTGGTTTCAGAAAACTTTTCAGGGTTATAGGTTATTTCAAAAAGATGATCTTGTTTTGAAAACATAGGACGGAAATTTGTACTAGAAGAAGGGGTACTTTCTACAGAGATTTCTGAAACAGTATCTTCTGTTATTTTAAACCTATTTTTCAAAATAATTTACTATATTGACTGTATATTTTGAAATGAAGGTAAGGCCAACTTTCTTTTTTCGTTAACAAGATATGAACTCCAACCATGGCCTCCTAGCCTTCAACAGAGTTCATGTTATGTTAACCTTCAGAAAGTATTGACAGTGGAATAACATCAACACTAGAAATCAATCTTTAGTTCATACTACGTTTTCTGATGCGAGAGATCCTAGACCAGCTAGGCAGACGCAAAGCATACTAATATCAGTATGAGCTTTAGATTAACCCTGCCAATACAATAAACTTTTAATCTCAAGTTAAAGGCTCTGATACCATTTAAGATGTGCTTACTATGAAAGGATGTTTAAGATGTGTATGAAAGGCATATGAAAGGCAGAATGAGACAAAGATATGCAAGGCAGAATAAGAAGCACACCAAAATAGATAACTCATTTCTAGATGGACTCGTGAAACCGTGTCTTTTTGTTATTGAAATAAAATCTTATTTTGCTATGAAAATAAAGGGTCTTATCATGTATTCCTCAAATTAAAAATGGGATTGTCTACAAAGAGATCATTTATGATCTCATACAGGTCCCTACTCTCATTTGTCAATTTAGAGGTGGATTTTGGATCTAAAATTTTATAGGCTAATCATCTTGATTAATACGAATATGAATATTGAACATTGAAAATAGTCTATTTTGTACATTTTTATAACTGTTCATTTTAAGTCCTCATTAGATATATATTTATTTTGGAGCTCTAAGCTCATGGATCTAAGGAGGATATAAATTTCCAATCATTTAGGACGTGTTTAAGGTTCTAGACCCTTTAAAAACCATGACGAACTCATGTGTCAGTCCACTCACCAAACACTTTTCTTGTAATCGATGAATAAGGTATTTATCTATTTTGCCTAGGGAAAGTATATACAAAGGAAAATGTTCATCTCATGCATCAATTTTATATAACACAAATAAGGTGCACCTCAAAAACTTATAGGAGAAAGTTGTTCCGACTCCAAAAAAAACCTTCCAATCGATCATCTTGACTATGAGATGTATGAATATGAAAATATAAAATAACTTAAAAATTAGTGCCTCTTGTAACATATTTTCTAGACCATCAATTTTGTATTTATAGATCTGTTCGATCTGAACCATGTTTAAAGTTTTAAATTTCATTGTGGGGATGAATACAGATTTTAAAGTTGCAAGTAACAAAACAAATACATCTTCTCATGAGATTCAGAGATGTGCTTTACTTTGCAAGGTTGGCACCTTATAGAAACTGCAAACTAGAATAAAATTGTTTACTTTTTTTTACATAAGGGTCACAATCATCCCCGATTGTCAAATGTAAAATTGGGTAGTTGGGGGCAATATATACTACCATTGAAGTCCGGAGAGTTTTGCTCTTTGCATAGAAAAATGGTACACCCTAGTGTTGTCAGATTCTACATTATACATCTAACGGCTAAAACTGTATGTGACCTTTTTGTATAAAAAATGTATGGTCCTAATTTACACAATCCTGCTTGCCTATTCTCTTAGAATAAAGGTATTTTCTATTGGATAGTATGAGTGTTGTTTTGCAGTAGCATATTGCAAAACAACTCCCTCGAGCAAATAGATCACCGGGAGAATTATTTTAATCCAAAATTTTGGAATCCACCTAAGTATTACTATATTATTATTTTAAAGAGAATAATTTAGATTTTGAGTTCTTTAACATCCAGATTTTTCCCACAAAAACTTGGACGGTTCTTGTTCAACCTGAAAATGTCATTTTTTTAGACACAAAGAGTGTGAATTAATTTGTTTTTATTTGAGGTTGGTCACTGATTATAGAGATTACGTCCCCAAGTTTTGGCATCCAAACAATACTCCAGCTTGAGTTTTGCCTAAGGGAGCATGAAATCTCTGAGGCTTCAAATAACACATCGTTCATTTAAACATCTAAATGAACATCATCATATATGGTAACCACAAATGGCTCTAAAAGCTAATAGTGATTTGTAAGTTAACACCACTTATACCCCAATATGTGGTTTTGTGGCTAAGGGTCTCAATGGGCAGGGTGGCCCAACCCGGCTCTAAAAAACTAGGGCCTGGACTAGACTAGGCCTTTTAGGCACAGTCAAAGCCAGACCGGGGCTATAGGGACAGTTGCCAAAGGCAGTCTGGTCCAGGCCGGCCCATTGCCACCCTTATATGATGTCCATTGCCACCCTTATATGATGTCCTATTAGCAGTAGACTGTGAAAATAGATCCAAGGCATGATGTCTTGGTGTGGCAGCTTCGATTAGATTGGGTTCTACTTATAGGGCGTCACCCAATGTTCTGAAAATTGGAAACATGATATGCCCAGTTTTCTGCTGATTTTGATTGGAACCGGCCAATTCCTAGGGAAATTTTATATAAAAACAAAAAATAACTAAAAAGTAAACCTGTGAGAACCGGCCGAATTTGGGGGATCTTTAGACTAGAACCGCCTACCCGCCTCTTGGGAACCGAGTTTAAAATATTGGCCATGACTGAAAACAAAAAATAAATGCATGAATAAATAAAAATGTGGAGCCATTTTTTTGAGAAGCAAAATGATTTACATGTTAAAATAAAATAAGCAAAAAAAATGAACAGTCAAAAAACACCTTGAACTTGAGCGAAATTAGCTTGCAAACCATTTTGCCATCAATGCTAATCACAAGATATAACAACCATTTGATATTTTCCTTTTTTTTAAAAAAAAAAAGTTAATGTTAACCTTGAATTTCAAATTATCTTTGTGAGTGCAAACTTTTACAAATAAGTTTACATACACATGACTATAGAATTAGAAATATGTCGCTGATAAGGGTGTGGTTTGAATAAAGATGAGGTCCTGAACAATCAAAGTAAGGTGTACCTCTAAATAGTTTTGAAAGATGATTTTTCAGTAACAAAAATCTTGGTGATGTCTAGAAAATTTATTATCATATCTAATTACAAAATTGTGAAAATATTGAAAATTGACGGCGCAAGTAATCCATTACAATATGCATTATTTTCTGGATGTAAAAAAAAAAAAAATTTCTTTTTTTTTACGTCTATACACCTCAAGGTTGGGATGATTGCTTTGAGGGTTTTTCAACATCGAAACAACTTCTCGTAGTGAATTTTTTAAATGCGTCTTAATTTGATTATTTAGGGCCTCAACATTATATAAACTTTTGATAAAAAAGTCTCGGCAACTTCTTTCTTGTTAGGGCTGGGTGGCCTAGCCCTAGACAGCCTGGCCCCAGGCCACTAAATTTGGCCCGAGGGCCAGGTGCGGGCCTGAATTCTAACCCTAGTCGTATCATACACCCTCGTCAGCTGTGAAGTTTGTGGAAATCCCTTAATGAGGTCGCGTGATGGTGGGCTTTTACTTGTGAGATGCCCAAGATAGTGCTTGATTATATTTCAGTAAATTGCAATCACAATGAATAAATATTCTATAGACATAAGTTAGGTTACCATGTACAGGTGACAATGGACCCGGAGCCCATGCTGGACCGGCCCAGTCCTGGTTTGGGTCCAAAAATTGGACCCGGCTGGCCGGGTATGGGTCCAAATATTGGACCATGGATTTGGACCCGACTCGAATAGTGTTATTATTTAAAGGGTCAAGTTTATATAAGGTGTCAAATTTATACTATTGAAGTTAGGTGCACCTCAAAACTATGTCGAAAATTCAATTTCAATGCAAAAATATATTGTTTCCCCCAATTATAAAATTTAAAGTTCCAAAAATGGTAACGAAGATGGATGGTCCAGATAATGAGATAGAAGATGAACTATTTTTAAGACTAGAATCCCTTTTCTTTCATGTCGATGAATATTAAAGTGGAGATGATCGCTTTGAGGGTTTTCCAACATAAGAACAACCTTCACTCGTGGATTTTCCTAAGAGCAACTTACCCATACAGTATAAGGTTGAAACCTTATATAAACTTTTTCCTTATTTAAAAGGTGTAGTTTGTACAAGATCGCAATCTTAAACAATCAAAGTAAGGTGCACCTCCAAATTTTATGATAAGATGTAATTTTTATGTCAAATTTTTTTAGAATGGCCTGATAATCTATTTTCATCTCTAATTATGAAATTTTAAACTCCAAAAATGAATCAAATCTAGTAGATTTATAAACATATGAAAATCTTGAAAATGGACGGTCCAAATAATGTATTGCAAGATGCACTATTTTTGGAACTCGAAAACTTCCTTTTTTTACATTTTCATATATCTGATGTCGAGATGATCAATTAGAAGGTTTGCCAATATCAAAACTGCCTTTTGTTATAGATTTTTTAGGTAGACCTTAATTATATATATATATATATATTAAGCGAGAAAGAAACCCGCACTATTTTTATGACACGTGTCCCTCTCCCTGTTTTTTCTCTTTCTTAAAAACAGTTCAATTATTATCAAATGTTCCCACCTCTTTAAATCTCTCCAACAATCTCTCTCTCCAAAACGTTTAGACTCATTGCCTCTCTTTTCAAAAGTTTCAAAGCCAAAAGTTCTCACCTCCTTAAAACTCTTCATCAATCTCTCTCCTTAAATCAAACATCAACCGTGATTTATTTCCTCTCTCATTTCTTTCTCCCCTCAATTATCCCTCTCATTAAATCTCTCTCATTCTCTCTTTAAATATTTATTTTTTTATCTCTCTTTAAATATCTCTCGCTCTTCTCCTTTCCCTCCATCTCCGGGCTCTCTCTCCCTCTCTCTCCACGCACCCTCTACTTCTTTTTGTCTCAAAGCTTTCTCCCAATATCTACCCCTTTTCCTTTTAAAATCTATCTCTCTATTGTATCTTATTCTATCTTATTCTAATTTTGACATGTTTTTTTTACCAAATTGTGAATTACAACCAATATACCAATTAATCATAGATCTCTGGACGCTGTCAAATTTTGAACACCCTTTTAAAATTTTAAGTAATAAAATGAGTTTATTTTATTTATTATAGTTTGACACTATATTTATTTGTGTCATTTGCCATTTAACCTCATTATATTTTATTTATTAATTATGTAAATTTGATTTATTGTGTGGATAGAAATAAAGAAGAATATCATTTGGCTTGAGTGATTGTGGTGGAGTAATTTGAATAATGATACTACTGTTTTCTAATTGTTGTAGTTGTATATCAGTTAATTATAGATCTCTGAATGTTGTCAAATTTTAAACACGCTTTTAAAATGTTAGGTAACAAAATGAGTCTGTTTTATTTATTGTAGTTTGGTACTATATTTATTTGTGTTGTTTTCCATTTAATTTAATTAAAATTTATTTATTAAATTTTTAAATCTAATTTATTGTGTGATTAAAAAATAAAGAAGAATACACCAGTTAATTATAGATATCTGGACGCTGTAAAATTTTGAACACCCTTTTCAAATTTTAGGTAACAAAATGAGTTTCTTTAATTTGTTATAGTTTGGTACTATATTTATTTGTGTCTCTTTCTATTTAATCTCATTATATTTTATTTATTAAATATATAAATTTAATTTATTGTGAGGATCAAAAATAAAGAAGAACATCATTTGACTTGAGTAATTGTGGTTCAGTAATTTGATGATATTGTATTTTCTAATTGTTGTGGTTTTATATCAGTTAATCATAGATCTCTGGGCGTTGTCAATTTGTAAATACCCTTTTAAAATGTTAGGTAACAAAATTAGTTTTTTTTTACTATTGTAGTTTAGTACTATATTTATTTGTGATGTTTGTTATTTAACCTAATTCTATTTTATTTATTAAATTTATAAATCTAATTTATTGTGTGAATTAGAAATAAAGAAGAATATCATTTGACTTGATTAATTGTGGTTGAGTAATTGAATAATGATAATTGTATTTTATAATTGTTGTGTTTATTTTCATAACTAATAGTGTTGTATACAATAATGACAATTATATATTATAGTTAATTGATTAGTATAGTATTAATTTGGTAATAATAATTAACTATAATAATATAACGACACTTGCATAAATAATGTATTAGCATCGTCTATTAGTAATAACGAATTATATATATTAAAAATGTATGCCTTATATTTTATATAAGGAATTAATGAACATAATATATTATAATAAAACTTATTTTCATAATAATTAACATGATTATAGATATTGATATGCATAAAATTAAAGTTATTGAAACTTTATAATATTTTTATTTTAAAAAAATATTATTATATAATTATTTATTGTAATATCGTTAGTGGATATTATAATAATAACATTGTATTGTTAATAATTTACAATTGCATAAATTTATTGATGATAAATAAAAAAATTTACATTTTTTATATATTTTATATCAATTAATAATATTTTTCAACAATAATTAACATGGTGATAATTAATCAATTTGATTAACCATTTAACTTAATTATATTTTATTTATTAAATTTATGTGATTGAGAAATAAAGACGAATATTGTGTGGCTTGATTAATAGTGGTTGAGTGATTTGAACAATTATATATCTTAATTTATCGATTAGTAGAATATTAATTTGATAATAATAATTAATTATAATAGTATAATGAAACTTATATGAATAATGTCTCAGCATCGTTCATTAGTAATAACGAATGATATATAGTTAATATGTACATTATAATTAATATAAAGAAGTAATAAACATAATATATTAAAATGAAATTTTATATTCATGATAATTAACATGATTATCGAGATTAATATGCATAAATTTAAATTTATTGAAACTTCATACTATTTTCTATTTATTTAAAATTTTACTATTGTACAATTCATTATTATAATTACATTAGTGGAGATTATGATAATTACGCTGTATTATCAATAAATTATAATTCCATAAATTTATTGATAATAAATAAAAAAGTACAATTTTCATATATTTTATATCAATTAATAATATTTGTCAATAAAAATTAACATGATGATAAATAATCATTTTGATTATATTAATTATAATTTATAACTATTCATAACAAAAATAACTATAATTATTATTAAAAATAACAGGAGTATAATTGTAATATTTTACTGAATATTATATGTGTTACACAAATAATTATAATTATAGATTTATTATTATAAATGTAACTATATATTAATAATAATAGTATTATAAAAATATAATAATTCATTTAGTATAAAAATATCAAATATGTTTGATTAGTCATAGATACATAAATTATGTTATACTACTAGTATTTCAATCATTATTGTTTGTTTATGAAAAGTATTTCATCTCTCTTTCGCTATGAAAAGTAGTTTATCTCTCTTTTGCTTTTTCCATACATATGTGAGAAACTATTACTTTTATTTATTGTGGAACTTAGTTTAATTTTTATTTCATTCTATAGTTTCATTGAAGATTTTATAAATTTATTTCCTTATGAAATATCATTAAAAATATTACATACATAACATTTTAATAACACATGCAATGCAGGTCGATCCTACTAGTATATATATAATTCTTTTTTTTTTAGACGGGTCCAAGTCTGGGCCAATTCAAGTCCAGGTCCCATAAATTTTTTTGGGTGCAGGCCCGGCCAGACCTGACCCGATCCATTGCCACATTTATTACCATGGATCAATAATGACTGGTGCTTTTGGAAAAGAGACCGCAATCAACTCAATCCTCGCAAATGAATTCCAACCATGATCAAATAGGCTCTTTATCAGAGTTGGAAGTGGATATATGTAAACAACTTTTCTAAAAGGTTACTCCACTTGAGGTGACAACCATGTGATTGTTATTATTAGTGTTTAAAAAGTTGGACTTGGACTCCAACTCTCCAATACTTGAGCCAGAGTTGGATAAGGGATTTTTCGATAAAAAAAATATATAAATATTATGATAAATCTGGTCAAATTGGGCAATTTCATAATTCTTTGGCTTAGAATCACCTTAATCCGGATCCAGATCCAATTTGACTCATGCAAGTCAGAGTCAGACTTAGGATTTTTTAAAACTGATTATTATGACAACAACATATAGCAATTTGAACCGGTGGGTGAACAATCCTAATATCCAACGATAATGTAGAAGTTTGCAATCAAATTCATAAGCATTCCAATATTTATCAAATGAAAAGGGAAATTATACAGTGAGATTATTTATTTTGTTACAAAAAGGTCGCAATCATTCTTAGTCGTTAGATGTAAAGTTAGATGGCTTCCCACGCAAAATTGGATAGAACTTCCTCTCGATTTTGGCAGCAAGAAGTTTTATGCAATTTATATCTTGGACCCTGGAGAATCCTTGATCATATGTTCCATAACCATGCAATTATCTCTTGGACTCTGGAGAATCCATGATCATATATTCCATAACCATGCAAGCCGCAATTTATCTCTTGGACTCTGGAGAATCCATGATCATATATTTCATAACAATGCAAGCCACTGGTGAATGGTGATGGATGTGATTGGGGACCTGCCACTCTTTTGGCTACTATTTTGGTTCATCCATGATAGTATTTTTTTCATTTCTTTGTTTGCTGCTGTATTTATGGAGCGTTGCTCTTTTCTCTAATGAAATTAATAGTTAACGTTAAGATAATAATAGTAATAATCAAAGTTTTGAACCTTATTAGAAGATACAATTTTTGCATTGGAAAATCTTTACAATGGCTTGAAAACCTATTTTCACCAATAAATATGAAATTTAAAGCTCTAAAAAAGATAAAGATCAAGCAGATCTATAAGTATATTAAAATATTGAAGTAAATGGTCCAGATAATATGTTACAAAATGCAATATTTTTAGGATTTAAAATCTTTGTTTTTTCATATCCATACATCTCGACGTCTAGAATCAATTCGAGGGTTTTCTAGCATCAAAACAATATTTTATGATGGATTTTTTAGTTATGCATTATTTCTATCATACAAGGTTGATGCCTTATATAATTTTTTTCCGTGTAGAGTATAATATCTCATAAAAACTTTAGACAAATTGAACTGTTTGCTAGCTCCCAACCCATCAACCTTTCAAATTAACGTAATTTTAGGTGCTCAGATCCCACTTGAATCTTACAACCAGTAGCAAGGAGGAAAACGATAGGGCACTTATTTCATGGAGGATCCATATAATGTTATCCTCATGCACATATATTTCTTGTGAGAGATTTTCAATTTTCTAATAATTAATTATCTTTTTAAAACCTCTAATATGGTTTATTTGGAATTATTATTTTCATTTTTTGTGTTTGTCAAAATAAATTTTTAAAGGAAGGAGATACAACTGAATATGATATCCTCATGAAATTTGGACCTTGAGAATTTTTCTACTTTGCACTTTTAAAGATTTCATTTTGTCTTTATCAAAGTGTGTACAATTGTAAATTTACTCATTCAGACAAAAGATGCAATAGGAGGATTTTCTTGATTTAAAGTCATATAATATAGTCCACTTTAGAATCACTAGATGAATAATGTTATAAAAGAAAAAGAAAATAAAAATAAAAATTTCAGTTGGCATGCATCTAGATCCAATTGTCAAAAAAAATTAGACAGTTGGTGTTCATTCCTAGGACATCAAGTTTTCCTAGGCACCTCGACTGCATTTTTTTTCTTTTTCTTTTTAGTCATTGAGTAGGTTACATCCAAAAATTTTGGAGTACAAAAATTTTATCGTCTCTAAGGGTTTTGCCTGAGGGAACAAGTATACATTATGCTCTAACTGGAGTATGTAAAACCCCCCTCATATCAAAAGAACATAAAAGGTAATCAATGATCGTTATTCCATATTTAGGGCTGGCACGGAAGATAATCAATCATCATTATTCCACAGTTAGGGCTGGCACGGAAGGGTAATCAATGATCATTGTTCCATAGTTAAGGTTAGGGCCGGCCATGGCCCGCCATGGCCCAGGCAGCCATGCCCGCCCGCCCGCCCGCCCTGGCTTTGGAAAAATAGGGTTTGGGCCACAAAATGTCTTATGAGGGCAAGTCGCTATGACCAATAGACCGCAGCAAGATGGGGTACCATAGCCTCATAACCGAGGCAAGCTGGGCCACCATGGCTCGAGGATCGAAGAAGACCGGGCTTGGGCCATGGCCACAAGAGAACCAACCTAGCCTGACCCTACTAGGCCCTGTTTTTCTCTTATATGTTCTTCTTGAGGTATGATGTCAGCTCTAAAGCACCCAAAGATTGGGCTAGGGCTAGGGCTGGCAACGTCCCGTTGCCAACCTTATTCATAGTGTATCGGTCTCATGTTAATAACATATTGCGATTGTTTCACAAAGAAATCCAATTCTTCTAACACTAAAAAAAACAAAAAGTGATAAAAGAAGAAAAATCTGATTTTATCATCATTATCATCGTTTTATCAATTTTTCAATTAATTGGAGTCGGCTAAAATCCAATTCTATATTCCCGAAAAATGAATAGCGATCGAATCCTCGACTCTTACAATGAATTTAATACTTGAACCTTTACCTCTCTAACCAAGTATTTTATAATAACTCCCCTTTATTGAAAGTGAGGGACTTTAAAGTTCAAAGTACCTTTACATGCTTTGGATGTTACCTTAGGGGGCTTTTACACTGGCCCTAAGGTTACATGACAGCTATAGTGGACCATGGAAAAGGGCTGAAACTAAAAATGGATATCACATTTCAGGCATTACACAAACCATATATAACATGGCACTATTAGGGAGTGATTAAAAATTTCGAATGCACTCGGACCAAGGGGTCTTTGGATCGTCTCGAATCAATTAATTATCTAAGATTGTCAAGTATCAAGTGGTTCACAATAATGAAATTTCCTCAATTTAAGATAAAGATGGATGATTTTTTATCCAGAGATGATTTTGTTACAATAGGAACCCGATTCCAAGTTATTAAACCCTCTTCTGGCTCGTACCAATGGAATTAAACTAATTATAGAAAAGGAGCTGAGCCCCATTTCCCCTATCCTTTGGATTCTAAAACTATGAAGAAATTTATGATTTTCATTGTTTTGTGCGCCATCGAACATGTACCTTTAGGTTGTATACATGCTAAAATTTCCCATCATTAGGTTATGAACTTAATAAGAGGTGTAAAATGGAGCATATTTATTTTGGCAAGCTTTCTGTATTTTTTCTACTATATTAAACTTCTAAACTTCCCCATATCCAACCATCCATTCTGAATGGACTCAGATTTGACCAATCACAATGTCACACTTCTACGCTATTTTATTTGTAAATTTTTTCTACAAAACATTTTGACACCAAATTTTGACGTTGTCTACTCTTCTCTTAAACTTGTACCAGAAAAAATATATATAAAAAAATATTCTCGATAAAATAAAATAACCTCTAAAAATTTTAAGAGTATTTTGATCATCTATTTTACTAAAAATATTTTTTTTTAGGTGCACCTATCCAAATGAAAATGATGGCACATGCCAAATTTCATAATAAAAGTATTTCCCTGGTTAGTTAATTATTACGTAATGTTTATATGATATAGTAATAGGCACAAATCGTATGTGAAGGTTTACAAGGGCATGAATGACATTTGTGCTACCTACCCAAAAGGGAAATATCTTCCATTCTTTATATTTCCACAAATCAAACAAAAACATACCAAACAAGCACTTATGCATCCTTCTCCATCTCTCACAAAATTTGTTTAATTTTATATTGAAGAAAGAGAGAGAGAGATCTGCTTTTATTGAACAGAGAATGGAGATTTGTTTAATTTTATAGTGGAGAGAGAGAGAGAGAGAGATTTGTTTTATTGAATAGAGAGAACGGAGAGAGAAACAAAAACAAAAACTCAAAATCTTAGAGAGAGAGAGAGAGCAGCACAAGAAAAGTTGCATATTTTTGAGAGAGAGAGCGCCATATAGAATGTCTTTATATTGGACAGAGAGAGCAAAAGCAAAGTTTCAAAATCTTTTAGAGAGAAAGCAGAACGAGGATACAAGAAAAGCAGTAAAACAAATTTTAAAACTAGTTATGAGAGCAAAAGGAAGCTAGAAACTGACATTAGAGAGAGAGAAAGAGCAAAACCGGAGTTTCAAAATCTTTTAGAGAGAGAGAGAGTAGAACGAGGATAGAGGAAAAGCAGTTAATCAAATTAAGAAACTAACCATGAGAGCAAATGGAAGATAGAAACTGACATTTGAAAGAGAGAGAGAAAGAAAAAGAGAGAGAAAGAAAAAGAGAGAGAGAGAGAGTAAACAATGAGCACCAAAAACCCAACCATATAACCTAAGCTCATGCTCATTTCAGGGGGGGAAAGAAAAACAAAGATGCAAAAATAAAAAAAAATAAAAGAAAAGGCATTTTCCATTAACCACCTTCCTTACACTGACAGCCACCATTGCTATACAAATCAACAAGTTTCTGCAAGATCTGAACTTGGGTCCTCAGCAAAACTATGTATTCTGCTGTTTCCTCAAAAATCCGATCACCCTTCATGCTTTTTCCCGCCGGTAAAAGCCTCTGCAAAGCCACTAATTTCTTCTCGACACTTTCTTTTCCAGCCATTTTCTCAGTTTTCCGGCCATTTTTCCTGCGATTTTTGGTCGGGAAAGGCCTCACATTACATGGGTTTTGGTCCTTTGAAGCGCTCTTACTGCAAAAGCCCATCGCTAGAGAGAGAGAGAGAGAGAGAGAAAGAGAGAGTTGAGGGGTTTATGGGAGCATGGGCAGGGTTTATAAGAGAGGTGGACTGAGAATTATTATGGGTAGAGAGAGAAAGGGGGATCATGGGTAGAGAGAGAGAGAGAGACAGGAAAAAGCCTGTTGGACTGCAACTGTGCATGTGGAGGGGGAGATTTTACAGGCCCAAGAGATTTTACCATTAAAGTTTTTTTCTCCCTTAATTTCGCACGGCGCTGCGTAAGATTTTCTCTCTTCACAAGACAAAACTATCCTTGTAACATCACTAAATGACATGGATACCTTCCAAGATAACCTTTTCATTTTAGGCATGCACTACCCTCCACATCATCAGCCATACAACAAGTTTGTCCGATCAAAATTCGTGTAGTCAATCTCAAATAATTACAAAAATATTGGACCCCATAGTGTTAAATTTTTTTTTTGATGATGATCAATGATCTTCGTTTAAATTTAAAAGAAGTTTATATAAGATGATAAATGACCTTAAAATAATAGAATTAAGATGTACCTCAAAATCCATGAAAAACGTTATTTTGATGTTAGAAAACCATCTAATTGATCATCTTGAGGTCGATATGTAAGAATATGATAAAAAAAAAAAAATTCAAATCTAAAAAATAATATATCTTGTAACACATTATCTGGACTGTTCATTTTCAAGATTTCCATGCGTTTATAGATATGATTGATTAGAACCACTTTTAAAGTTTAAAATTTTATTATTAGAAATAAAAATAGATTCTCGGGCCACCTTAAGAATTTATGATGCTAAAATTGCATCTCATGACAAGTTTGGAGGTATGTCTTGCTTCGATTGTTTAATGTTGCAATCTCATGCAAAACACATCCTTTGAATTTTCAGAGTGCCCTACCGGTTCAGGTATTGAAAATATGTTATTTGAGTTTTGGGGTTGAGCAAGAGGTAGAAGGGATCTAGTTAAGTACATGAGAATTGTGGTTCGGATTTGAAAATTCAAACCCAACATCAACTAAACTGGACTAGATTTTCAAAATCCAAACCAGTTCGTAAAATACCAATTTAAAATTTTAATTTCTGAATCAGTATATCCTTAGTTTTGGTTCTGATTTTGAAACAAAAATAAAAAATAAATAAAATGGGTGTAAATTACAGCATAGAACGGATACATATTTTAGTTCAAAAAATTCAAGGGATAATAGGTAAGAGAATATTATATAGCACAGACAAATAAAATGGATTAGAGGGTAGCATTGAGGGGCATTTACGTCATTTATAGAAAGAAGGGCATAGTGGTAAATTATTGTTTGTTCACTCCTGAGGAGAGAGAAAGTAAGGGACCCAAAGATCGTAATGCTGTAAAACGGGACAATGGTGTAATGCAATTTTGTCTTTTCGAGGAACAAAAATCAAATAAAGTTGTGAAATTTTAGAGAGAGAGAGAGAGAGAGAGGTTTCTGGAGATATTGTAAGGTTAGAGAGAGAAAGTTTTGGGGTGTTGTACCCACAGTGATGTAGGGTTAGAGAGAGAGAGAGAGAGGATAATAGAATTAGAGAGGTTTATAGTATTGTCATCATAATGTAGGGTAAAGAGAGTTTTGGACGTTTGTAAGAAAGGGTGTGGGGCAAGTTTAAGGTAAGATGTAGGTTTAGAGAGAGAAATAGAGGTCTAGAGAGAGAAAGGGGGGATTTGTAGGTGAGGATGTATGTAGAGAGAGAGAGAGAGTTGGGGGTAAGTTGGTTTAGAGTGAGAGGGGGTTAAGGGAGGGTGTAGGGCTAGAGAGAGAAAGTGAGGGGGAGGGTGTAGGGCTAGAGAGAGAAAATGAGGGGGAGGGTGTAGGGCTAGAGAGAGAAAGTGAGGGGAGGGTGTAGGGCTAGAGAGAGAAAGTGAGGGGAGGGTGTAGGCCTAGAGAGAGAAAGTGAGGGACGAAGGGAGGGTGTAGGGCTAGAGAGAGAATGTGAGGGGGAGGGTGTAGGGCTAGAGAGAGAAAGTGAGGGATGAAGGGAGGGTGTAGGGCTAGAGAGAGAAAGAGAGGAGGTGTGGGTTTGCATGTGAAATTGGCATGGCCAGCGAGGCCTGGCTGTTTTGGGGTAGCCCAAGTGTAGGGGGTGGTTACTTTAGGGCACATGGATCGCACATGGTGGCGTGTACTTTGGGGGGCCAACATGTGAAAGAGGAGAGAGAAAGAGGGAGAAGAGAGAGGAAGGAAGGATTTGTAGAGAGAGAAAGGAAGGATTTGTAGAGAGAGAAAGAGGGGTGGTGGACAGCATGTCCTGCACATTCCCTGCATGGAATTGATGGGTTGTGTGTCTCAAAGAGGTGGTAGGGAGCACGAATGGGATGTGAGGAACATGCTTCCCCGCCCCTTGGGCCGCTTACACGACCTTCTCCCTTGCCTTGGGATGGACAAACTCAATCTCTTCATTTGCCCCTCTCTTTCTCTCTCTAAAACCTCTTTCTCTCTCTAAAATTTAAAGACCTTGCTTCTTCTTAAATGTAAGCTCTCTTCTTCAAAGCTCTTTCTCAAGACATCCCCACATTGCCTTGACTTGTTAAGGAGATTCTTTTTTTTTTTTTTTTTTCAACATTAGTTATAGGTTGGTTGTATACAATGCGATCCTTTACCTTTGAGGTCACAATTATTATAACCTATCCGATGTGAAATCTGATACCTTGGATGTGTTACAAAATTCGAGAAAGTTTCTTGTGAACTTTGAGCTTGATCAATAAAATAAATGCAACCACCCCATTTTACATCCAATGGTCAATATTAATGGTGACTATCTTGTATAAAAGCCAAATGGTTTCATTATGTACTTTCCTTTTTTATTAACTAAAAAGGTGTTATATCTCATAATTCAAAACAACACGGATGAAACTAACAAAGAATTCAATTCGGCTCCTTTCTTTGCCAACCCGTCATCGATGTCATTTGCCTCTCTGGACACGTGATTAAAACTGATTGACTAAAACAATGTTATATCCATTATCTGTGCCAAAAAGAGATCTAAGTCGTCATAGTAGCATGGATACCTTATTACACCAATTGGTGACACATTAAGGACCTCTTTGATAACAAGAACCAAGAACATGAACTGGAAATTGGAAGTTACTGAAGAACTCTAAATTAGAAGTTACTTAAGAAGTTAATGGTTTCTTTGTTTGATAACCTCCCAAGGAAATTAATAAGTTCATAGTTTCTGTGTTTGATAACTCCTTGGATATATGATAAATATCTTATATTTATATTTACATAGATAATAATTTAAATAGAATATATAATATTTATAACATACTATAATATATGATCTACTATATTTTATATTTATTTTTAATAAATCCATATTTATATATATATATATATATATATATATATATATATATATATATATATATATATATATATATATATATATATATATATATAAGTTCATAGTTTCTGTGTTTGATAACTCCTGGGATATATGATAAATATCTTATATTTATATAGATAATTATTTAAATAGAATATATAATATTTATAACATACTATAATATATGATATACTATATTTTATATTTATTTTTAATATATATATATATATATATATATATCATGGACAAAATAAAAAGTTCCCTTTACAAGTTCCATGGTTTACTATGGAACTTTACTCAAGCCTAAAAGGTGGGAACTTCAACAGTAAAAAGGAGTTCTCAAATTATCTTCCACTTTTTATCAAACACATAACATGAACAGTAATAGGTAAAGTTCTTTCTTCTTCTTCTAACTTCCTGTTATCAAACACGCCCTAAGTGAATCTCTTTCAGTAACCAAAGTTTCACCAATGCACCTATCCCCCCTTGCGCAAGAGCAGCCATTTCAATGTGATTGGTGGATATAATACCACATGGACTAGCAAAGCTAAATATAGCATTGCCCCCACTATCTCTGCAGACCCCACTCACACTTGCCACCCCTGGATTACTCGAGGATGATCCATCAAAATTCAATTTGAAACTCCCTGTTATAGGTGGCTGCCTTATGCATCTCGGTCTAACCTTTAGATATCGCAATGAGATAAGGTTAGCCACGTTGAGCTCAACATCTACTCCATACCCCTCTTTAATGACATTTAACCAACTCCAAACTCTTACGTATAATTATGTTTTTAATGCCTTGCATTCCCAAAGATATTCCTTCAAAAGTCCATCTAGTCCTTTCCAGCCACAGTTCCCATATAATTGCTCCTCGAATAATGTCCCAAATCATATTCCCAATTTTAGAATTGCCACTAGCTTGAGATGGTTTAAATGTTATGCTAAGAATTTGAAAGAGCCATAGAAACACTAACCTTTTGTATTGCCTTACACCATATGTGATGGGAGAGAGCACAGTGAACAAATAAATGTGTAGCCCTTTCTTCATCATTTTTACAAAACATGCACACGTTGATTAGAATCTTCCCTTTCTTTCCAATATTGTCAATAGTTGGAGCTTTGCCTTGTATCACTACCCAAATAAAGGCTTGCACCTTATGTCGTATCATCCACCTCAAAGATCCTTCAACATAAGCTGATTCCATCTAATTCAATCATAAAATAATAAAGAGTCAGCTGATTTCATCGATAAAATTCCACCAGGTTCTAGCTCCCATATCACCTCATCATTCATCAAATTGGAAATATGGATATTCTCCAACACCTTTAACAACTCAATCAATTGTTGAAAAACATGCCGTGGAATATGATTATTGAAAAATAGGTTATGGAATACGATTATAGAGGCACACAATATTCCAAAAACAGAATTGTCATTAGCCTCTCCAACCTCTCCTACCTCCGCCATCGGCTGAGCACACCTGTGAAATAAATATGGATAGGAGAACTTAAATGCCACATCAAAAGCTGCCCACTTTTAGTGCCAAAAAAGAAAATTATCACCCATTCCTACTGACAACCTTGTATGTCTAATCATGAAAGAACAAATAGAATGAATAGACTTCCATACATGTGATTGCCGATATGTAGTTCTACCCCTATCAATAAACTGGTTTAAGGGGTCAATGCCACATTTAGCCACCAAAATCTACTTCCAAAGCAGCTGATTTGAATTCAGCGACTGCCACCACTATTTGGCAACTAATGCTTGATTAATTAATTTGAGTTTACAAATACCAATCCACCTTCCTTCTTTGGAGTACACACCTTATCCCAACTCATAAATGAAAATTTTTCCTTTTATCATCAGTCCCCAATAAAAGGTTCCTTGTAAATTGTTCAATAGGATGTCGACCCTAAATTTCATTAACATACCTAATTAACGAACCTAGGAGCTTGGTCTCTTGCAAAAGAAAAATTTCTAGTTTATACTTTCGAACCAAAAGTGAAAAAACTTCTTGATTGCGGTGCTCGCTCCCCAGGCCACATATATTCCAGAGTACTTTCATTCTGTTTCAAAATTTGTCTGACTGGGTAATCAAAACTAGCATTGTCATCCATTTCGATCACTCATTTGTGCAAAGTGATACCTATATTTTCCCCTCTAACCTCTCTCCTAGCCACAAGTCCAAGTGATGAACGGGTAAGCATTGCATCTGCTTTCTGTTTACCCTTAAATCTTCTTTAACTCTCAACAGCCAAATTCTATCCAGGACCATCGTTGTTTTTCATCTTCTCCTTCATAGCCGAAGATTCCACAAGTTCTTTAAGTGCCTCCAAAACTTAATTTTCAGGAGCATCAATTGAACATCTCTTAGCATCCTCTACCTTGTTTGCCACTACGAGTTCTTCTGGCTTCTTCTGCCTCTCACTATCAACAGGTGGCATCACATCCAATGGTGGAACAAATTTTACTTCTTCCTCAGACCAAGCATCTAATTGATCCTCAAAAGACAACGTAACTGACTCCAGATGCGGTAATATCATTGCATGCTCCCTACCATATTCTTTAATAACAATGATAGGAAGCCCATGTTCTTCAAGAGGAACCCGAGGTTCATCAACCACCTGCTTCTTGTGTACTGCCTTCCTGAACGACAAATATCTCTTTGCCATTTCATATAACACTCATCAATACACTGCAACAGTAAGTTTCTATCTAACCTCAGGAAAAGCTTGGCCAAAAGGAAAATGTCCATTCTAGAGGATGTTCTCTCTTTAAGAGAAGACCACCCAACTGTATCTATTGCATTCCACTTGGCTTTTATTATTATTTCTCCCAAAGAGCATGTTGAAACCAAAAGTCGGTTAGAATTATTCAGACCTTGGAAGACATGCTGAGAGCTTGTGTCATTGATTTTAAAGGAAATTGGAATGACCATCTGCCTCTGATAGAATTTGCTTATAACAACAGCTTCCAAGCCAGTATTCAGATGGCACCTTTCGAAGTCTTGCATGGGAGGAAGTACATATCACCTATCTGTTAGGATGATGTCGGTGAAAGGAGACTGTTTGGGCCAGAAATTGTTCAAGCAACCTCAAAAAAGATTGCCTTGATTCGATAGAGGCTCAAGACTGCTCAGAGTCGGCAAAAGAGTTATGCCGATAATCGAAGGAGAGACCTCGAATTTGAAGTAGGTGATCGATTTTCTTGAAGCTATTGCCAACTAATGGCATTATGAGATTTGACAATAAAGAAAAATTGAGGCCACGTTTTATTTGACCCTTTAAAATTATGGAAAAAGTTGGAGTCGTGGCATATCGACTTGCCCTACTACCCGAATTGGCAAACATTCATGATGTTTTCATGTATCACTATTAAGAAAATACCAGCCTGACCCGTCCCATGTTTTGAAGTATGAACCAAGTTCGATCAGAGAAGATTTGACCTATATTGAGCAACCGATTGAGATATTGGACGTGAGAGTGCAGGTGTTGCGCAATAAAGAAATTCATGTGGTCCATGTGTTGTGGCAATATTATTCAAAGGAATAATCGACATGGGAACGAGAAGCCGAAATCCGGGATAAGTACCCCCATTTATTTGATTAGTTGAGATACGAGTTTTGGGGACAAAAGCCTTTTTAAGGGGGGGATGATGTAAGGACCGAGATTTTCCCCGCTATAGTGAAGTGCACGGCGGAATAAGGAAGGAAAGAAAGAAGAACGCGCGTGGCGGTAAGAAGAAGAGAAGAGAGAAAGCCGACATGCGTGAAAGAGGTCCAGCCGTCGTGCGTGCAAGGAGGAAGCCGTCGTGCATGCATGAGGAGGTCGTCGTGCGTGGCGAGGACACCGCCGTGCTCGAAGTCGCCTCGCGTGACACCGCCGAGCCGGTGCATGACCTTAGGTGCCACCTGCTTGTTGCATGCTGCCACACCTGCCACTTGTCTAGTTACATGCTACTGTGTCTGCCACTTGGCAAATATGGGCTGCCACCTCTAACCCATTGACTACTTAAGCCCTTCTCTTCTCTCCCAAACCTTGTTCTCTCACTCTTGTAAGCCAAACTCTTAGAATTTCTCAGCCCCTTTTGTGCCCACTGTTTGAGAGCTTGAAGTGGACTGTGTGAAGGAATTTGGGAGTACCATTGCACACAAAGTAAGTGGATCAAACACCTTGTATGTCCTTAATCATGCATGAAATTAAGTATAAAATTAAGCTTGAGCATGTATGTGAAGTGTAAAAAGAAATATGGTTTTATGGTTTATATTCTGTTCAGTTTTGTGTGGAACATGGTGAATGAGTTCTATTTTCTTTCGTGGTTGTTGTGAGTCTGCATTTCTAAACACGTTGAGCCACTCCCACCTCCAGTCGTGATCCTGCACTCTGTCGCCCTCCGACTGGTACGGTAGGGGTTAGGGGGAGGGGTCGTGACACCAAAGCCTCTTTTGATAGCTTATTTATCATATTTTTGTCCATCATTGTCATCCACAAGAAGAAACCTATTCCCATTGCCTAGAATCTCCGAGGATTGTACTTTCCCAAATGACAAATTTGTATATTCAAATAGATTGACTTATATTTTTCATTACAGGACTATCACCCCCTTATGAAAGTTAAAAGTTCCACCCAAGCCCCATACCGTCTACTTCAAATTGTCATAATAGGTAGACCTTTCAGACATTCCAAAATGAGACACAACGAATCTGGACAATTTGCAAGAGCTATTGGAAACTAAAATTCCTTCCTTATTAATAGGCACCTACCTCTTTTTAATTTTGAAATATGAATTTGAAATGATTGAGAAAAAAAGTTTCTCATACACGGTTGGTTCATGTATCCCATTAAACCATTTAATTCTGAACTTCCCATTGGTCGCCATTGTTGAGCTCTTCCCTTGCATCCTACCTTGAAAATTCTTGAGTTTTATGAATACCTTATACCGTCTTTTTGCACGAACTTCAATCTATTCATTCTTCTTAAGGATAGATTCCTACATTACTCATACACTTCTTCTCAATAACCTTAGGCTCCTTGGCACCTTCAACATAAACATCATAATGAAATCTTTCAAATTTACTAAAATTTTGATCTTTCTAAGTAATGGTTAAAATGATTTTTTATTACCCTCACTCTACCAAAAGAGATCAGACCCCTTTACAGATTCCCAATCTACTCCCCAAAAATCACCACCAATATTTGTCAATCTTTGGAATACACCCAAATTCCAAGCATGAAGAGGAATCCCCCATACTCAAACACAGAAGACACATTTTGGTACCAAAGAATGATGGAGTTACTCTTCCCATTATCCAAGGTGAACAATCTTCCACTCAACCTCCAATATTTGCTCCTCAAAACCTTCTTGACCTCGATATCAAAGCGCATACAAAAACTGAGATGACCATTTCCAATCCACTTAATATCTAGCTCATACAAAAGAGCCCACACATATTTGGCCCAGTTTCCCAAGCCAAACGATCATTCAATGGAGGAGAGGACCCACAATCAAACAAGATGTCCTTAATGAAGATATCTTTACATCTTTATTATCCAACACCACATAAAGAATCCTAATAGAATTTGTAATCCCATCTTTACGTTCGCATGATCATGTTGACATGCCCAAACTCATTCATGTTGCATCTCTCTCTCTCTCTTGAAGCTTTCACGAGTATTTTGGTATTTTTATTTTATTGAGATTTATTTTTATTTTTATTTTTATAGTTGTGAGTTTAAAAGAGGGCTGGACAATCAAAATTTTGTGTCAAAATGTTTTAAAGAAATTAAAAAAAATAGTGTAGACACGTGACATTATAATTGGGGTCATCTTAGTTGTCCATTCAGAATGTTGAACAGGGAAAAGTATATAAGTTTTATGTTGTAGGAGAAACATAGAAAGTTTGCCCCATAAGAAATCCAAATCTCTACAATTTGAGGCTAAATAAGTATGCCAAAGTTTTCCTTAAATTTGGTTCACTCATGGGCCATGTTTTGGTGCATGGATTTTTAGGTATGGATTTTTAATATTTTGGATATTACTAAAATCCACTATTTGATTTTATTGAGGGCAAGATATTAAAATTATATGTAATTTAAATATTGAAAAATCGCCAAATATTTCTACTATTTCATTTCCATTCTAAAATCAATTTTTTTGAATTTCCAACGCCCGTGGATTTTAAGACCATTCATTTTTTATACGAGGTGGTTACAATCACTCTTAGCCATTGAATGTGAAATCTGATTGATTGGAATGCATCACATTATTCGAAAATTTTTATTTTAGACTTTGTACCCAATCAATGATACATTGCCAAGCACCAAATTTCATATATAACGGTCAATAATAATTGTGACGTCCTGATATCGAAAGTAAATAGTCTATATATATATATATATATATATATATATATATATATATATATATATATATATATATATATATATATATATATATATATATATATATATATATATATATATATATATATATATATATATATATATATATATTTGGTCTAAAATGATAATGTACCAGAAAAGTGTTTGGTACAATCATTATAAAGTTGCACAATAAATCTCACCGAAGAAAGTAATTGTGTTGCTAAAAAACTTAAAAATCAATCATCTTCACCTCAAAAAGATCATGAAGCTAAAAATAAAAAAATAAAAAAATAAAAAAATAAAAAAAGATTTTCAAGTTCTAAAAATACGTTATCTTATAATATTTCCTTTAGAACGTCCATTTCATATATTCACATACATGCTTATTTCATATATTCACATACATGCTTCATGTATACTACCATTTTCAAAGCTTCAAATTATACAATCCAGAGCAAACATGAATTTACAATATATTTAGAGTTTATATGCACCAAAATTGTGGTTTTGATATATCTGATGTGCAGCTTCACCAAATTTTATAAGGTTGCGGCCTCACAAACATCATTCATACTGGATTTCCTATTAGATTATTTTCTGCTAAATCACAAGGTCATTTTTGTTATTTCTCAATTTACGCTTTTTTTTTTTTCACCATACTCATTTTACAATGAAGATATATAAAATCATAAGCGCATATACTACGCTTCTATGGGAGTATTATGTACATCTACTCCCTCAGTCAAAAGACCAATTTGGGAGGATTTGTTTTAGTACGGAATTTTGGGAACCACCTAAGAATAAATAAATAATTATATTCAAAAGAAAAAAATTGAATTTGGAGTTTTTTTATGCTAAAATATTTCCTTTAAAAAATTTGATGGTCTCTATCCAAATGTTGAGATTTTTTTTTTTTGGTACATATAGAGTTCAATCTTGAATTTATTTATTTATTTTTTACTAAAGTTAGTTGATGGGTTGAGATGTTGCATCCCCAATTTTTTAAGTCCTAAAATTACTCCTACATTGGGTTTTACTCGAGGGAGTAAATTGACACTACACTTCCTTGGGAATATAAAATCATTTGGCTAAAAGTATTTTGAGAAATTCCCTAAACGATTTGTTCCATAAATTCATGAATTTCACATTTGGCAGTGACATTTTTATCCAGGGAAAGTGAGATTATGTTATTGTTATTGCCCTCAAGAGAGAGAAAGTGAATACCACACACATGTATGGAGAGAGAAAGAAAGAGGAAAGAGATAGAGAAGCTAGTAGAAAATGTTTAACTATATCCACTAGTCTGTGTGTGTGTGAGTGTGAGTGTGAGTGTATGGGGGCTTCCAAACATGTTGTGCTCAGTCCAAGCTTCGAACTCGTTTCGGCAATAATTTGAGGCTTATAGACTAGGTCCAATCTAGGCCTAATAGATACGAATGCCGGGGTGGGGACCGGGCTTCCCAAGCCAAATGTACTATACTTTATAGTCCATCTATTGTCTATAACGGAAGAAATTTGTTTAGAAGTACTTGTTGTCATTGATAAGTCACTGTTTCAATAAAACTTATCATGGTAATGAATTATGTGGTGGATGCTGGTGTTCTTCATATGGTAATCCAAGATAAACTTGTAGGTGGTTTTGACATATAAGATTATCTTCTTGAAAAGTTGTTTTTATTTTTATTCAAAAAAATAAATTGTTGAAAATTACATGTTTTTAGCAAAAATTAACAAAAAAATAGTTAAAAATTGCTGAAAAGGTTAAATAATCAAATAATATATTATATATAATGCCAGGAATGTACCAAGCAACCAATAAATTAATATTATACAAAGTTCATTAATTTCAAATAAGATGGACTGCTCTAGATAAGATAAACTATCATCCAAATAAGATTATAGTCTAAATACGTGCTATATATCCTATTTATGTTTTATAGCCATCCATAGATGGAGGAAAAGTGTGGCGATGGTCCACATACTACTTCCCTTGTATACGTATTAGGGTTAAATCTACAACCCAAGTTAAATGGACGGTCCAGATGTGCCGGCTTACACCAAAATAGTGTGTCAAGGATGCACAATCGTTGGATCCTAGATTATAACCGTGTAAATGTATTTAACTTATAAAGACTATACTCCATAGATTAAACCTCTCTATAATCCATTACACTTAAAAATCCAAATTTCAAAACTTTTTTAGGGACTCAGATCATTAGCCAAAAATACTGAAATGACAGATCAAATTTTTCACTCCATTTTTGGAATTTTTATTTTATATTTTTCCTTTCATTTTTCTTACTTTCCACAAGATAGTCCACAGACTTTGTGATCCATAATTAATTAGGGTGCGGTTTGTATAGAGCCGAGGCTCTAAACAATCAAAGTAAAGCGCCCCTTCAAATAGACTCGAAACATATTTCAATATTGGAAATATTTGTGATAGCATTAAAATATATTTGTATTTTTAATTATAACATTTAAAGCTTAAAAAATAGTGTAGATCGAGCCAATCTTTAAAAACTTGAAAATTTGTAGTAAAAAAAGTGTTACAAGATGCACTATTTCCAAAATTTGAAATCCATTTTTTTCTCATGTCCAGGCATCTTGATGTCGAGATAATCAGTTTGAGGATATTGGTCATCAAAACAACATCTTCTAGTGAAATTTTTGAGGTGGGCTCTAATTTGATCGTTTAGAGCATTGGCTCTACATAAACTTTTTCCATTATATTATCTTTCATTTTCATTTTCATGTATACATGCTCCGCCATGTTGATTAAAAAAATCGCCATTTCGACCCAAAATCAATATCAGATCAAGGTGGCAGATGTTTCCATATGGAAATTTCTCGAAATTGGCCACTTTCCTTAATTTTTTGCCAAAAGATATTCTATTTCTTCGGGAGTGTATTGTCAATTTACTCCCTATGATTAGTTTTAAGACCCCAAATTTTGGGGATATAACCTCTTTAACACATAGATTGACCTCAATAAAAAAAAAAAAAAAATCCTAATTGCATTCTCAAAGCACTTTTAAAAAAAAAAGTCTCAAGATTGAATAAAAACCGTCCAATTTTTGGAGAGTGAGATCTAAGTGTTAAAAAACTAAAAATTCAAATTTTTTTTTTTTTTTTTATAAAAATAATCATCTAGTGATTCTAAGGTGGTTCCAAAAATTTAGATTAAAAAAAATCCTCCTCATCTAATAATCGAGGGAGTAGAAGTAAACTCTGCTTCCGAGGGAACATAATATAGGTGTTTTTACACTTTCGTGGTTCGGTAGACTTAGGAATGTGTGATTATCAGAATCTCAGACACTACAAGTCGGGTCTGATTCAGATTTTCTAAACATCATTGTAAACAACTTCCAAGAGCACTAAAATTGCTAATTATCACCTCTCATTCACCAATAAATTTCCAAATAATGTAGGAATGAAAACAAGGGTTCACTATGTCTTAGATTGATTAAATACTCACAAATGATGTATACAAATAAGTGCATGTAGCATACTCATACAGGACCACACTATATACTTCCTCATGCATAAATATTTCCTACAAGGATTTTTCACCATGAATATTTAGCATCCTCTTTAGAGTCACAAGAGTATTCTCAAAAGCTATAATTTGGATTCTAAATAGGTAATTTCTTAACGTTAAATCTGAGTTTTGAACTCTTAGATATTTATATTTTTGGTGGTTCCTATTCAATCATCATCATCATTATCGTTCAAGCTTTATTCTAATTATTTGAGGACGGCTACATGAGTCATGTTCCTCCACTTTTCTTTATCAACTAAAAGTCACCATGGCTTTTCTTACTACTTTTGTTCTTGTCCTTTTAGGCTTTCTCCTTGCCTTTTTAGAGTTTCCACTTGAATCAAATTGCACCTCCCCACTGGTGTTGTATTAGGTCTAGAAAGCATACGACCAACCCACCTATCGTCCCCTCATTTATGGCAAAGGTTACTCTTAATATTGTGTTCTTATAGTATTTATCATTTAATATTTTTTTATAATAAATTCTCAAGCTTTTGTTGAGCTTGTCTTTAGGTGAGCTTGTCTTTAGGTCCCTATTGAATCTTAAGACAATAAATACGTTATGGAGACTAAAATGTGTTAAAAAGGTTTTCTATGAGATTAGTCGCTAGGTCGAAGAAAGGAGGTTTCATAGATTAACCTTAATAAAAATTTATTTTCTAATTGTATAGTCTATACACTTGAAAAAAATAACGTCTCGATAGATATTGAATAAGGACCATCCAATTTTTAGACAATGAAATCTAATCGTTAGAAACTCAAATTTCAATTTTTTTTCGAGAATAATCATCTACTCTTTGCAAATAGGTCAAATTATGCTCCTGAGAGAGCATAGTACACGCGCTCATCCCACCATCTCCCTATATCATAGAGACCATTTATACATGTAATAAAGAGATCAAATGACTTGTACCCGTTAGATGCCAAATCCAAAAGCTTCGGGTAAAGTTAAAAAACACCTTCGTTTAAACTAGTGAGATAGTTTTTTTTAGTGGTGTCTCTCTTTAGTAAGGGCACAAGCGTTAGGGGTGGAAATGAGTCGGGTTGGGTCCGGGTTTGGGTCCGGTTGGACCCAGACTCGGATTTGAAAATGTGATATGAGACCCAGGCTTGGATTCAAATTCACCAAACCCAGACCGGGACCCGGACCGAGACCTACTGAACCCGACCCAAATTAAAATATCTATATATTTAACTATATTTAAATATATTTTATTTATTATGACTCAAAAAATATTATCAGACCCACACCCGATCGTACCCTGCACCGAAAAAGTGTTGGGGTGCAAGATTTGGACGCGTACCCACAGGCATCGGGTCTACACCCGAAGTCCCGGTCCATTGCCACTCAAGCGTGGTCGTACAGGGATGACATGCTCCCGCGGGGAGATACAGTCTCTTGACTTTACGTGGAGAACAATCGCGCTTCCGGGACGACTGCTCTCGCGCTGCGCTCTACCTTTCAGAGAAATCGAGGCATTTCCAGCTTTTCGAGCCAGCGCCCTGGTAGCTCCAAGGTGAGGCTTTTATCTGTTATCTTTTATTTTGAAAAAAAATTTCCATTAGCTTCCTCTATTTTGATTCTCTCTAGGTCTTAAAATTGCTTGATATCCAATGAATCTCTGGCTTTGAGATAGGTTTCTACTTTTATTTTTTTTTTTCGTTTTTTTTGGATTTTTTTCCTGATCTTTTGGCTGAATTTTATGCAATTATGGAGAATATGTGAGTTTGTTGTGCTTGATCCAAGGTTTCTGATGTCATTCCCCATATAATTTCTTCCTGCATTGTTTTTTTTTTTTTTGGTTATTTCTTGTGGTTTTTGTTTTATTTCTCATTAGATTTGCATTTGTGGAGATTTCTCATTTAGGTTTGTGTTGATATAGTGCAGTGCTTTTCTCTGTAAATTTTCAATTCTAGTATGGATTCTGGGGCTTTTCTATGGTTTATCTTAACATTTGGCGGTTGTTTTGTGTTTTTATTTTTGTGGACATTAATTTCTGAAGAAATTTGTCCTTTGATCACTTCTCCCAGTAAAAATGTGGTCCGTTTTTTCCTAAAAGAATTCTGGTTCTTTTTTACCTCTCCTTTTGAAATTTCCTTTATTAAGGGAAATCAAATCTGTGAAGTGTAATGCATCCCCATAGTGCCAATGCTTGGTAATCGTGGTCTCTTTTTTATCTCTCGCTCCCATGAGTGGGAAAACATACTTTTGTGGTTGTTATTGAAAGAACTAGGTTAAACTAATTAAGAAAATACCAACCGGAATCCTGGTTCTTCTGAGAAATTTAAATTTAAATCTTTCAAGAAGGATGCTGTTTAGTTCTTTTTTTATTTGAGTTTCGCGAGAATTTGAAATTGAAACCTACCAACTGAGGTTTTTGAGGATTTGTTGCTTTTTTATCCTTTGTAATTTTTGTAGTAGGTTAGTTTTTGTATAATTTGGAAATTTTCTGTTGACCTTTTTTTATATTCCTTAATCAAATGCTGAGAGAACTTGAACTGTCTCGGAATGAAAAGAACGTTGTTTTAAAATTCAAATACAAATTGAATAGTATCACTAACTCAAAACTTTAGTTCTTTTGTACTGTAATGCATTGTTGTAATGTTTGTTTGCTGTTAGTTGTATAGTAATCGTATGAGAGGTGGTTCAATCCATATTCTGGTTAAAAGAAGTCATTTTATTCGGGGTGGGGTTAGGGGGCTTGAATTTCTTGGTTAATGATTTTTAAATATTTATTTTGATCATCAATTGCTGATAAAATAGTCCTTTCTGTACTTGTTAGAATACTGCTCATGATTTTTCTTGATTGGAAATCTCTCAGAGTTTTGCATTTCATTCCATTAATTAATGAGGGTAGTTGAATTGTGAAGTGTCATGCATCTTGTCATTCAAAATATCTAAGAAATGATGCTCTGTTGCCGCATTTCTTTATTTAATTTCCTGAAATGTCTCTCTTCAAGCATGTTGAATAAAATGCAAAAGAACACCAAGTCCTGATTCTCCTGAGAAATTGGAATTCAAAGCTTTTAAGATAGATGTCACGTATTTCTAATTTTAGTTGAGTTTCTTGGGAGTTCAAAATGAAACCTATTTACTGTTGCTTTTCAGAAATGAGGGCTTATTGGCCTTTGCTGTTTTGCAATGGATTCATGACTAATTGATCTATTCATGATGTATTTCAGTTATTTGTTTATGTAAATGAATACAGCATCATTTTGTTAATTTCCGAATTGCATACTGAAAGTATCTGGAACATCTTGGGTGTGACTGACTCTAATTCAAAGATTTTATGTATTAAATAGACCATTAACTTGGCATTTTACTTCCTATTAATGGGAAAGCAGTAACAATTCCATGTCATTTTCTCACAGCAGCTATCATTATGAAATTTCATATGGCAAAGTCTGTATCTGCAAGCTTATTAAGAAAAAGAAAATCTAGTGTGTTGAAATGCATTTAGATGCTTGTATGTAGGCTCAGTAAAACATGTGTATGTTTCATCATGAGAAACATCAATAACTGCAACTTAAAACACTTATGAGCCCTTAATTGAGATCATCTTATGTTAGAGTGGACATCTATACCTCTCCTGAGAAGTGCTAAAACCAATTCCAATAGCGGGTACGAAATTGTCTTAGATTTGTCACTTGGCCTGGTTGACTATCTAGAAGGAGACAAACATTGCAATTCAGGAAGCATAACCTGAACTATTGAAAAGAGTACGTATATATTACCTGCAGGAAAAGCATACAATTTGTGGACCCTCACATCAACATGTGATAAAGGCCCCTGTAGATCCCAGCCAGGATGGCTGGCATAATGGTGACATCGGTACCCTGCCAGAGAGAAGGCAAGGGAAAAGAGAGACGATGGGACAATACTCCTCTCTGTAGGGAAAAGTATTAGTCCAACTAGATAGAAGTAGAAGACCCTTGTCTTGTTCTTGAGGGATAACCCTATCTTATTTC
Source organism: Amborella trichopoda (assembly GCF_054954075.1). Lineage (NCBI taxonomy): Eukaryota > Viridiplantae > Streptophyta > Magnoliopsida > Amborellales > Amborellaceae > Amborella > Amborella trichopoda. The sequence goes on from NC_142345.1 coordinate 1,232,317, forward strand.
TAACTACACACTCCAAGTCAACCCATTTGATCCTGGGAGGAAAAGCAGATCCTAAATTTTCTACCCACATGGGCTTGGTTATAGCTAGAGGTTAAAGGTTGATAGGGGTACCTAAGAGCCATAGGACCGATATTGGCGCTGTCTCATCTAAGGTTTGTGTACCCTCGCGGAGGAGAAAAAATATTGGTCTTAGGGATGAATCTTTCTGAAAGCTTAAAATTAACATGGAGTTCGCCATTTTAAAGAGCCCCCTCAAGAAGGATGAAAGCTCGACCCTCGTGAAGGCAGTAGACAATTAGTCTCCGAACCACATAGGGATGAGCGGGAAGCCTTGCACCCTATGACTATATGAGGCTTCTCACCAGAAATAATATGATTAAAAATGTGTTCAGGAATGCTCAAAGGGAAGGAAGGTACCTTATCAAAAGAGGGATGAACGGCAGCTTTACCTTTAGAAGAATGGGTACCTATACCTTTCAAAGAAGGCTCTTGCTTCTTGTCTTTGGAGGCCATGGAAGGCCTGAGAATCACATCTAGAGTTGAGATGGACAAGAAGAATAAAATATTACAACAAGGCTGAATTTAACCATGTCTCGAAATAAGAAGAGCTGTACTGGTACCAAAGATCCATAACAAAATGGCTCAAAGAGGGGGATAGGAACATGACCTATTTTCACAAAATAGCCAGTAGCCATAGGAGATCTAAATCCATTGTCCTAATTATGGATGGTGATCGGTTCACCTGAAATCAATGGAGTCATCACGTCTGGAGAGACCCTTCACTGACACACCGGAAACCCAACCCAATTAAGAGCCATCTCGAGGAAACAATCTGAATGGCTGGGGAGACCCTTCACTAACAAAAAAATCTGCAGAGTCATTGCTGATCTGACTAAGACAAAGTGTCCGGATTGGATGGATTCCTGTTGCCCTCTTCCTCAGTTTCGGGAGGTTCTCGCCCTGGACATCTTTATCCCTTTTCTCTGAATCTTATCACAGAGGAACCATCAATAAAGGCATGAATTGAACATCTATTGCCTTAGTTCCAAACGTGGACAGGGCAGTGGTGTTAGACTTCAGACCCATCAGCCTGCTGAAGGCTCTTAATAATCCTTTCTAAGGTTCTGGCTACCCAACTAAGGCAGGTCCGAAGCAGCGCTATGTCACCAAACCAAATTGCTTTTGAAAGATCATCAAATACTTGGCGGAGTTGTCATAGCCAATGAATGCCTATACTACAAGCACCAAACTAAAGCCCCTGTCCTTGTTCTAAAACTGGATTGGGTGTTCCTAAGATGTTTGAACCAGGTATGGGAATGAAGATCGACATGATCAAGACCAAACTCATTGGGGGTGCGTGTAGAAGAGGGGCTTGTTTTGAATCTCACCAAGAGGATAGGATGTGGAACTGATTCCATCTCTAACAAATACTCTGGCCTCGTGAAACGAGCAAAGTGCGATGGGATGGGATTGTTGGGAGGGTTGAGAAGAGATTTTTTTTTAATGCTAAGAGAACAGATTGTTAGCTTGGAAAGGACGGTTCCTTCCCATTGGAGGAAGACTTACTCTGATAAAAGCTGCCCTTTTGAAGATTCCATTCTACTAAATATTCCTTTTCAGGATGTCCTGATTGGTCTCTTAAAGGATAGATAATTTCATCAGGAACGTTCAATGGGCAGACAATGGAGAAAGCCTCAAATTCCACCTTGTGAAATGGGATACAGTCTACAAGTCCAAGAAAGAGGAACGTTAAGGCCTAAGAAATCTTAAGGACACGATTTTACATCTTTTAGGAATATGATGGTGGTGTTTTGCCACAGAAGAAGGCCACAAACATGGGCTCAATGACTCGAGTGGTTGCCAAAGGGTTCCCCAAATAGCAGGTGTCGGGGATTTGGAAAGCCATCCTCACTGCTTACTAAAGTTTTTACTCTCCGGTGAATAAGTCAAAACAGACAATCCAATTAGGATGTCGAAAGACAAGTGGTTAGGGGACTGTGCATTGGAAAGTTGGTTCCCATCTTGATTTGTCGTGCTATTGGACCAAGATATCACAGTGTGACAGTCTTATGAGAACATTGGAGGCAACTTGGTCTGATCCCCTAAATTTATAGTATACCTCTCATAAGACAAGATGCATAACTTGTGTGCTTAATGATCGTACTGAATGCCCATTTCATTTCACAAAGATGGAGTGACATAACGGTATGGGAACCTTCACCCTGCCATCTAATTTACCTCTACCTAGAGGGGCATCCACAAGAGTTTCAAGCAAGGTTTGGAGCATTCCTGTTTCAACAATTATACAAGTGACCTCCTGGTTGCTGTAAGCAAAATATTCTTGTGTCGGACAACCTTCAGTGAAGAGGTATTTAGCAAACTGTTGCGACATGCTCAAAAATAGCATTGAAACCGTAGATGATCTATTCTTACACTGCCCCTTTAGCTGTTTGGCATGGTTATCAAATACAGATTTGTTCAATATGTGTTGGGATACTCCTGAGTCGGTGCACTAGTTGTTTGTTACCTGCTTCTCAGTTCCCTCCTTGCCTTGGGCCTCCATCTGTGGCACACATCTGTTCTGGCCCTATTTTAGGTCATATGGACCAAAAAAAGCAAGAGGATGTTTGAAAGCCTAGTGTCACGCATGGAGTCTGTAAAGGACAGGATCAAGGCACTGGTTATCCTTTGGGCTACCAACCAGACTGCGTTTCAGTCTTTCTTGGCCTCATGCCTCACACTGAACTAAGCTATAACGCGAACTTTTCCCGTGTCCATCCCTTGATTCAGCCATGGGCTGCCTCCAGGCATGGGCGACATCAAACTTAATTTTGATGTTGCTCCATGGGAAATTAGGGAGTAGCTGGTATTGGAGGTATTTTCAGGGATAGCTGATTGACTGCACTGCTGACCCATTTGGGGCTGATTGGTGTTGCCTCATGACCCCATCTACCTTTTCTGAAGCAAAGGCCCTGCTAGAAGAACTAAAGGTAGTTAATCGGAGTTGGGGTACATCTCCCACAATTGAAGGTGACTCCTTGAACGTACGGTGGAATCTAGAGGAAGTCTGCTGTGAAATGGTAGCACGATGCAGCCCACTTCAGGTCACCTTCATACCTTTTCGGCTGGAATCCAATGAAAGAGCTGATTCACTGGGCAAATAAGGGGCCCTAGCTGCAGATTTTGTAAACAACCACCACTTTACAAAGGGGGTGAAGTTTTTTTGTTTGGTTTCTTGGTTGTTTGTTTCTCTTGTTATCCCTGAGAAGACTTGTTTTTTCCTCCATTTTGTGCCTAGCAGTATGCTACCTGCCTGCAATTTTGGATTGTTAGTTTGTAATGGGACATGTAAACTTCATCACTATTAATTCCCCCTGCATCCCTTACTACCCCCCCCCCCCCAAAAAAAAAAAAAAAAAAAAAAAACAAAAGGGAAAAAGTAAACATTATTTATACATATATAGAAAATGTGTCATTGATTACAAAAAAGAAAACCGATTGAGAATTTATCAGAATATTTATGATAACTTACATCAATTATATTGAGAACAGAAGTTACTGTTATCTTATGAATCAGCAACTGATAGAGAGTTGTGGATTATCGATGGGACTTGTAAACCTGGTTGATTAGATCTTCACTTTTAGTGAGGAGGTGGCGACCTTTACGTACATGTTTTCTAACAAAACATGAAGCAAACAAGATGAAATGCGGCCCCACATAAACAGAAACATCACCTCTTTGTCAGCTCTATGCAGAATAGTTATGTAAAAGAACTCTCTGCTACCTCATATGATTTCGAAAGAAAAGAAAAATCGAATTAAAGGAACATACACCACTGGCAGTAACTGATGCTACTATGCCCAATAGTCAAAGTGGTGATGCAAGTGGAATTGAAGGTCTGATTAGTATTTTCAAAATATTTCACATGCTCTAGGAATTTTTTTGTTTCTGTTATTGAAACTGTAATGAGGGTTCATCTATTGTGACCAGCCAGCTGGCCAGTTCAGACCTGATTCAATATTTTCTAATATCATCATCATACTAGCCTTATCCCAACTATTTGGGGTCGGCTACATGAATCTTTTTCTGCTATTATGCTATATCAAGGGCCATATCCTCAATTAGACCGTAAGTCACCATATCCATTATCGCAACTGCCATCTATGTACTTTTTGGCCTTCTCATTGTCCTTTTAAAGCCTTCCACTTGAACTAAATCGCCCCTCCAAACCGGCGTTGTTCTAGGTTGATGCTGCATATGGCTAGACTAACTAAGTCTACTTTTCCTCATCTTGTCACCTTTTGGGGCCACCTCAAGCTCCCTTGGATGTATTCATTTTGAATTGTATCCTTTCTGGTCATGCCACTCATCCATTCCAAGTTCTTCATCTCAGCTACACGTATTCTATAGATATGTTCTTTCATGACTTCCAACATTCCATCCCATAAAGCCTGGCTGGTCTCATAGCTGTCTTATAGAACTTCCCCTTTAGTTTCATTGGTATGCGACGGTCACATAAGACTCTAGAAGCACATTTCCACTCGTCCACGCAACTCTAATTCTATGCACGATATCTTCCTCAATCTCTCTATTCTCAGGGATAATCGACCCAAGATATCAAAAATAGTTTCTTTTAGGTACTTCATGGCTATCAATATTAATTAATTCTTTGTTCTCTACTTCTATTAGTACTAAACTTACATTCCGTATGTTCTGTCCGAGTCTACTTAATTTTAAACCTTTAGATTCTAGAGTGTCCCTCCAAAATTCTAGCTCTGCATTGATGCTATTTTTTATTCATTAATGAAAATTATGTCATCCGCAAACAACTTAAACCATGGTATCTCATCCTGTAGATGTGTAGTTAATTTGTCTATAACCAAAACAAAGAGATATGGGCTCAACGCTGTTCCCTTATCTAGGCCTACTGTTATTAAAAACTTATTTGTCCAATATCAAGTTTGTTATTATCATCATCATCGTCAAGTTCTTTATCCCAACTATCTGGGGCCGGATACACAAATCCCGGTCTGCCATTGTGCTATATCAAGGCCATAGCCTTAATGAGGCCATAAGTCTCCATATATTTTCTCACTACTTCTAACCACGTCCTTTTGGGCTTTACCCGTTTCCCTTTTTGAGACTTGAGCCAGCTCGCACCTCCTAACAGGTGCTATAGTGGGTATGCGTTGTACATGGCTAGCCCACCCAAGTCTACTTTTGCTTATATTGTCACCTATTGGAGCCACACCTAAGTTCTCCTGAATGTATTCATTTCGAAGTTTATTCATTCTTATCATGCCACTCATGCATCTCAACATCCTCATCTCAACTACACTCATTCTATGGGTATGTTGTTTCTTGACTACCCAGCATTTTACCCATAACCCAGCTGTCCTATAAAACTTCCCCTTCATCTTCATTGGTATGCAACGATCACATAAAACTCCAGTTGCATATCTCCAATTCGTACGCCCAACTCTAACTCTATGTGTGACATCTTCTTCAATCTCTCCATTTTCCTGGATTATTAACCCAAGATAATGAAAGTGCACTCTTTTTGATATGTCTTGTATCAGTCTTAACTACTTCCTCATCTCTACTCCTATTATTACTAAATTTGCATTTCATAAACTGTGTCTTAGTCCAGCTAATTTTAAAACCATCAAATTCTAGAGCATCCCTCCAAAGTTCTAACTTTATGCTGATGCTGCTTCGGGTCTCATCGATCAAAACTATGTCGTCCGTGAATAACATATTACCTCATCTTGTAGGTACTTAGTTAAGTTGTTCATAACTAAGATCAAGAGGTATGGGCTCAAAACTGACCTTTGATATAGACTTATTGTCACTAAAAATTCATCTCTTCACTAGTTGTTCGTATACTAATTAGTAATCCCTCGTACATAGCTCTCACCAAGTCAATGAATCCTTTCTTTTTCAACACCTACCAAATTAAATCTCGGGGTACTTTATCATAAGCGTCATTTAGATCAATAAAGACTATGTAGAGGTCTTTGCCTCGCTAAACTTCTCAATCAATCGCCTAAGTATGAAAATAGCCTCAATTGTTGACCTTCCTGCCATAGAACCGAATAGGTCTTTTGCTACACTCGTTTCATGCCTCGGTCATTTCTCAATCACTCTCTCCCACAGCTTCATAGTGTGGCTCACTAGTTTGATCCCTCGATTGTTCGTACAATTTTGTAAGTCTCTTTTGTTCTTGTAAATAGGTACCGCAATATTTTTTTTCGATTCGTGTAGTATTTTCTTTGTTCTCATCTCCCCATTTGAGCAACTTAGTCAGCCGGTCAATGTCGATCTCCTCATGCACTTACATATCTCTATCGAGATACCATCTGGTCCTAAAGCCTTTCCTCTCTTCATCCTCTTCAAAGCTTCTTTCATTTCTGATATCCTAATCTTACGAATGTATCTATGACCTCCTCCCTCATTTATGCCAACGGTTCCTTCTACCACTGTGTTCCCATTGTGTTTGTCATTTAACAATGTTGAAAATACACTCTCTACCTTTAGTTGACCTCTTCATCATTCAACAAGACCCTTTGATCCTCACTCCATTTAATGTGGTTTAGATCCCTACACTGTTTCTCTCTCATTTTTACTAATTTGAAGCCATTTGTTTCACCTTTTCTTGTTCTCAATTTATTGAATAGATTATCATATGCCTTAAGTTTAGCCTTACTTACTATTTGTTTAACATTTTTCTTAGCATTTTTATATTGTTCTAAGTTTTGAACATTTCTATTACATTACCAAGTTTTATAAGATTATTGTTTTTCGCTAATGGCCTTTTGAACCTTGTCGCTCTACCACCATGTTTCCTTAACGAAATTTCTTTTCACTCTAGTTTCTCCTAAAATTTATTTCGTCACTTTCTTAATACAAGTAGCCATCTCATTCCACATAACATTAACCTCATGTTTAGAATTCTATTTTCCTTATTTAACTAATTTATCGCAAAATAAGTTTATTTTTTCATGTTTTAATTCCACCGTCTAATTTTCAAACACCTATTAATTTCACCCCTTCTCTTTCATCAAGTTTGTCATTATAACACTTATTAATCCATTGAACCATGACTTTGTTGTATATCTTTGCATGGCATTGTTGTGTTGCATCAAATTTGCTGATGGCAGGCATATCAACATATTTTTGTTGGCCTGCTTGGTGTGGTATAAGTTCAAATCTCTTGCTGCCTGGTTAGGCACTTTTGTTGTCATCTCCATAATAAAATGTAGAGATGTTTCTCTATAATTAAATATTTAAATAATAGACTTTTGTCTCTAAAAATTAGGCGTCATTTCATGGCAGAGCAAAATAAACTGTCCTGTTGAGAGGGGTAGGCAAGATATGTGTTATTTTCCAAATCATGCTCATTATTCCTAGTACCAAATGGCATTTTAAAACTAAATATAATCCCACTAGTCCCAACTTTCTCGTCAAATAGCACTAACTTGCATCATCAACTGGATTCAAGGTTAATATGTAGAGTTTAAAAAGTCGTCCCCCCTGGCCGCCTAGCGGCCAAGCTCCCAAAATGCCTAGGAGTGCCCTAGGCGATCTTGTTCTGAGGCGGTGCCTCGATGCAACTTCGCTGAGGCTGGAAAACAGGCCCTTACCCCCTCCCTCCCTTAAAAAGGCCCTCACACAACCCCCCCCCCCCCCCCCCCCCCCCCCCTCTCTTTAAAAAGGAAGGAAAAGGGTTTGGGGGGAAAATCAAAGGAAGCGTAAGCCCCTTTAAAAAATTTAAAAATAGTCAAGGCTAATGGTTAAGAGTTTAAGACCCTTCTTTCTCACTCTCAGGGCCATATGTTCTCTTTTTCTACGTATGAGAAGAAGAAAAAGAAGATGGCCTCCAAGTGTTCGATGCGAGGCCTTTCCCTCAAACAACCACACACATACCCCCATATGCTCTCACTCTATATATGTGAAGATGGAAAGAAGAAGATGACCTCCAAGTGTTCTATGTAAGGCCCCTTTCTCTCACGGACTCATATTCTCTCTCTTTACATATAAAAAGAAGAACATGTCCCCCTAGTGTTCATACGAGACTTCTCTCTAACTCAAATGAGCCAATATACTTTCTTTTATATCATCGTCATCATCATAGCTTTTTCCCAACTATTTGGAGTTGGCTACACGAACCTGGTATGCATTTCTGCTCTATCAAGGGCCATATCCTCAGAGGTCATAAGCCCCCATATCTTTTCTCACTACTTTCAACCATGTCTTTTTGGCCCTACCCCTTGCCCTTTTTGAGCTTTCCACTGGAACTGACTCGCACTTCTTAATAGGTGTTGTACTGGGTCTACGCTGCACTTGGCCAGCCCACTTAAGTCTACGTTCTCTCATCTTATCACTTATTGGAGCCACACCTAAGTTCTCCAAATGTATTCATTTTGAATTCTATCCATTCTTGTCTTGTCAGCTCTCACACATACAGGCTGATATATATATATATATATATATATATATAATATCAATAGTTATGAATATATTCATTGTTTGGGAAAACAGATTGCTGTGAAATGGTGGGACGTCTTTGTCTACCACAATTTAGACCCAAACCATATTATACTAAAACAGGTCCCAACTAGTTTCAAACCTTCTTCCTACTTTAACCCAAATAATATGTCTGAGTATATATCCCAAATGAGAAAACACAATCCTCAAGCCACCAGAGCCGAACTCGAAAAACAGCTATATGAGATCTTTTCAGAAGAAGCCGAGACAGCCATAGAAATAGATGCAATTGAAGTACAAGAAGAAGATACATCAGCCCACGGTATGTCCCAAAAGCAATCATTATACTAAGCCCATGACCCGATGGAGTATTATACACTATTTCATGTGATATGACACAAGATGCTCAAATATGCCTTGATATGACTAAAAGCTGCTATGACAAGACTCAATATTCCTCTGCCAACATACCTTCGTGACTCAATAGTGCCCTTGAAGTGATTCAATATTCTTGCCGACATACCCTCATCATCATTCACCAATGTACGACAAAAATAAAGTAAAGATTCCCTTACCCTTCGACGACCATCCGTACAACCACCGGTCAAACCAACTTGCCACATAATGAAAAAAGCTATATATTCCCTTCAAGCGAATCTTACCGTACTCGCCACGTAAGAAGAGCATCCACCCACTTCTCTCTCCATGGATTGAAACGAATCTTGCCACTTGAAGCCAATAATTGAAGAATGAAATATGATTCAGAAGAACTTGAAGTCCGAAGCATATATATATGAGACCTCTCCTCAGTTACTGGCATCGGAAGATTTCAGGACAAGCTCAGAAGAATACTCTTGTCCTGTTTTTCTTCTTCTTCTCTCCGCTTCTCTTGTACAATATTAAGTAGAATGTTAAGAGTGTGATGTGTGATTGTCATTTCAAGGATCTACCAAAGTTTTGTCCACCCGAGTGGAAGTCGTTTTGCAGTTTCTGTATTTGTACTCTGTAAGTATGTTGTAAGTTTGCTTTTCGTCTGTAAGTTTTATTCCTGTACACAGTATGTTGTCACTGTAAGTTTCTGTTATGTTGTAAGTTTCTGTTATGTTTCTTTATACAAGTATGTTCGTCTGTATGTTGTAAACCGTATGTTTTATATAAAGCTTGGATAAAGTTATGTTAATTCGTATTGTACTAAGTGTTCAAATTTATGAGAATACCTATTCTACTTGGTTAGTAATAGATATAGCTCATTTTTCAATAGTCATAATAGTTTTACTATTTTTATACTTAGGTTATGTCAGATTAGTTTAGTTTAGACTTATTGTATGAATAGATATTGGAAAATTTAGTAGATCGTTGCGTTAGAGTAGATCTTGTGGTGTAAATGGTATCAGAGCCAACTCTGTAGAAAACGTTGTAGATAATGCTAAAATCAACATAAATCTTTGTTTCTTATTTAAAGTGCATTACAAGTAAGTGTTAGTATGTTATAAGGTAGAAACACTACTGATATTTACCATTAGGGAAAGTTGGTCCGACAGTTGAGGCTTAAGAGCACCCAGTCGAGAGACCGTTAAGGCCAGGAGAGTCGCTGAGGTAAAAAAGACGTAAGAGGTAGCCAGAAAAAGCACTCATCCGCAACCTAATAATGACAAATTTCATTAGGAATCTATCAAGTAATACACTATCACAAGCTAGTAATACTCTAAGGATAAAAAACAAAGAAGAAGTTGTAATAGACAATATTGAAAAACAAATCACAAATTGGAATATACCTAAAGTACCTATTTCAGATATATACAATAAAGGAACTTTTAAATTAAAAGTAGGTTATGCAATAAAAACTGTAGAACAAACAGTATCAGTAACTAGTAATCAAGAAAACTTTCAATTATTATCAGATAAAATAATACAGGTACATAAAACTAAAAACTATAATTATTTACATACAAGATTAATCCAGGTAGCTATTAAACCCTTAACAAGATTAGGATTAAATAATTCTATCCTAGTATGCTTAAGAGATAATAGACACAATAAGTTTCTGATTCTCTATTAGGAATGATAGCATCAAGTCTATGTAGTGGACCAGTATATTTTAACTGTTTCCCAGATTATTCAATATCCTTAACTGATCCTAATATCTTAAAAGTATTATCATTAAATCTTAAAACCCAAGGTTTTGATATGTTACCAGGATCTCAGAATATCCCTATTGTATACAGAATATATTATAAAATAATGAATACATTATGTCCAAATGCTGTCCAAATGGATACCAAGGAAAAACTACTCTCTTCCAAACAAATATTGAGCAATCAAATGTAATAATTCCTAAAACTATACAATGGTCAGATATTAAATTACTAGAATCTTGGAACATAGATAATGAAAATCATCATTTAAAAGCACCAAATACAAATATTCCTGATAGAATAATAGAACACCAGGATGGGAAAATAGAAATCCAATTCCCCAATCAACTAATAAAAGATGATACAAGCATTCGTCAATCTATACTTCGTCAATCTATTAATGGATCACCTATATCCATTAGTGAATCATCTAGACATTCTACTTCAAGTAGAATGAATCCAAAAATACAAAGTTTATTAAGAACAAAAGATAATATAGCGTTTCCACAATATCAACCCACATTAAAAACTGAACCAAATCTGTCTGATACAGAAATGGATTTTCATATTTTAACTCTCACTAAACCATTATCTAAACAATGGATAGAACAAGATTATCTTTCTAAAGAAAATAAAGATATACGAGAATGGTATTTAAAAAGATTTCAACCCAGATTAATAGAATTATTCCATAAAAGGTATAATAAGTTATATAAATCGAGAACATGTAATATAGGATTTTTTACATGGTTACGAAGAACATTAATTGAAAGAAATGTTGAAATTCCAGATTTTAAAAAAACTAATAATAAAATAAGTACCATAGAAAACCAATATATCACATATCAAACCATAAAAGGTATCAATATAATCAGTATACATCCTCCAGAAAGAAGCATAATTATAAAAAGATCAAACAAAGAAGGAGAAAGTTTAATTGTTTCAGAAATAAGAGCTACTCCTTATAAAATGACATCTGGAGAAATTGTTCATCGAAATGAACTAATTTCACATATTATTGAACAGAATAATTATACCAATTTATGTATGCAATCTATAGGAAAACAAACTATGAGGATAGAAAATATGATCAGGCCAGAACCAATTCCAGAACCTAAAAAGACTTTATTATTTAAACCTCCTCCTGAATTAAATAAATTTCGGATGATTGAAAATAATAAAACTTTAATGGATCAACTTATATCCAAATTAGCTGATCTTGATATAAAATAAATAAAAGGAAAATCTAAATTAATACCAGAATCTTCTACTTTAACTCTTCAGGAAGAAATACCAGTAATAGAAGATACTATTGAACACCAGACATTAGCCTTTACAGAAGCAAATACTCCACAAATTCAGAGAATAGCATATGGTAAAGATTGGAAACCTGCCACTGCTAGACCTTACCATCTTAGACCCACACCAGTTGATATTCAATTTGAAGAAGATTTAATATCACATAACACTTCCTATTCTGAAAGATCAATAGTTATTTGGAACATTGATGGTATGGCTGAAACCCAAGTATTAGATACTATGAAACATATGACAATGTATGCTTTAGCCTGCAAAATGGTTGGCAACCAAGATCAGGAAGTCGCCAAAGCCATAGTCTGTGGATTTATTGGATGGCTAAGAGGTTGGTGGGATTTTCACCTCCCTGAAACATTGAAAAATCAAATATTAACCAATACTCGTCAATGGACTGTTAAAAATGAACAAAATCAAGATATCCTTTATTCTGAAAGTGATGCTGTTAATACACTCATTTATACTATAACACTTAACTTTGTGGGGAGTACTGCATTAATGGAAGCTCGATCTGAGGATTTACTTTCCAACTTAAGATGTCAAACTTTATAGAAAAGGCAACAAGAAAATACCTATTTGTTTTAAATGCGGCAAAGTAGGTCATTATAAAAATACATGTAAAATTAAGAAAAAACTAAATGCAATTATATTAGATGAAAGCATAAGAAATCAAATATATGACATTATCCAATTAAATAAAGAAGAATCTACCTCAAGTTCATAATGTAATAGTAGTACTGATATTTCTCTTATAGGACAAATAGAAGATGAAGATATTATAATTTCAAGCTCTTCTGATATGGAATGTTCTTGTAGTATGCCATCTTGTAATATGTTATCAAAAGAAGATTCATTAATCTTAGATATCATAGATAAGATAAATAGCCTTGATGAGAAAAGAGAAATCCTTACCCAGTTTATAAATCTTCCAAAATCTAAACCTAAAACTACTCTTGTAATAAAACCACCAGATGAATATAATTTTGCTGATATAATGAAGAGAATTAATCAAAAAGAAAATATACAAAAAGAACCTATTATAGCTGAACTAAAACAAGAAGTCAAGGAAGTAAAAATAGAAATAAATCATCTCAAAAATAGAATTAAAATATTGGAATTACAGATTGAGGTTAATGGAGAAATAACTGATTCAGATGAAATTGAGTTCACCCAATTAGTAGATATACCTGAAACATCAATAACAAAAATAGAAGAAATAGATACTAATACATCTGTAAATATACTCAATAAAATAATAACTCAAAAATGGTTCGTTATAGTTAAAATTATTATTAATCAAGAATATGAGTTTCATTCAATAGCTCTCATAGATTCAGGAGCTGATGTAAACTGTATTAATGAAGGATTAATACCTACAAAATATTTTGATAAAACTACTCAAATATTAAATACAGCTGATGGTAGTAGATTATTTATAAAATATAAATTATTCAATGCTATAGTATGTAATAAAGAACGTTGTTTTCCTACACCCTTTATTATGGTAAAAGTACTAAGTCAATCAGTAATACTAGGAGTTCCATTTCTTACTCTAGGAGTTCCATTTCTTACTCTATTATATCCAATACTAATAACTCATGAAGGAATAGAAACTTCCATAGCTGGAAATAAAATCATATTTGAATTCATAGATAAACCCAAACTCAAAGAAATTAATAATGTTAAAACAATTAATCCAAAATAAAGAATCATTTTTGTACTCATTAAAAGAAGAAATTCTTTATAGAAATACTGAAGAAGCATTACAAAAAGAAGAAATACAAAACCAAATTAAACAAATTAAACAAATCAAACAAAAGATTGAACAAGAAATTTGTAGTGAAATCCCAAATGCTTTTTGGAACATGAAAAAACATATTGTAGGATTGCCATATGAAATTGGATTTGAAGAATAAAAAATACCAACCAAAGCAAGATCTGTCCAAATGAATTCTACTTTATTAGAAACCTGTCAAAATGAAATAAAAGAATTATTAGCCAAAAATTTAATAAGACCAAGTACATCTCCTTGGAGCTATACTGCACTTTATGTCAATAAAAATGCTGAAAAAGAAAGAGGTGTGCCCAGGTTAGTAATAAATTATAAACCATTAAATAAAGTTCTTCAATGGATACGATATCCAATCCCAAATAAAAAAGATTTAATAGACAGATTAGCCAAGGCTACAATCTTCTCTAAATTTGATTTAAAATCAGGCTATTGGCAAATACAAGTAAAAGAAGAAGACAAATATAAAACTGCATTCAATGTGCCGTTCGGACAATACGAATGGAATGTAATTCCATTTGGCCTAAAAAATGCTCCATCAGAATTTCAAAAAATTATGAATGAAGTATTCAATCCATATTATAAATTCATGATTGTCTATATTGATGATGTCTTAGTGTTCTTTGAAAATATAGATCAACATTTTAAACATATTAATGTTTTTATTAATGCAGTTAAACATGCAAGGACTAGTAGTCTCTGCTAAAAAGATTAATATATGCCAAACTAAGATTAGATTCTTAGGACATCATATTCATCATGGAACAATTATCCCAATAGAACGATCTATTCAATTTGCTGACAAATTTCTAGATATTATATTAGATAAAACTAAATTACAAAGATTTTTAGGTTGTTTAAATTATATAGTTGATTTTTATGAAAATTTAGCATTAGATGCTAAACCACTATATGATAAACTTAAAAAGAATCCTCCCAAGTGGACAAATGAACAGACTCAAGCTGTACAAAAAATAAAACTCACAGCAAAGGAGTTACCTTGCTTAACTTTAGCCCAACCTAATACTTTCAAAATAATTGAATGTGATGCCTTTGAATTAGAATTAGGAAGAATATTAAAACAACGAATAAATTCTACTGACCAATTGGTAAGATATACATCTAAAGCATGGAATTCTACTTAACAAAATTATTCTACTGTCAAAAAAGGACTTCTTGCTATTGTACATTGTGTTACCAAATTCCAAAGTGATATTTTAAATACTCATTTTCTTATTCGTACTGATTGCAAAGTTGCCAAAGATATTCTTGAAAAAGACGTGCAAAACTTGGTGTCGAAACAAATTTTTGCCAGATGGCAAGCAATTTTATCATCTTCCGATTTTTCTATTGAACATCTCAAAGGTTCTACTAATCAACTTCCTGATTTTCTCACCCGTGAATTTTTGCAGGGAGGGCTACACTGATCGCTTTGATCCACCTGAATTATCGTTACCATTAATATTATTCAATAAAAATAGAGCGATTGAGAATCAAATCATGAATACCAATACCATATAATCCAAAGGAAAGGCTCCTATGGAAACATCCCTAGATATTGTCCTGATACAATCTCGCAACAGAAGCCTGACTCCATATGCACCCAGTATCCCAAATAGTCCATTAAACTATCCACAACATTCTAGCCAAATACCATCATCTCCGCAAACTCCATTATATACAATAAGTTTAAACTAAACTAATCTGACATAACCTAAGTATAAAAATAGTAAAACTATTATGACTATTGAAAAAGGAGCTATATCTATTACTAACCAAGTAGAAAAGGTATTCTCATAAATTTTAACACTTAGTACAATACAAATTAACATAACTTTATCCAAGCTTTATATAAAACATACGGTTTACAACATACAGACGAACATACTTGTATAAAGAAACATAATGGAAACTTACAACATGACAGAAACATAACAGAAACTTACAGTGACAACATACTGTGTACAGGAATAAAACTTACAGATGAAAAACAAACTTACAACATACTTACAGAGTACAAATACAGAAACTGCAAAACGACTTCCACTCGGGTGGACAGAACTTTGGTAGATCCTTGAAATGACGATCACACATCACACTCTAACATTCTACTTAATATTTTACAAGAGAAGAGGAGAGAAGAAGAAGAAAAACAGGAGAAGAGTATTCTTCTGAGCTTGTCCTGAAATCTTTCGATGCCAGTAACTGAGGAGAGGTCTCATATATATATGCTACGGACTTCAAGTTCTTTTGAATCATATTTCATTCTTCAATTATTGGCTTTAAGTGGCAAGATTCGTTTCAATCCATGGAGAGAGAAGTGGGTGGATGCTCTTCTTACATGGCGAGTACGGTAAGATTCGCTTGAAGGGAATATATAGCTTTTTTCATTGTGGCAAGTTGGTTTGACAGGTGGTTGTACGGATGGTCGTCGAAGGGTAAGGGAATCTTTACTTTATTTTTGTCGTATATTGGTGAATGATGATGAGGATAAGGGTATGTCGGCAGGAATATTGAGTCACTTCAAGGGCACTCTTGAGTCACTTCGACGACACTATTGAGTCACGAAGGTATGTTGGCAGAGGAATATTGAGTCTTGTCATAGCAGCTTTTAGTCATATCAAAGCATATTTGAGCATCTTGTGTCA